>NC_140959.1:9723545-10108545 GCF_014529385.1 Adiantum capillus-veneris | reverse complement strand
GGCTTGAAAGGTACGAAGAAGAGAAAGAGAGACGCAATAGGGAGCGACACGATTTCAGGCAAAGCCGAACGACTAGAGGCTTACCCTTGCCAGACTATCTCGCTCCTCTACCTGAATTCCCTACAATGGCATGGTTGGACAAGACAGTGAGAGCAGCTCGACAGATCGGAGAACCCATATCTCTAGAAGAGGAAGAGTTGGCTATTAGATGTGACTGGAGGTATCATACATGCATGGCACTGTGGTCGCATGGAAAGCATTTCAGAACACAACAAATTGACAGCAGAAAAAACACGTTTGACAGTGGGGTAATGGTTAGTTTCATGCAAAAGAGCAGGGCCAGTGCCAAAGACACGAATGAGAGCACTAGCAACCTGGATTACTGTGGTCTGGTGTCAGATATCTTGAAAGTCAGCTTCAGACGGTTTAAGATGTTTTTGTTGGATGTGAAGTGGTTCAAGGTGATTACTTCTGGTCGCAATGCAACGGTACGCAGAGATGGAAACAAGCTTGTGCAAATAGATTCTACAAAGGTTTGGATATATGCGACACATTTGCTCTCCCCGAACATTGCGAGCAAGTGGTCTTTGTACCGAACCCTCGAAAGCGACAATGGTGGTTTGTGGTTCAGGTTGCTCCAAGAAATAAACAAGTATTTGAAGGGCAAGAGCTCCTAGAGGAAAGTCGGTCAGATGACGCAGATACTACTGTGAAATTAGATGAGATGGATGAAGGTATGGAAGAGGAAGCTAACAGATATATGAGGGATGGCGCAGACGAGGCAGATACGACACTTGTAGATGAAGATGCAATGGATGAAGACAATCTTCCAGAATGAGTTGGGGCAGAGTTATGTCTGCAATTAGAGATAGACGATACGGTGCAAGATTTTATCGATGATGCCTCACTCGTCGAGGCCTAGGCCTGTAAGTGTTTGTGTGAAGACGTTGATTTAAAATTAAGCTTAAAGTTAATTTAAACAAAGGTGTTCTGACGCTTTCTTTTACTTTCTTTGTGCAGGACTTTAGTATGGCATACCAGTTTTCAGATCCCGCTTCTATGAGTGTGGATGTATTTATGGGCTTCATCACACGGATGACGCCCAGTCAGATGGTAGAGGCGTCTCAGTATTGGGTAGCCAGAGGCACGGGTACTACGCCTCCGGGCTTCATACTCGAGGGTCCGATGCCTATGGGGGCGACACCTATAGGAGGGACGCCTATGGGGGGGGGGGGGGGGGGGGGGGGGGAAGAAGCCTACGGGTACGACGCCTGTGAGGTCTACCATCACGGCCGCTTCGACACCTAGGGGTATGGCACAGGCGGGTACGTTCTCATCTCTGCAGCACAGGCGCACTCGCAGATCTCGACAATCGTAGGGTGGAGGTGGTGGTTGCTATGGAGGAGGGTCCACGTGCGCTTTGACCCCTCGCTCACGACCCCCGTCCTACCCAGGCACACCTCTCCACACACCTCTTAGCACACCTCGAACACCTTGGGGGGCACATGATCCTAGTGCCTCCAAGCTCTATACTGTACGAGCAAATGGTTCTGTTGACATGGATAGAGTCGGGACTGAGATGAGATAGCGGATTTGCCAGCTCGTGGAGCTGCAGTTTTTTGACCAGCATTCTGACACCTTGGCCTGAGGAGGATCACGACAAAATCAATTATATAGTGGAGACCATCATGAGAGAGTATCAGCCTGCTCCGAGTTCAAAGGATCTTCCGAGGAGGTGGATCAAGGGTGTTGTACGAGACACAGTGAAACATCGTCAAGATGCAGCTCGGCAGGCTTTCAGGACTGACTCGCCGAAGCCCGGACATCCCACACGAGACGTGGGAGGAGATCAAGGAGGATGAGCGGACACACGGTTCAGACAGC
The DNA here is from genome assembly GCF_014529385.1 of Adiantum capillus-veneris. Classification (NCBI taxonomy): domain Eukaryota; kingdom Viridiplantae; phylum Streptophyta; class Polypodiopsida; order Polypodiales; family Pteridaceae; genus Adiantum; species Adiantum capillus-veneris. The sequence goes on along the minus strand of NC_140959.1, from coordinate 10,106,661 downwards.
AACGTCAGGCCAAGGTGTTACGACAGATGACCAGGGGGGCATCTCATCTTGGCAACAGAGGCTTCGACACCTTTCGCTATGAGTTTGTGAGTTTCCAATTCAATCCTAGCTATGGCGTTTTTTTAAAACGCGATGAATCATGTATTCTTAATTACTTTGATTTTTGTATAAACGCAGAATCTTGCAATGCATCGAGTTCCGACACGCCAGGAGGAAACATATGAATATCGCAGAGGTATTTATGAAGTATTGAATGATCTTGCTGCCTTAGGAGAGCCTGTAGACTGGGAGGCCTTAGAGTCTCGCTGATCGATTGAGGTGAAACGTTAATATGTGTGAGTTGATTTAATTAAATAAGTATATGTGAAGTAATATCAATACTAATTTTGTGACTTGTCCTATGTGCAGGTTGTAACGCGTAGTCATCAGTGGATTTCATATATATGTTTTGTGAGACACAGACACGCTTCTGTGTCTCTTTTTTGTATAGACATGGTTATGGTTATTGTTCAGACATGGTTATGTTTAACTTTATGGTTATGGTTATGGTTATTGTTATTGTTTTGTTTATGGTTATGGTTTTAATTTGGTTATGGTTATCATTATGGTTATGGCCGGTTATGGTTTTAATTTGGTTATGGTTTTGCACAAAGTTCGTTATGGTTATGGTTTTAATTTGGGTATGGTTTTGCACAAAGTTCATTTCATTTCTTTCATTTGCCTTAAATCTCATGTGAGATCCTACATGGATAGCATGTAGGAGGCGTATACATATGGTTTTTTTTTAAAGTTTATGTTAAAACGAAGGAAACTCTGCCGAAATTTCTGCGTGAGCACGGTTGATTTTGGTGCTGCTCGCTTTCTTGGACAGAGGACAGGCAATCTTCCATCTTTTCACTGGGCACAGGCCAGGCTGCCTGTCCTCTGCCCAAGATTTTTTTTTTCTATTATGGTCGTCGCAATATGTGTCGCTAGGCGCGTCGAAATAGGCGTCGATAACAGTACCTTTCGACGCATATATCGATGCATATTGCAACATTTTTATAGGGACAGGTATTTCGACGATTTTTTCAACGGAAAGCGTCGAAACCTGCGTCGAAGGCCCCCTTTTTTGTTGTAGTGAGAGCAGCAAAAATCAAACCTTTTTTGTACTCTCTAAGGACGTGTTCACACATGTGAGAGAGAGAGAGAGAGAGAGGTGAAGTGCCGGCATTGAGAAGCAAATAAATTTTATTTCTTTCTTTGCACCTTGAAAGAGGTAGAGAGAGCGAGCTTTGAGAGAGGAGATATGTTTTTTTTGGCCTCGACTAGAGTGTGACATGTAGCTCTTGGATGACTACACTCCCATCAGGCAGCAGGAGGTGACACCGACCTCTTCTCGGCGATTCAACAGTTTTGCTTCGCATTGGCTACGACATTGGCTCTCAGATTTTGAATCAGCATCAATATTTGACACCGATTTGGCGGCTATTTGGCTAGTGTGCTTTCGTCCAACGACAGAAGACGACATTGAGTGTTTCTGCACTCCAACTTAGTGAGGGAGCGAGAGTGGTTTGGCTCTCCTCCTACATAGCCTGCCATCGACATTCCTCACGTCCTCATCCAGAGTGGTTTAAGCTCCAATAGATATCCTAGGCACCTCAACTTCCCAACTTTCACATACCAAGAGATAGAGGAGCAAGAGCGGCATCGGGTCTCCTCTAGCCCGCATTCGGAGCGGCTCGGCTCTGTGTGTCTCCTCAGTGACCCCTCGCCCCATACCAGACCATCCTGGAGCGGATTTTTCATGAGCGCAGCTCTCAAACAATGTTTATGACCATAGGTTGTGCGATGTGTGTGATTTTTGGTCAACGTGCTTTTTGATTGACAAGGTAGTGTGCTAGTTTCCGGACAATTTGTTCTCAGGTTGCACATACTTTCCAATACAACTTATGCGGCACAGATAGTGCTCATGTATGACATGTGGGGCATTCTTAAGAGTGGTTTTAGCACAATTTTGTGCAGTTTCATGCTATGTATGCATATGTGGATATAGCTTGAGCGATGTATAGCTTGCAGGTAGCACGTTCATAGGTTTACATTGTTTTTTGGGCAGATACAGGTCCATAGAGCCACACGTTCATAAGTGAGTCAATTTGCGAGGCTTTTGGCAGCACATATATATCATTTGTGGATCTGCTTATTGAGACCCTGAGTGTCTATTTTCATGCGATTTTGGTGAGATTTTTTTGAGTTTTTACTCAGTTTTTGGGGGAAACTGTTGAATTTTCTCCATTTTTTCCTTTCATGTTTTATGCGTATCTGTAATTTTACTCTTTGATGGTTTAGTGGTCAAGTCAAACTCCCACTTTGACAGGTTTTGTTAGCTTGGACACAATTTAGTGTTCTTACATCCACTCTCGCAGGAGTGAGTATTGTATATGCTCGTGTAGCTATAGATTACAGATAGTCACAAGCTTGGACACAATTTAGTGTTCTTACATCCACTCTCGCAGGAGTGAGTATTGTATATGCTCGTGTAGCTATAGATTACAGATAGTCACAAGTTTCATAGATATTATGCAGATTTTTGTAGGCAGTTTTCTTATGGGATGCGTTTTGAGCGTGTTTACTCACTACTTGCGTATATGGTTATGCGATTTACACTCGCTTGAGCTGTTTATCCCAGATTGCAAAGAGGAATTCTAGAGTTGGTTTTATGTATATGCAAGCATCCATTTTGATGCGATTGAACATGTTTTTCATGATTGTGTAGTGGTCGAGTGATCTCTCACTTTGTTGCCACTTTGGTATGGTTTATGGTTGAGTTTGATATCTTGTCATATTTTGGTTTATCGGTATCCATATAGAAAATATGTGTGACAGTTTAGAGTCGACAATGGTGACTGGTGTGAGACAGCGGTCTCGCAGTTTTCGATATATGCGATGTTGGCATTGTGGTCACAAAGGGCACATTAGGCACCACTATTTTCAACGTATGAGGCATCAACAAAGATGTATGCACGATGTAGATGAGGTTTTGACACTTGCTAGATTGATGGCTTCATACTCCAATACGATGATGTCTTTGCCTTTAGCGTTCCTCCTTCTTACATGTCTTCGAGAGGTAACACTTTTCCCCGTTGGTTGCTAAATGAGGATGCAATTTTCCACGTAACACCACATCATGACTAGTTTAGCACCTTCTATAGTGGGAGCTTTGGTTGTGCACTTTGCCGATGGTTCGGCGTTTGACATTGCAGGTGCAAGAGATGTTTGCTTGTCATTGCCCAATGGTGCATCCTGTACGCTACGACATGTGCGCTATGATTCTCAATTGAGACAAAGCTTGATCGTAGTCTCATCTTAGTGAGACAATTAGAAAATTGTGGGTGTCGGACATTTCTTAGAGAGAAGTCTTTCTAGATGCATTGTAGATCGTTAGTGATCTCCCGGGGAGCCAACAATGGCTTGGTATATCCTATGCATGTGTCTGAGGTTCGAGATGGCATGGTCTCATTTTTATTACTGTCATGCGTTGAGTGAGAGACAAGATGTGGGTGAGCTCCACCATGCTCACGAGACAAAGCATTTCGCTGTGCAGAATATGCCAGTAGACTTTATAGAGACAGAGGTAGATCGGCAGTGCTCTAGGGAGACACAACAAGTATTGTCAGAGTCTATGCAGGCAAAGGTAGAGCAGGTCTGCTCCCTAGAGACACAAACAAAGATAATGGACATGGAGTTCTTTGATATGCTCATGCTAGGGACTGATGTTTTGATACCAGAACACACTGTTCCGTCTATGGGTAACAGGGACGTAGCCCCGAGTGTCGCTGATGACACATCCATATGCAATGGGTAGTCTTGATGATGCAGTGCATGCAGATAGCATAGGGGAGGCTAGGACAGCCAGGTTGGTGCATATTTTATCAATGTTTGGGCATCTCACGTACTATCACGAATGTCGAGGCCTGACCTAGTAGTTGGAGCACTTGTAGCAGAGAATGTCAGTCGTACAGTGACTGACACTAGCATGATGCATCGTGGATATTTGTAGACCATATAGAATTGTCTGTGGGATTTACATATAGGCTCTAGTATGGATATGCACGCTCGCCTATCCCTAGAGCCGATACGGCTACATGTTGATCGACCGAGCGAGCCAGTGGGCATACGTTGAGAGAGTCTCTCACCAATTTCTTTGTGCATACTAGTAGTTTAGCTAGTAGCACTCACTTATTGGTGCATCACCTTTAAGTGGGAGTTTGTTGGGGTAAAGGCACCGCGCCATTGCCCGGGGCCGGACGTCTTGTGTCCGGCTTCCACTATCCATCCTTATTTTTCATATACACAAAGAATAAGGAAATCCTCTCATACTTTGAGGTTGCTCCACCCACACAGTTGTGCTCTTGCTTCTTTCCTTCCCCACACGCACTGCACCACAACACGCACATTCACATCTGTGCTTGAGTGCACTCTCTTGCTTCTCCCCTTCTAGGCACCATACCGCACTACATCGTGCACACATGGATCCACGCATGAGCGCACTCACATAGATGATATAGTAGTCCACAATAAGTCTAAAAAAGAACACTTAAGACATTTATGTCTGTTCGAGTTATTGAGAAAATGTAACCTATTTGCAAAGGAAAACAAATGTGATTTCTTTGAGATTGAGATTCATTATCTTGCTCACATTATATATGCAGAGGGAATGAAATGAAACTTAAGAAATTGGAATCTATTCTTAGGTGGCAAACACTAAGAAATCTTGATGGACTGAAGATTTTTTTTGGTAAGTTGGGTGAAGGACTATGCAAAGATCATAGTTCCATTGATGGACCAATTGAGGTCAACAAGTAAAAGTATAAGTTGGGGGGAATGTGAGTGCGCAAATGTGGTGCATGTGCGGAGGGGGGGAGAGAGAGAGAGAGAGAGAGAGAGAGAGAGAGAGAGAGAGAGAGAGAGAGAGAGAGAGAGAGAGAGAGAGCACAGGATCTGGGTGGAGCAGCCTCAGAAAGTAACTCAAGTGTATGAGTGAGGTGCTCCTTATTCTTATCTATAGAAGGAATAAGGAAGTGTGTATACAAAGTGGGCGGTCAACACTGGACATCCCGACGAGGAAAATGTGGAGCGCCTTTACCCCAACAATCTCCCACTTAAAGGTGATGCACCGATAAGTGAGACCTACTAGCTAAACTACTAGCATGTACAAGAAACTAGGTGAGAGACTCTCTCAACCTTTGCCCACTGGCTCACTCTATCGATCTACACGCAGTCGTATCGGCTCTGGTGGTAGACGAGCGTGCGTACCACCGTAGAGCCTGCATGTAAATCCCATAGACTACTTTGTATGGTCTGCAAAGCTCCACGAAGCATCATGCTAGTGTCAATCATCGTACAACTGACTACCCCTACTGCAAATGCTCTCACTGCAGCTGCCAGATCGGGCCTCAACACTAACAAGTTGAACATGAGATGCCCAAACCTTGAAAAAATCTGCACAAACTTGGATGTACTCGCCTCCCTTGCTCTATCTGCAATTATTGCATCATCAAGACTACACATCGCGTATGGATTTGCCAACTCCAACACTAGGAAATTTACATCTCTCGCACCCATAGGCAAAACTATGCATCATGGCACCAACTCATCAGCCTCTAACATGAGCATATCAAAGAAATCCATATTTCTCAGCTCTATCTTTGTCTCTAGGGAGCAGACCTGCTCTACCTCTCCATGCACAAAGTCTGACAGCACCTGTTGTGTCTCACTAGACCACTGCCGCTCTACCTCTGTCTCTACAGAGTCTACTGGCATGTCCTGCACACCCAAATGATCTGTCTCGTGAGCATGGTGGAGCTCACCCGCGAAAGAGACACGTCTCGTCTCTCGCTCAAAGCATGTCAGCAATAAAATCAAGACTACGCCGTCTCGAACCTCAGACACATGCATAGGATATACCACGCTGCTGCGGGCTCCTCTGGCAATCACTAGTGAACCGTAATGCATCTAGAAAGACTCCTCTCGAAGAAGTGTCTGACAACCAAAATCTGCTAATTGCCTCACTGAGATCAAGATCTATCTCAGCTGATGAACATAGCGCACATGACGTATTGTGTATGACGCACCATTGGGCAACGACAAACAAACGTCTCATGTACCCTCTATGTCAAACGCCGAACCATCGGCCAAGTGCACACAACCAAGTCTCCCACTCGAAAATGTGCTAAACCACTCACGACATGTTATGACGTGGAAAGCAACATCGCTATCTAGTAACCAATGTGGAGAAAGTGTACAAACCGTAGACAATCTGCAAGAGGTATACTCGAGGCAAGCATGCCATCATCGTCACTGGCATAGACTGCCACTGGAACTGCCTCTCTAACCTGTGTCAAAGCTGTATCTGCACTACGGATACATCTCCGTTGCTGCCTCATACGTCTAAAACAACGGCGTTTGATGTGCCATGTGTGACCGCAATGCAAACAACGCAAGTATCGGCAAGAATGAGACCTTTGTCTCTCATGAGCCGTCACTATAGACTCAATTGTGTCACACATCATGTTAATGCATACGCGTCAAAAGTGGGAGATCACTCAACCACTGCGCTAATCAAGCATAAACCAACTAGTAGCTCACATAGTGAAAACTTGTAACCTGCATGTTGTAGTCTCACGCTCAGAATATGTGTCAATGTGAGAACATGAAGCAAAATCAAAGGAAACCTGTAACCACTACGAGCATACCATAAATGTATGGCTAAGAACCAAAATATGGCATGAAATTTGGGGAAAATATGACAGAATCTCACCTGAAAACTGAACAAAACCTCAAGTACAATCTCAACCATAAACCATGCAAACCTGGCAACAAAGTGGGAGGTAACTCGACCACTACACAATGCTCAAAAGCATGATCAATCGCATCAAAATCGATGCTCACATATACATAAAACAACTCCACAATTTGCAAGCATGAACTGGGACAAACTTCTCAACCGAGCGTAAAGCGCATAACCATATACGCAAGTAGAGAGCAAAGTAGCTCAAAACACGTCCCACAAGAGAAACTGCCTGCAGAAATCTGCAAAAACCTTTGAAACCTGTGACTAGCTTGTATTGTAGCCACACAAGCATACGCAAATCCTCACTGCTGCGAGAGTGGGTACAAGAACACCAAACCGTGTCCAAATTGACAAAACCTGTCAAAAGTGAGAGTAAACACTCGATCACTGTCAAAGTGAGAATATATCGACCATTGTACAAGATGGCATAACACTGCAAACTTTTATGGCGAGAAGATGGGAAAAAACGAGCAGAATTTCCTTTGCAAAATGAGTCAAAACTTAACGCAAACCGCAAGCCAAAAAACTGCAGATAATTGCCAGAGTGGGAGTTAACTCGACCACTAAATCATCAGAGAGAAAACTGCAAATAAGCATAAACCATGGCAAGAAATCTTGAGAAAAATCCGACAGAGTTTCCCTGGAACTGAGCAAAAACTAAAAAAATCTCACCAAATACGCATGACAATATACATTGTCTCAGTAGCAAAATCCACAAATGGTCTACATGTAATGTTAAAAGTTTGGCAAACTGGCTCACTCCTAACCGAGTAGCTCTATGGACGTATACTTGTTAAAAAAACACTGCAAACCTGTAAACCTGCTACTTGCAAACTATGGCTAGCTTAAATTGTATTCGTATAATGTATACATAGCATGAAACTGCACAAAACCGTACTAAAAAAGCTCTCTGATATGCCCCACACAATCAAACAATGCACATGAAACCGCATTCGGATGTGTAACAATCCGAAAGTCACATCCCAAAGTATCACCTGCATATGCAAAAACAAGGTGAATTCTCTCTCAAATAGCACCATAACGTGCCATACATAGCCAAAGATGCAAACCGCATCACATGCTCTACACTATAGGAATCAAACTGTCAAACCTCGATATGTTGATATTGTTGACATGCTGCTGCAAAAAATTCAACACTCAAAATTTTAAAATTTGATATGAATAGCGCGTCTGGAACGTGCCAAAACCTCAACGTAGACTCTTGGATCACATGTATTCGAGTCCGAGTGTGAGAGATATGCCAAAAACCTCCGTTTTTGGCCCAAAAACGCAACATAAACTTGTTGATGTTTCACCCACTGTAATTCAGAGAAAAATTTCAAAAAATGGACATCATCATTGCATCTAGAATGTGCCAAAACCCCAACCTAGACTCCTGGATCATATCCATCCGACTCCACGTTACGAAGATATGCAAAAAAATACTATTTCGAGAGCCAAAAAACAACAAAAACGAGCTGCAACACTTCTTTTTTCTACTCTTTCTTTGGAAAATTCATCAATGGCTTGCTAACAAGCTCTACACAAAGCTAAATATACATGCCTAAGCTGAGATCTGACACCGTCGAGCCGTATCCAGCGCCGCCGAGCTCTGTCGCTTCCGTCTCGCCGGGAAGCCATCGCACGCGCGTTGCCAAAGCTCTGATACCAATTGTGGGTGTGCGAATGTGGTGCGTGTGTAGAGAGAGAGAGAGAGAGAGAGAGAGAGAGAGAGAGAGAGAGAGAGAGAGAGAGAGAGAGAGAGAGAGAGAGAGAGAGAGAGAGAGAACACAAGATGTGGGTGGAGCAGCCTTCGGAAGTAGCTCAAGTGTATGAGTGAGGTGCTCCTTATTCTTATCTATAGAAAGAATAAGGAAGTGTGTATTCACAGTGGGTGGTCGGACACTCGATGTTTGGGCAAGCAAAAGACAGAGCGCCTTTACCCCAACAGGGAAGCCCAATAGAAGAGCTTTGAAAAGCTTAAGGTGGTTATAACATCTGCACCTATATTGACTATAATTCATCCAAATGAGCCGTTTGTCTCACAGATAGCTGCAAGTAATATGAGGCCTTTGGGACCATACTTATTTAAAGGGGACGCCCAATTTCATTTGAGAGTAAAACATTAGATCGTGCCCAATGTAACTACTTCGCCTATGAGCGAGAGTTACTAGTGATAGTACATGTACTTAAAAAATAAAGACACTATTTATGTGGTGCCACTAAAATCTAATAGCCACTTTTGGAGGGAAGTCTTTAAAAAACTGGTACTACTACAAGTATGAGTAGGACGAATCATCAACAATCTATTGGTCAAACCCAAGAGTTAACAAAATCCTAAAGGACATGATGTATTCTTATGTAATTAAGAAGCAATCTAACTAAAAAGATTACATATCCATTTTGGAATTTGCTTACAATATTTCGTAACAATCAACAACTTGATTTACACCAATCATGTTGACGAATGGTTTCCAACTGAGATCTCCTATGGTTGTAGGCCTAGAGAAGGAAAAGATTCACTCTTTCAAGGATTTCCTTGAAGATATGAATGATATGTTGAAGGCCTCAAAGGCCTCAAAGGAAAGCATTTGTAGTGGTTAGGATTGTACTAAGATGTAGGCTGATAGAGGACAAAAATTGTATTCCTAAAGATTCTTGCGAAGTAGGAAACCATGAAAACGAGAAAGTGTGACAAATTTTCTTTTAGATACTATGGTCCCTTTAAAGTCCTTAAGAAGATTAAGGAAGTAGAATATAGACTTGAGCTACTAGAGAGTTCTTGAGTTCACCATGTCTTCCACATTAGTAAACTAAACAAATTAGTTCATAAGTTGGAGAACGTAGTTTCTCCAAAAAATTTGGTCGACTTGATAGAGCTACCAAAGATATCGCATGAACCAAAAAGGTCTTTAGGGTATCGAGATAGACAAACCCATCATAAGTGTACTAGGAGACACTAGTTAAGTGGACTACATAGACGAGGAAGTGAGAACTTGGGAACATCATATCGCGATTGCCAAGAGATTTCCCCATGTTGTTTTGAAGGACGAAAACACTTTATAAAAGGGGGGGGGGGGGGGGGGCGTAATGTCACGTAGGGTGTAACACCATGATGGACGACCAACCTAGATAGCCGGGGCAGTGATCAAAGCACCACGGCAAGGTGCCATTCGAGTTCTATGGGTGAGGATGCACATGCTGGAGTGCATGAGCAACTGGGAAAGTGTGGACGTTAGGCCAAAACCCCATTCTCCTCTAAGGTTGGAGGTGAGCCAAGGTTGTCACCCTCGTCGTGCACACTCCAAGCAGTGTGGCTTTATGGGTTTGTAACACCCATCAACTCGATGCAATGTGCAAATTTCTCCATAGTAGGTTCGTTGTAGGGGCATCCGATGGGTTTTCAACATCAATGTGGAACTTGATAAGCTCCAATTGCTTATTTGTCAATGAGTCCCAAATGAGATGATACCTCACCTCAATGTGTTTTGACTTGGCATGAAACACATGATTCCTTGTTAAAGCAATGGTACTCTATCACAATGCAAAACTGGAGCTCATTGAATATCTAAGTGTCCCACAAGACGTGCCAACCATATAGGTTCCTTACTGGCATTTGACTCTCTCTGAGTGCATGATGCCCATGCTCCGTCATTTTTTAGAAAACCTTTGTCACAAAGCTCTCAATACCATTCTCCCTATGATCGCCTTGCGCTATGATATTAGTTGTGAAGACACGATGTGTGTGCCCTTGCACAATGCATGTGTGTACAAAGAAGGAAGAGGAAGAGAAAGAGAAAGAGAGGAGAGTTGAGAGGGAAGCTCACTTAGAGGAAATGTGTGTGTGTGTGTGTGTGTGTGTGTGTGTGTGTTCTTTTATTTGTATATGATGGAAAGTAAATTAAGTTGGTATTAGTGTAGGGTTAGTCATTACTAGGGTGGCTACCATGGCCCATTACCCCAACAACTAGATAGTAAACTTATAAGCAAACCAGAACATCAGCTAGATAAATATCTTAGTAATCATTTTATTCTCACTGGAGATCTCAAGTGTTTTTGGTGAAGAAGAAGGATGTTTCTATGTATGTGCATAAACTATCGAGGTTTGAATAAGGTTATCATAAAGAATAAGTATCATATGTCCATAGTTGATGAGCTTGTTGATCAAGTTTATGGGGCATATACTTCACGAAGAATGATTTGGGATTTGGGATATCATCAATTAGGATTTGAAACAATTGATATTCGTAAATAGCTCCCCAAACTTGGTTTGGACATTTTGAGTTTCTTGTTCTCCCCTTTGGGTTGACAATAGCTCCAACTTTGTTTATGACACTCGTAGACATGGCCCTACAAACTTTTTTGGGTAATTCATAGTTATCTTCTTAAATGACATACTTATTTATAAAAATTCTAAAGAAGAACATTTATATCATTTACAAAAGGTTTTTGATTTGCTTAGGGAGCATGCTTTATATGCCAAGAAGAGGAAGTGTGCTTTTATGCAAAGAGAAGTGTAGCATCTTGGTCGTATTATTTTAGCTGAGGGTCTTTAGATGGATCCTAGCAAAGTTGACGCTATTTTGAAATGGTCCTCTCTCAAAAATTTGGAAGAGCTTCAATTTTTTCTCGGTATGGGTGGCTATTACCACAACTTTATTAAAAAATTTGCCTATGACTGACCAATTGAAGGGTCAGAGTTCTTTATTTCCTTCGCAAGCAGATCAACTGAGTACCTTTGAAAAGCTTTAGCTAGTGCTCCTCTATTGAACGTCATCAACCTTTTGTCTTGGAGATTGATGCTAGCAATAAGGCTATTGGTGCAGTAATACGTGGGTAGATCCATTGCTTTTGAAAGTAAGAAGTTAGATAGTGTTCAACAAAACAACTCTGGATACGAGTGTGAATTATATAACATTATACATGCTCTTTGCAAATGGAGGCATTATTTATATTATACAAAATTTGAAATTGTGTTTAATTCTGAGAGCATTGAGTGTTTTACCAATCAAAAAATTTGAAGGGTCCAAAGGCTAGATGGGTACAGTTCCTTTAAGAGTATGATTGTTCTTTACGGTATCATAAATCGATACAATGTGGTAGTCGATGCTTTAAGTGAAATTGTTGTCTTTCTTTGACGAAAGTGTGAGCCCGATCCATTGTATAGTATGGTTTGGAGTCATATAGAAATGAGGGAACCTTCTCACCAAGGGAGAGTGAGATTCTAGAGTATTCAAAAAGTCTAAAAGCTATCCGTACACCTAAGCTTTCATCAAGGTATTGAGGTCCATTCAAAATTCTTACAAAGATAGATGAACATGTTACAATTTAGATTTACTAGCACAATCATGAGTGCCTTTTGTCTTTCTATTACCATATACATGTGGTAGTGATGTGTGTGAACACACTTACGATCGTCGTGGTTTTTTTTTCCTCTTTAGGAGGTCTTTCCCCCCGTGCATTGTATATACACCCATCATTCTAGGGCTATCTATTTTTTTCCATTGCACACTAAGCTATACACTCTCAGTTGTTGCCTTAAGTTTCCTTCGTCTTCTCCAAGCTATGTGTGTTCTGTTACAACCCTTATTCCAACAATTGGTATCAGAGCAGGTTGCATCCTCCTGGGCTTAGTCGCCAACAGTTCCAGCACACGCCTGCTCACTTTCTCCAATTTCAGTGAGCTTTGGCGAGCGTTTGCAGGTCGACAAAAATTTCAGGTAAGCTCAAAGAGCTCAATCTGTTCAGATTTCTCATTCGGGCTCATTTCGGCCTCCATTTCCACTACAAGCACTACTATGCAGGCTATTTTGTCATTTTTGTGTAGAATTTTTGTTAGTGCCATTTTTTACATAATAGGTCCCTTACAGTCTTCTACGGTTTGTGCTATATAGCACGTGTTGTTCTTGCTTTGTTTCTTCTCATTTTGGGCAATTTTCACATCAGGTGTAGCATTACCATGGCTGACAACAACACAGATGTGTTCAAGATGTTGGATGGGTACAATTACCCTATGTGGACTTATATGATGCAACATGTTCTTGTGTCAAAGGGCGTCTGGGATATTGTGTAGGGCATTGATGTGCGTCTTGGTTCTGAGGATGTAGGCGATGTTGAGGATGTTACAGACCTTGCTGCAAGGATTGTTGTTGTTAGAGTTGTTTTGCCTACAGCTGAGCAAGCTCGTTGGGATGTAAAAGATACGCAAGCTCATGCATTGATTGTGTTGCCTGTGAAGTGCACTATTACTCCCCACATTTGTTTAGCGAAATCTGCCAAATAGGCTTGGGATATTCTGGCTGGTCTTTATGCAAGTTGCAATGAGGCTAAAATTGCATTGCTACTACGTAAAGAGCTGGAATTGAAGATTATGCATGAGGAAGATGATATGGAAACTTTCCTTGCTAGTGTCAAGGATATCAATGAGAAACTTATTTTTGTAGGTGAAGTCATTTCAAACAGTTCCCTTGTGCAGACTGTTCTTAATGCCTTGCCAGATTCTTACCAGACTTTTGCTAGTATTTGGAGACTTATGACCCAAGGAAATCCTGAAGTTGTCAAGTTTGATGCATTATGCACATTGCTGTTGCAAGAGTCACTTTCCACAAAAAATAGGATTAGACAGCATGCAGTTGAACAGGACTTTATTGTTGCTCAAAGAAAAGGTGGTGATATGCAGCCACTTCTCATGGTTCTTCTGCGAGTGGAAAATCACATGTTCCTAATGCTACTGCTGGCAGAAATTCATCTGGAAATTCTGGTGATAAGGGCAAAAAGAAGATGCGTTGCCATTATTGTAAAGCTAACGATCACTTGATCAAGCAGTTTCCTAAGTTGAAGGCCAAAGAGGTAAAGAAGAAAGAGGGTGGTTCCATTGTAAATGTTGGTTCCACTACAAATGCAGCTATTGTTGAGTCTTTTGTGAAAGGAGACTGTGATGCGGATGTTGATGCAGAATGGGCTTTTAGTGCAGAGTGTACCTATAATCCTGTTGTTCATGATGCATGCATATCAGTTGCTGCAGATTCACATGTGTGGTATTTTGGCAGTGGTGCTACAAAGCACATTATCTCACATCATGATTTGTTCACCTCTCTTGAGTCTGTCCCTCATGGGAATTCAGTTACTTGTGCCAACAATGCCTCTTATCCGATTCAGGGAGTTGGAAAGATTGTGCTTACTGTTGCAAATGGAAATTCTTTCACACTGTTGATGCACTTTATGTATCTGGGATCAAGAAGAATTTTTTGTTTGTATCTGCACTTGCTAGACTTGGTCTTGTAGTCAAATTTGTGGATGATAGATGTACTGTACATGATTTCAGTTTCGGTGATAAAATTGTTGCATCTGGCATTTTATGCCATGGGCTGTATAAGATCACTTTGTATGACAAGTGTGGGCAGAATTTTGCAAATGCAGTTGTGGATTCAAAGAATTTCAGATGCAAAACTTTGGCATGCAAGTTTTGGTTATCTGAATTTTGTCAGTTTGTTGCGTATGCAGAAATCTGATAAGGTTGCTTCTTTGTCGCCTCTTGAAGCACCTGTCAAACATGTGTATGAAGGATGTATTTTGGGTAAGATGCACCGTTCAAAGTTTCCAAAGGATGGTTCAGTTAGGACCACATGCATAGTGATGTTTGTGGGCCCATGCAAACTCTATCCTTGGGCAATTACCTATTCTTTGTGACTTTCATTAGCGATTACTCCATGCATGCATGGGTGTATCCGCTTAAAGCGAAGTCCAAAGTTTTTATGTACTTCAAACAATTTCTGGCTATGGTTGAAAATTTCTCGAAATGTACTATGAGCACCCTCCATTCTGACCGAGGGGGGGAGGGAGTATATGTCTCATGAATTTAATGCATTTTTTGCTAGTCGTGGGATAAAACACCAATGTGCAATGCCTTATACGCCTCAACAAAATGGTGTTGCAGAGAGGGAAAACAGGTCACTTACAAAAATGGCACGGTATATGGTCAAAAGTCAAGCTTTACCTCATTCATTTTGGCTTGAGGCCATCATGTGTCCCACTTATGTACTTAACAGGTGTCCTACAAAAGCTTTGTAGTCTATTACTCCATATGAAGCATGGCATGATAGAAAGCCTTCTATTGAGCACATGCATGTTTTTTGTTGTTTGGCATATGCTTTGGTGCCACAAACACAGCACATAAAATTGGATGATAAGGCTGTCAAATGTATTTTTGTTGGTTATAGTGATGAAAGCAAAGGTTACAGGTTGTATCATCCGCAAACAAAGTGTATCTTGGTCTCACGAGATGTTATGTTTGTGGAAGATTCTGTTCAGCCCTTGTTGTCATGTACTAGAGATAATAACGTTAGCTCACAGGACATTTATGACACTTTGTTGTTTCTTTTCAATGGTAAAGTTGGAATGTAAATTCCAATGAGTCATATGTACAACCTATGGGGGTTTTTGAAAATGTTATAGATCAGCCTATTACTGATGCAAATGTACATGATGTACTTGATGAGGAAAGGGCTGAAAATGAGCAGGCTAGAGGTATGTCAAAATGATTGGTGCATACATTGCGTGACAGTAAATTGTGTACACCTTTGTCTAGTCGCACGCGTTCAAGTTCTTGCCATGCATCTTATGCATCAGATTGTTATGCTTTGGCTATGTCTAGCTTACCTCTGTCTTTTGACGAAGCACAGAATTCCAAAAATTGGATGGCTGCCATGCAATCAGAATATGATGCACTTATAAAAAATGACACATGGACTTTATGTGATTTGCATCTTGGCAAAAAGGCCGTTGGTATGAAGTGGGTTTACAAGTTGAAACGCAAGCTGGATGGTGAAATTGATCGCTATAAGGCTCGACTTGTTGCAAAAGGTTATGCACATAAAAAAGGCATAGATTATGAAGAGACTTTTGCTCCCACTTGTCGTATGATTACTGTGCGTTTTCTATGTGCATTGGCAGGTCATTTTGGTTGGGATGTACATCAATCAGACATTGTTACTGATTTCTTGAATGGGTGACATATTTGAGGAAGTTTATGTAACGCAGCCTCGTGGTTTTGTCAAGAAAGGACAAGAGGATAAGGTGTGCAAATGTAACAAAGCTTTGTATGGGTTGAAGCAATCTCCTCATGCTTGGTATGAGAAGGCTGACACTCATTTGGTCTTTCGTAACAATCCAACAGAAAGCACATTGTATGTAAAGTGTGAGGGTGATGTACTTCTCAATGTCGTCCTTTATGTAGATGATTTGCTGATCATTGGACCAAATGAGAGACATATTGCTGAATTTAAGGCTGATTTGAATGCTACTTTCAAGATGAAAGATTTGGGGTTGTTGCATCATTACTTGGGTATATAGTTTAAGCAATGTGATGGTGGTATTTCCTTGTGTGAAAAAAGTTACATAGAGACATTGATTTGTAAGTTTGGACTTGAGGATTGCAAACCTATTGCCACTCCCATGGAAACAAGTTTGAAATTGAGTCTTCATGATGCTGGTGATCCTACAGATGTCACTCTTTCCCCAAACTGTTGTTGGATGCCTCATTCATGTATGCAACACGAGGCTGAATATTCAGTTTGCAGTCCCACAGGTCAACAGATTTATGCATAGCCCAGGGTCTAAGCATTGGCAGGTTGTCAGAGGATTTTTCACTACTTAAGTGGCACTTTATATCTTGGCTTGTTTTATCCCAAGGGGGGATCATTGCTGCCAGACTTACATGCTTTTTCAGACTCAGATTGGGCTGGTTGTTTTGACACATGAGTGTCCACAATGGGTTTTTGTTTCATGCTTGGGAGCTCATGCATATCATGGTTGAGCAAGAAGAAACCTACTGTGGCCACTTTCAATTGTGAAGCTGAGTACAGGGTTGTCTTCAGAGCTACAATTGAGTGTGTATGGCTCAGTCACCTTATGGATGATTTGGGTGTTGGATAGGACACTGCCAACACTATCTACAATGACAGTCAGAGCGCATTGGCAGCTGTGAGGAACCCATTATTTCATGCTCGCACAAAGCACATTGAGGTGCATTACCACTATGTCAGGGAGAGGCTCTTAGCAGGAGAGATTAGCTTGGCTTATGTGCCAACACAAGACAACCTTGCAGACCTTTTCACAAAGGCATTGTCTCGTGAGAAGTTTGAAGCTTTCCACAAAGCTTTGGGCTTGCTCCCCTTTGTGGATTGATCATGTCCTCAGGGCATGGCACTTCTTTTTACTCTATGTGCCAGCTCTCATTCACCGCATCACTCCAAGGGGGATTTGTTACTATATACATGTTGTAGTGATGTGTGTGAACACACTCAGGACCACCTCGGGATTTCTTCCCTCTTTAGGAGGTTTTTTCCCCCGTGCATTGTATATACGCCCATCATTCTAGGGCTATCTATTTTTTTCCATTGCACACTAAGTTATACACTCTCGGTTGTGTGCCTTGAGCTTCATTCGTTTTCTCCAAGATGTGTGTGTTTTCTTGCAACCCTAATTCCAACACTTTCATGTCACTCATTTAAGTGAGCGGTTAGGATAGGCGAATATTATGGTTGACATAATTGAGATACCTACTCAACCTCACGGGTAGGAAGGATTTTGGATCATTACACTTTATGGACACAAAATGATGTTCGCCAAGTCAAAAGATAGACCTAAGGAAGGTGTCACTTGGGACAACATTAATGTACTTAAAAGAGATTTCCTACTTATGTTTTTGATGTTCTCAAAGACAAAAACTCTTCTTCACCCAAGGGGGGAGTCCTGTCAAGACAAAGGTCCTAAGCAAAGCTGAGTGGGCAAGGTCCAATGGCATGGTCACATGAACGATCGGCACGGGGGCTCTCTCTGGGCCAAGGGCTTTAAGATAGGGAGGGGATGGTTCCCAGGAGTGAAGGGCGAGGAGCCCCATGCGTGAGTGCGTGCAAGGAAGGGGGAAGGAGAAGAAGAGGAGAAGGATATTTGGGGGAAACACACAACTATGATTCAGCTTGTGTCTCTTTATTTGTTTGTATAAGAGAAGTAAGTTAGTTGAGTTAGTGTATGTAGGGAGGGTTGGTTGTGTCGGCCTTTACCCAAGAGTCTCCCACTTAAAGGACAATGCGGCAGTAAGTGGCGACTAAAGCTAGTATGTACAATTGTGAAGCTCAAAAGCTTCACCCCTGTACAAAACTTCTCAACCTACACCCATTAACTCAATGCAGTGGGCAAACTGCTTTGTAGCTAGGCTCTTTGTGAGAGCATATGCTGGGTTGTCCGCATTGTGGACCTTGAAAAGCTCCAAGTGCTTATCCGTCAATGTATCCCAAATAAGATGATACCTCACCTCAATGTGTTTCGGCTTGGAATGAAACACGGGATTCCTTGCCAAAGCAATGGCACACTAACTATTACAATGCAAAACTAGAACCTGCTGGATGTCTAAATCTCCCACTACACATGCAAACCATATAGCTTCCTTGTTGGCATCTGATGCTGACAATACTCGGCCTCTGTAGTGGAAGAGGACTTACAATCTTGGAGAGATGATCTCCAAGCATCCAAGAAACATTGCCAAAAACCGTAGTATAGCCTAGAGTATGAATCTGACCAACTGACACCAACATTTTTGACTCCACGAAGCGTAAATTCAGTGCCACTCTTCATGCATAACTTGACATCTCCCATACCGCATATATCAAGTTGATAGGAATCTCCAAGCTTGACTGAACCATGCATAGCAGTATATGTGGAGAACCATTCCCCATGGGGAATAACATGGAAACTAGCACCTAAATCAATGATCCAATTTTTCACATAATACTCATCAAGAGCCAATAATGCATCTGGACTCAAATTGGAAGTGAGAACAAGAATATCTGACGGCTGTTGCACGTTAGGAACAACTTCTAGAGGTAGAGATTCAACAACATTGATCTCCTCTATCTTTACACTGCTCTTTGGAGCGTCAAGCTTCACAATAGCTTTTCCCTTTTCACGTTGTAAGACGAAAATCTTTCTTTAAATGGCCTTTCTTACTGCAATGATAGCATTCTCCATTTCTCATTTCACAACCTCGACTCTTGCTACATGAATTGTGGCAATCCTTACGATCCTGTGAACCGCGGTTGCGACTACATCCACCTCTTTGCCTATGGCGATTATGGCCACTTGCCATAAATGCATCTCCATGCCCACCACTATTGAGAGATTGCCATCTAATCTCTTCAATGAGCAATGCACTAGTAACATCATCAAATTTTAGTTTACTGCTTGGTGAGGAGTTACTAATCACAGTATTGAACATGTCCCAAGAAGAAGGCAAAGAGCATAACATGAAAATGGCCTTCATTTCATCATCAAAATTCAACCCTTTTGATGTCAACTAAGAAAATGCAAAACTTGAGCCATACTTTTTTGATCGCCATACTGACATGCGACCTCCTTTGTTGTCTTTGGTGTAAGAAAAGCTTGTTCAACTACTATAATATTTGACTACAACATCTTATGGCAACACTAGCTTCATAGATTCAAGGGTCGAGGTAAGTTTACTAGGAGATGAAAAGAAAACAAATAGTTGGGACATTGATGACACGTGTGTCTGCCATGGCAACTTAGAAGGTTTTTTGGCAAAACACAAAGAGAAGGAGAAAGAGTGATGACAAGAAACAATGTCAATGTGTATGAAGAAGAAACATAGAGAGTGTCAATGTGCATGAAGCCCAATACACAAAGAGTGCACGAGAGGTTTAAATGGAAAAATGCAAGTAATTATTTGTCAACCCATCATAACCTTCAGAGCACTCCTTTCGCATGGAAAAAAGCAAGTGAAGTGGGTTCAAAAAATGTCCATGCTCTTGAGAACGCTAGTTTCATTGCAAAATGTGAAGGTTTTTTACATGCAGAGCCAATGAGTACTACTATCCCTACTCACTCACTTTTGAAATAATTACCACTAATACTTCATTGGATGCCAAGATTCCCTCAACCAACCAACTTCCTACGCATGCTTCTCCCTCCTTGCCATGTACTATCCCCCCCCCCCCCCCCCCCCCCCCAACACACACACACAAATCCCATGCAAGATGCCCAAGCCTATGATCGCTCTTTGAAGCTTCCATGCATTATAAAGCAGGGCCTACACTTGTAGCTAATGGGTGCATAATGCAATCTTAGCTTGTAGTTGGCAAATCTAATAAGAGGAATCTGCACGGCAGGTAGGAGAGCAAGGGAATGTTTGCGCTCGTAGGTGAGAGAGCCTACGTGGAGGAAGAAAGAAAAAGGCATGTCATCTTCTTCTTCCCCCTTCTCCTGGCCATGTTCCTCAGCCTTCCCATGTAAGCTTGCAGTGTGTGTGTGTGTGTGGAGAGAGAGAGAGAGAGAGAGAGAGAGAGAGAGAGAGAGAGAGAGAGAGAGAGAGAGAGAGAGAGAGAGAGAGAGAGAGAGAGAGAGAATTTTTGGCAAGACTTCCAAGACAGATGGGCTTGCTGATAAATCAAGCTCATAAAATGAATCAAGGATCTCCCAAGATTCTTATCAAAGGTGCATTTTCCAAAATCGTGCCCCCTTTTGCACCTCACAAAAATCAATTTGCATAGCTTTGCACCGTAAATCGAGGTCAACCGAATACACACCTATTCTATCCTTGCCCGTTCCTTCTTTGACTGGACGAGCATGCTTTACACACATGTCTACCCAACTTACAATATATAATTTAAACCTAGAGTCTTTAGAAATAAAAGGTGACCATTCTATCGGTTGGCGTGTTTGCCTTATTGGTGGATGTTTGCAACTTAATCCCTGTCCACCACGGGTGGGGAGCTCAATTGTCCAAGATTATGTCCAACATAGTTTTCACGGAGCCACTGTATCTTTTGCACCTCGTAGCCACGTAGTATTATATTGACATTTGCCCACAACATTTATTTGGCCTATGTGTACTACTTGTAGTTTTCACATGCCAAAATGAAAACATGAGAGAGAGAGAGAGAGAGAGAGAGAGAGAGAGAGAGAGAGAGAGAGAGAGAGTTTATGTGTTGCAATTGGACTAGACTGATTGGCAACTTGCAAGGCTATTGGAACACTTGCAATAAGGCTGGGTTCAGAGGGGCCGACGACAAAGGGAGGGAAAGGGGCATGCAGAGAAGATGGTATTGCGTGATGGATGTGCTCTCAAGTCTGAGCTTTCGGACTCACCTCAGAATTCTCGGAAGAAGAACACTTCCACCCTCGTCACTAATGGACACACGCCTAGGGAGATAGGAACAATGGCCCACATTAGCCGCCGTGAGGTGGGTGCAATTCGGGCCGTCTGATCGTTCTTTGAACTAGGTGTGAACTAAGAGTGAACTTGGGAAGTATGTGCACCACACCAAATTTGGTGTGAACTTGATGTGAATTTGGGAGGGTATGCACACCACGCCAAATTTGTTGTGAAGTAAGTGTGAACTAGGTGTAAACTTATCTGCGATGACGTGATGTATAAACTTAACACACACATATACACACCCCTTTTAACGAGCACGCGATAGCTTAGCGGTTAGAGTCGATTCCAAGGGGGAGAGAGGGAACGGGTTCAAGCCCCAAAACCGAAAATGTGCGAATCTTTTGCATTCCCTAGGCAATCCAACGGTCAGGATCAACTGGCGATCGTGAGCCATTGATCCCACCTCCCAAAAGGAGGCGTCAATTAGTGAAGAGGCACTTCCACCCACCTTTTCGACGGGATATGCGGACGTGGGACGCCCTCGCCTCCATCCGATTTTCAACCGTCGATTGCAGGTCTCGTGAGCCCTTCTCTGTGTAGCTCTTGTGAATCGGGAGGGTGGAGGCAATTCTTCTAGGGGAGGAAAAGGGAAGAAGGGGGGGGGGGGGGGGGGGGGGGGGGGGGGGGGGGGGGGCGGCGGGGACAATTTAAAAGTTTTGATACACCTGAGTTTACCTATTTTCCCGTATTTACACCAAGCACATCGATCCTTGAAATGGGCGTGGGCCATTGATCCCCTCGTGCCCAGTCCTGTGTGGGATAGTGAGGAGGCCAAGCAAGGGACAAATCGAGTGTCCAATGATAAGATTCTTGAAATTGGAACCTTTTGTATTTGAGATTTTGACAAATGCACACAAACAAATTTACCTACCCCATGTATGCCCAGGGGATGCAGGTGCATTTTGAGTTGAAATGGGTTCATTTCGGAATCTAGACTCGCTATCAGCAGAGACGGGAAATGGGTCCATTTTGAGTTGAAATGGGTCCATTTCGGAATCTAGACTCGCTATCAGCAGAGACGGGAAATGGCAAATTATCAAAGTGTGGATAAGTAGGATGATGTTCATCCTCAACTGCTTCAAGCTCGCAGATCTGATATTTAGTCTATGGAACCTGGACAGCATACAGATTTTATCCTTAACACCGGCAAGGAAACCCAAAAATGTAGCTAGTGTATCTCCTCGTACATGAGATGGCGGAAATTGGGTACCCACCACAATTTGATTCAAAAGAGGAGACGAGAGAAATTGATGTGGAGTGGAATGGAGAGCTGCTAAAGAACCCGACAAGGAGCTTTTCATCACCGTCTGGAGCAGGGGAGCTTTCAGTTTTAGCAGCAGGGGAGGTCATTGAAGTAGCGGATCACTCCTTGAAGGGAGCAGGGGAGCTTTCCATTCCCAAAGGAGGAATTCACTCTCCACATGAAGCAGAGCAGCAAATTCCATCTGAGCCAACAGGGGATCATACATTGCATCAGGTCCTGCCGTTGCATGAGCCAATCGTCAATTCATCCAAGTGTCCCAGGCTTGCCTTACTTGTTTTCTCCATTGTTGCGCTCAATGTTGGCGTCTTCTTTGTCACCATGTACATCAACAACTGCCCCAATACCACAAAATCGTGCTTGCTGTCTTTCCTGCACCGCCTTTCTTTTCAGCCCCTAAGCGAAAATGCTCTGCTCGGCCCCTCATCACAAACGCAAGTATTTTATAAGTTTGCATAAGACTGTTTATTCTTTATTACATGCAACTCCCTGTTTAGTTGTCAAGTTAACCTTGGCACACCAGTATTAGCTTTAAATTCGGAGGGTTTGGTACATCATTCAACTATGGTTAGTTACTCATGTGGATTAACATCTGCCTTTACATCATGATGTCATTTTCAGGTTAGAAAGGCTGGGAGCTTTAAATGCAGTCAAGGTGCAGCATGCACACCAGGGATGGCGAGTAATGACTTGCATCTGGCTCCATGCAGGGGTTGTTCATGTGATTGTGAACATGCTGAGCCTTCTATTTGTTGGAGTCCGGCTGGAACAAGAATTTGGACCTGGTACTACCATTTGACAACTCCTCATGGTATCCTTTGACATTAAATTTGTTGTGCTAACACACTTTATTACAGTGAAAATTGGCATCATCTATTTATTATCTGGGTTTGGAGGAAGCCTACTCTCTGTCCTGTTTCTTCAAAGCATATCGGTGGGTGCCTCTGGGGCTTTATTTGGTCTAGTAGGAGCTATGCTAGCTGAACTGCTAGCAAATTGGACGATCTATGTAAACAAGGTCAGATTTCCAAATTCCAACTTTCAAAGACAAATGCAATCACTGCTTCGAAAAGTGCATGCATGCAGGTATAAAAAAACCATGGTGAGCAAAACTCGATGTGGCATACCTTGCTACAAGGAGGCGGATCCTGTTTTATAAACTCATGAGCTTTGATCATCTCTTTGGAAATCTTCTCTATGTGAGTTCCAATATTGACCACCCATTCAGTTAACACTGGAGGAGCCATCAAGGGCAATCTCTTGTTGCTTGTTGATGTTGGTGCGGGAGAGAATCCTTCAGAACCTTGATCCTTGCACGGTACAGACGGATTTGGGCAAGCTTTAACTCGTAAAACTGTAGATTAAAATTAACAAAAAGAAGTCTCAGACCGGAGGTGTGGTAAGCATTGTCAAATAAAAAGGCATTATGCTGCTTCCAAATAATTCATAAATATCCACTGTTGGCTTTGTTCCGATAGGAGGAGAGAAACTTTAATGGAGTCTCCAAGTAGTGGTTGTTTCCAAGAGAGGAGAAGACCTAGAGTGGTATGAAGAGGGGTGAGAATAGCCCTGCCGGAGGGCAATTCATAAAGAGAGGTGGGAGGTCTTCCAGAGCTCTGGAGCATCTACAACATATCCCCAGGCTCTGGCCACAAGTGTTACTTTTACCTTTGTATAAAATGAGCCAAAGCAGGACAGATTTCTTAGGAGGGATGGCCAGAGGCCAGATGCTTTAAAACTTGAAGTACCATTGTCTCTTGTCCTGTTGGGTGACCCATCTGTTATGTAAAATAACATGAACGGGAGGGGAAATATCACCTTTTTTGGGGGGGGGGGGGAAGAAGGGGGGTGCTGCTTTGAGGATGATGAAGGGCAAAGCCTTCTCTCCATCCCAAAGACTTTATTGAGACAGCTTCAGGGATTGAGAGTTTCCATCTCTCTCCTTCAATGACTTGAAGCTCCCAAGGTTAGAGGGGGGCCATCCTGAGTAGCTCAATATCAGTCCACCACCTGTTTTTGTTCTTATTCCACAGGTCACCCCCAACATCTGAGGCCTGTTCTATGGATCCTGGGGGCTATGCTCTGTTGTGCTCCTAAGACTTGTGGCAGCAGTTTGAGAGGCCACCTAATTGAGTCATGCTGGAGGAGGGGTAAACTGCTGTTGGAGTTGCACTTGCTGATCAGACCCCCTCTATCTGTTCTAAGCTGCCCAAAGTGACTTGATAAAATAGGAACCATTCAGAAAAATTGGTATAGGACCAAAGAAAATAGTAGTTCAAGGAAGGTCACACCAGCTCGTGTGTTGATCGAGAGAGAAGGCTATGAGATATCTTAGAAGAAGAAAAGCGACTTTGACAACAAAAAATTTGTCAGGTGTAACAGGACGAGCACCACGTGCCAACGGAAAAGAACAAATTGAACAGACTTTAGACGCTTCAAAACACCTGAACTGAAAGAGGTGCATGACACACTAGATTGGGAGTGGCGGAGTTCCACCCCAAGAGAGCACTGGCCCCAAAGCCCAGGCCACATATTTGAAGACCCTTGGCCTCTGAATTTCTGAAAAGCAGTTACATGAAAAGCTACTAGTTCTAAAAGCATCTGGTGTGCAAAAGCTTGCGCAGAGGGCCGTCCGTACAATCTGCCACATCATCACCTGCCAGCACAATTCAAGGAAATCCATACAACCTGCCACATCATCAACATAAAACACGAGCGTCCGTATAGCTGCCATGTCATCAACAATTTATGCATGTTCTGTGTGAGTAGGTGGGTCTTGCTTTATTTATGGTCTTTAGGTCCCTTGGGCCCCATCGGGCGAGGTCCCATAAGTTGGTGGGAATTTCTTTTAAAAACTGCCCCACTTAGCAAGGTTTAGTAAGTTGGTAAGACTTCTTCTGTTGCTTCTGCTTCTTCTTTTAGGGTTTAAGCCCCTTGGTCGGGATCTGCAGGTTGGCTCTGTTCTTCAGTGGCTTGACACGTCAACAGTTTGTGACATCAGGCCACTGGTTAATGTTGCAAATTTTCAGTCCTCCTTTATCTTTAGGTAGGCAAGATACATCCCATTTGAGTTTGCTTTCAGCTCTCTTTAAAGGATCACTTGCCCAAAGAAAATCGCTACAGAACTTAAGAATTTCCTTGAGATGATTGTTAGGTGGCCTCTAGCATGAAAGAAAGCATAAAACATAG
This sequence comes from Adiantum capillus-veneris, assembly GCF_014529385.1. Taxonomy (NCBI): domain Eukaryota; kingdom Viridiplantae; phylum Streptophyta; class Polypodiopsida; order Polypodiales; family Pteridaceae; genus Adiantum; species Adiantum capillus-veneris. The sequence goes on along the minus strand of NC_140959.1, from coordinate 10,081,146 downwards.
GTTGACAAAAAATGAGTAATCACCATGATTTGGCCTGCTATATAAGCTTGGAACCCTACCCATATGTTGAGCTTGAACATGAAGCGAGTGAGCGTCCACTCCCATCTTTGATCCTAAGGGACATGAAACCCTATAGATTTTCTTAATAATCTGAAAACCTCTCCATTTTGAATTTTCTTGCAGCCTTGATTGAAGTACATATGCGTGTGCTTAGTTGATTCTAAGGTCGGATGCTCTACAAAAGGTGTTCAGAGCTTACTTGCCATTTTGCAAAGTGACCTCGTCATTATTGAGAAGTGCATTAGTAGAGGGGTATATTGGGAATTTCCACAAATTACAGGGGTTTTTTGATAATTTTCCCAATAACTTATTATAATAAGTGAAATTTAGTAGCATTTTAGCAAGTCGTGGGTTTTTTTATGAGCCTGCTTGACCCAGCTACTTTTAACCCTATATAGGCGACCTTGGGGGTCACCTCTCCACTCATATCCCCGTACTTGTAGTACCAATACCCAGCAGCATCAATATCACTTGGCATTTTTCACCAACACATCCAGCACCAGTCCACAGCGCTCGATTAGCTCTGTAGTACCAGATCAGCCCTACCGTTAGCGGTTTTCAGCCCTAACCTCGCCGTACCGTTGCAGATCCAGCCAATCAATTCAGCGTTCTCAGATCAGCCAGCGTTTTTCAGATTTTAGCCATCCTCATTATTGTCATCAGCACCCTCAACATTGGCATTAGCAGTTCAGCCCATGACTCATCAAGTTGCAGATCCGCATGAGTTCCACTAGCGTTTTCAGTTCCCAGCCCTTAGCTTCATAGATCCAAGCATTGGTAGCAAGATCCTATGGGCATCGCAACATCTAGGACCATTGTATCAACATTTGTGCAATCTAAAGCAAATACCTATCTAGCAATAGAGAGGGGGGTTTAAGTCTCCTTTCACTCACAGAACCTTCACCCACATCATCTCTCTTCTCTCTCTTAGTCCTTGCACATCTCTCTCATGACATAAAAGGAACCTTGAGTACACACTAAGCACTCATCCTGAGCATTCACCGTAAATCACTTCCGCTGCACATTATAGTGGAGAAAAGTAAGAAAGCAGATCCAAGAAAGCACAGAAAGCAATCTAATAGTTTAGAGGAGGAGACCTTGTCCTCGTCCGACAGTAATATCCACTCGTTTGGTACCATTTATGTTAAGAATCCAAATCCCCTGTTGAGAGCCACTTAGTACAACAACTCTGAGAAGAAAAAGAACACTAAAGTTAAGGATGAGGGTCAAGTAGTTATGTCACAAGTTGTCGACACAGCATGATCGTAATGGCCTAACCCTGCAGTGACAGAAGACCAAGACCCATGTAACCAAAATGCTACTGACGTGACTCAGGTCTGGATTTTATGCTGACAGGACACGTGGCAGCCTGTGAATTGTGCTGATTGCTACCGATGTGCAGTTGTACGGATCGACAGATTTGTGCTAGCTTTGTTTTACGCTTTTGGAGAGCAGAGCTTTTAGGATGATATGCTTTTTAGGGTGCCTAGCTTTTAGGGCCCATGTACTATTTGAACTTTATAAGGGACCCAGCCCTTCATTCTCTGGCATAGCATAATTGGATGCTTGTAGAGAGAGAGAGTCCCTCAGGAGCTATACTTTGAGAACAAGCAATAAAGAAAGAAAATATTGGAAGGGGCGCCAGACTTTGGGGCTAGTGTATATGGAAGTAGAACTCCGCCGCTTCGTGTCGATTGTCCTCTCTCTCTCTCTCTCTCTCTCTCTCTCTCTCTCTCTCTTTCTTTTTAAGTTCAGTTGGTTGGAGTTTTTGTTCCTGTGTTGCTATTGATTTCTGCCTTGGACTGTCCAAGTTTGCTGCAAGTGATAGATAGAATCTCAACGCTTTTACTTGATGGCTGAAACCCATAAGTACAGGGAACGACTATTTTTGGGCTTCTCTTCCCTGCTCCCATTCGAGCTTCCCGTTTTGAATCCCCATTCAGTGTTTTAGACATGAGTATCCATAACAAGGAATGGCAATTCATGTCCGTTTTCGTTCCCCATTCCACGTTCCAATTTTTCATCCCTTGTAACTATGCTGAAACCTGCTGTTTGAACTTGATTAGAGAGTTTTGAGCCTTAGTAAGTGCAGAAGACCAAGCTGCAACAGGTTTACAATTACTATTGAACTCTTTCTCCAAATGCCCTCAGTGTGTCTTTGCGCAGGAGGTAGCTTGCAGAGGCTGGGATCTGTGTGAACCAGTGATTCCTGATTTTAGTTGCCTTGTCACCCGGGTGAAAGAGGCCCGTGGCTTGAAACACAAGACTTATACTTGGGTGAGTAGTTCTACCTCCATAAAAACCCTTCAGGATCAACATCCCAAAGATCTAAATTGAGAGAGTCCCAGCTAGAATTTTCAATCCTTGGATAACCTGACCGTCTCCAAAAAATGGTCAGCCAAGGTCTCAACAATATTATAGTCACCCAATAAAATGACTTCATGGTCGAGCGTGTGAAGATAGTTCCACAATCTTTTCATGTCAGCTATAGATCCAATTGCATGGATGGGTCTCTCTCTCTCTCTCTCTCTCTCTCTCTCTCTCTCTCTCTCTCTCTCTCTCTCTCTCTAAAAGTGGGGCTTGTAAACCTTTGCATTACATAAAATTGACCAAAAGTCCATATACAAGAAATATGGGAAAAACCGTGAAAAATATACAATGAGATCATGGGGAAAAACACCCATACAACCACAGGATACAACAAAAGATAAGGCACTCAATCTTGAGGTGATGAAGAAGCTCTATTTGGCTGACCAAAATGATATGAAGCATCCACCAAAAGAAACCTCCTGTAGTAGCTCATAAAAGCCAAGGACTGAAAACCCAAATAAGGTTGATGTCATAGCTTGTAACGGGCGACACCACATACCACACTGCACCTCGTACCAACGGAAAAGGATCGACGAGACAGACTTGAGATGCTTCAAAACAACTGAATTGAAAGAGAGACACTTTACACGAGACACGGAGTGGCAGAGTTCCACTCCCAGAGTGCACTAGCCCCAAACTGTGGCACCATTTCGGTATTTCTTTATATTTCTTCAACACAGTACAACACTCGAAGCTCTGCTCTCAATCTCCCGCAAGGTAGAATTCCAGAAAGTGAGCCTTCAGTACATATTTAAAGGCCCTAGGCCATCCAAAAGTAGTTTACATGAAAAGATTTAAGTCTAAAAGCATCTGGTCTCAAAAGCTAGTGCCAGGGGCAGCCAACGCGATTTTTTGCAAAAATCCGAACTATTGCGATGTCAGCATGTCAACAAAAATTGCGGGCATTTGTATAGTTGCCACTTCATGAGCCTTCTATGTAATTTATATTGTGTGTGTGTGTTTGCTTTACTCTTAGGCCCCATCAGCCAGGGTCCCATAAGCTGTTGGGGATTAGGATTTTAATCCTAACCCATAGGCCACTCGACGAGGATCTGTAAGTTGCTAAAGACGTCATCTTCTTCTGCTTCTACTAGGGTTTAGGCCCCTCGGCCGAGATCTGTAGGTTGGCTAGGGTTAGGGCTAGGGAGTCCTAACCCTCGTGGGTTTCAGTGTCTCGACACGTCTGCAGTTTGTGATATCCCACCTTCTTGAGAGAAGAGTAATCGTCCGTGATTATATTTACAAAATAACTCAAGTTAGAAAAATAATATCCGAGGGTCATTCCGTTTTCTCATTCCATCTAAGAACTCTTGATATTCAGGCGTAGCAAAATTAGCCATCACGCCCATACCGCGCTGATCTGTAACGGGTGTCTCAAAGTTACATACTCAGGCAATCTCATTCAAGTAGGATGGCACATCAGGATGCAACACAGATGCTTACATATGTATGGTACAAGACACAGAAACATTTCGTTGCCGATGAACACTCCCCCTGCAAATAAACATCCAGGTTTGGGCCATGAGCTATTCAATGACTCCTTCATCACTCCTTACTCAAATAACCTAAAAAGGTTTGGACCATGAGCTATTGAATGACTCCCTCATCACTTCTCCCACAAATAACCTAAAAAGGTCCGGGCCATGAGATATAGAGGCCTTTTACAACCAAACGCTCCCCAAACCCAACCTACGTTGCTTGGAGTAAATACTTCTCAGATTGTATCCAATTTTCTTTTCAATACTTTTCCCACACATAATCAACAAGGTTCAAGCCATGAGTGAAGCACCACTTTTTAATCATTGAATATTGCTCCCGGTAAAGCCTGAGCCATGAGATATTTAGACATTATTAAGCATCAATTCTTCTCTTCAATACTACTCCTCGGAAAGTCCGAGCCATGAGTAAAACACAACTTTGCAATCACAATTTCCTCTTGAATACTCCTCCTAGAAAAGCCCGAGCCATGAGTATTCAAAAGTGTTCCCAAAAACATTGAAACCAATATCAAAACTAGGTTCAAGCAATCTGAAATCGGCACCAAAACAAGTTCAAAACAGATAAAATCCTTTTCAAACAAATTCTAGATGGTATTTTATACAATTTCTCAAGGAAAATTTCAAGCAAATGGTTCTTGTTGCAAAAGAGAAAATTTCCAGCTCCCTGCTCAGAAATGCTTTCAGTATTACCTGTTATGTGCAAAAAGCACCCAACACTAATTTTGACCCATGTTGCAAAACCTCTAATAGGTTGTTGAAAACCCTATTTTTCCAAAATTGTCGGAATCAAAATCTTCTCGGGTCAATGCGTAGGGCTCGTCGTTGCATATCCAAATTCTCAACTGTTGAAGAGATTTTTGTAGGCCTCTACAACACAGACAAGTGCCAAAAGCATGTTTTTTGTGCTTTTTAGGGCAGAAACGAACTCCTCCTTCTCTTGTCGTTTCTTCTTCATCCAACTCCGCAGCTTCATGTAGATCCGGATTTCTCTCGAGAAAAGGAAAAAATTTCTCTAAAATCTCGAAGCACCATCTTGCTCTGTGTGCTCTTGAAGGACCGGTATGCTTTTAGAAAAGCACACGACTAGAGCTCTGATACCACTGTAATGGGACGGCGCCACATGCCAATGGAAAAGAACAGATTGAACAGACTTTAGACGCTTCAAAAGGATTGAACTAAAAGAGAGACACTTTAGACGAGCCAGGGAGTGGCGGAGTTCCACCCCGGGAGTGCTGTGGCGCCCCTTTTGGTATGTCTTTATACTGCCTCAACACGATACAACACTCGAAGCTCTGCTCTACATCTTCCCCATGTAGAATGCTAGAGAGTGAGCCTTCAGTACATATAAAGATCCTGGCCATCCAAAAGCAATTTACATGAAAAGCTTCAAGTCTAAAAGCATTTGGTCCCAAAAGTTAGCGTCAAGGGCAGCCAACGCGATTTGCGGAAGTCCGTACTATTGCCACATAAACGTGTCAACGAAAATTTGCGGGAGTCTGTATAGCTGCCACATCATCAGCTTCTATGCAATTCATAGTGTGTGTGTGTTTGCTTTACTTTTAGGCCCCATCGTTCAAGGTCCCATTAGTTGTTGGGGGTTAGGATTCTAATCCTAACCCATAGGCCACTCGACGAGGATCTGTAAGTTAGTAAAGACTTCATCTGCTTTCGCTATTGCTAGGGTAAAGAGGGCCGTCGGCCGCTTAGTGGGATGCTCCTATGCCCGAGTCAACATTCGAGAGTGGCCTCATGCACTCTAGCCGGTTTGCATGAAGGCAACATGGAGGACATCATCTTGTTGGGTAGAGACACTTTCATTGCTATTTTCTCTTCAAAGGAACTTGCCTCTCGAGTTGTTAACCGCACTCTTGGCTTCAGAGACAGATTGTTGTTTCTACACCCGTGGTATGAGGATTTTACACTAGCTGCTTTTGAAGACAAATGTCAGTAAACATATCTTTTCTAGAGATGCCTGCACAGGTTTGGTTGCCAGACATGTTGAGGCAGATGGGTTCTGTCTTTGACATACCATTTATTCGTTCAGTGCAAGCTTCAGACATCTGTGCCATCTATAAAGGTGACTACTACCCCTTCCACAGTCTTTCCAGATACCATCATTGGAAAGGGGTGTTGCACGAGCAGAGGATTGTGGTTATGGGTAGACTGAACCAGTGCCTTAGATGCCATGAGATGGGGCACTTGGTGAGGGATTGCCCTAGAGGACGATAACAAAGACAAACTGGTCGGAGGAGGAGACAACCCTCATAGCTGTAGTAGACACCGCAAAGCTTTGCACAACCGCAAGATTCCGTGCAGAGTTGGGAGCAGTAGCAGAGTGCTCAGCAACAACACAGTGTTGAGCAGACAGAGACAGAGACAGAGACAAGTAGGTAGACAGGTATAGGCATAGCCTATCCTTGTCCACAGAAGGGTAGTGAGACAGAGGTTGGTAGAGGCAGAGCAGCTCCAAGATAGACCTCTAGAGGAGAGGTTGCCACGCCAGGATAAAGAGGATGCACCAATGCAGTTGGACAGAGAGATTGAGGAGGATCAACAGTCGATGGCAGTTCAGGAGCAGCCTGAGCTGCCCAAGAGAGGACAATCTAGCACACTTTGGATTTTTTGGAGGTTCAATCGTAGGTGCCCCTCACAGTAGGCACTGTTCAGGGAGAGCAGGAGAGTGAGTCCTCGTAGTTTGCAGAGGATTTCGACTATTCGGTAGGCTTCGCATCTCCGGTAGATGTCCCACTTTCTGAGATCTTGCCAGCTCAATTCTTTTTGTTTGGTCCATGGAGATCTCCAGATGTTTCTTTGAGTGGGCCACTATTTGTCGACATGCTTTTCTTGCGGTTGTCAGGAACCCGCCATATTTTCCTTGGTCCAGAGAGAGCTCCCATTATTAGATTTAGAGTTACATGATGACTCCTTTTGGACGAGGGAGGCTGTTTATGATATCGGTTGAAGCCAATTACTTTATGGAGACCAGACAGTTTGCAGATTTGTTTGAGAGTCAGTTTAGAGAGGCCGTAGGGAAGTTGGTTGGGTCATCTTGGTACCTTCCCTTGGCTTTTAAGGTGGATAGCGAGTGGGTCCCTCTTGCCTCTCTTACATTTTGGTTGTGCCGTAGATTCGCTTCCTTTTTTGGGGTATATCATCAGGAAATGTTACAGTGGATGCGGATGATTTCGGAGGCATGGCTTAGGGGTTTCCCAGTCCCTTGGCTTTTGTGAGCTACTACAGGAGATATACAGCACTAGACTTTGTGGTTTTCGCTACATCGCCCAAGGTGGACAGGGCTTTGGGCAGATTTGTGTAGACTTATCACTATCCAGATAGCTACAATCCACCACTTGATTAGAGTATCTTATCCTCCGATGTATCCTGTAGTTTGCTATGGGATTTTTCGCCATGATCTCATTGTATATCGTCAGGGTTTTTTCCATATTTCTTCTATATGGACCTATGGTTGATTTTTATGTAAAGCCCCACTTTTCGCGCGCGCGGAGAGAGAGAGAGAGAGAGAGAGAGAGAGAGAGAGAGAGAGAGAGAGAGATTGACTTATGTAAGTTTCAGTGTGCAGTGACGAGTGTTCTTGTTTTGGTGGTTACTGCAAACTTGGCAATGGGTATATTACCCTTTGTTGACAATTTCGCTCATATTGGAGGCCTCATAGTTGGCTTCCTATCAGGTCTTGTGCTGCTGCTCAAACCTCAGTATGGTTTTGTAAAACCATTCAAATCTGCACAAGACAGTAGCATCCAGTCATCAGCTAAGGCGAAGTACAATGCCTACCAGTATTCTCTGTGGGTCACTGCATTGATCCTCCTTGTTATTGGGTACGACGGCTCTCCGCTCGAATATGCATCACATAATTCATAGCTCTTTGCGCATGTATGTTTGACAATGAATTTTGTGATCCTTGTTAGTGTTACAAGCGTTGCGATTCTCGTTTTCCGAGGTGCGGATGGAAACAAGAAGTGCAAATGGTGTCATTATCTAAGCTGCGTGCCCACTTCCAAGTGGAAGTGCCATAGTTCCGCTGTATGTGATGTAAGTATCCAATGAGCCATTTCAATTCTCTATGGAACTGCATTGCATTTTGCATCCAGGATCAGTTCGATTTTCAAGACACATGAGAGAGTTCATATGGCAATTTCCTTTCCTCATCTTTTGTCACGAGTTCGTATTCCTTGAGGAGACTCATAAAAGGACATTGTGTTGTTGATATCGGATGAAAAATTCTGAGGAAGGGATGTCAGCTAGGGCCTTACAAATGGCAATTGTCACGCTCAGATGTGGTATTTTGCCAGTCAATAAGGTCAAGTGTTTTGGTGCTTAATTTATGTACCATGATTGGTGATGGCATTGGCTCAAACTGAGCCTGGTAAGGCTTGCTCTCTTGTAGTCATTCGCATTAAAGAAAAGAGTATGCCAATGCATATGATGCATGGATGCAAAAATTACAAGAAACATGTTGGCTTGTAGGAGGAATACTGCTGTTAATGAGGTCCATTTATAGATATGTAAGGAAGATGGAAAAATTGGCCCTTCTTGATTGTGAGATCCTATAGATGCATAGGATTTAGCTGGGTTAGCCAGACATAAACACCATGATTTACAAGCTACGGTGCATGTTGTTGCACGCACTCAGTAAAGATTTAGCATTGGTGAAAAGCTTAAGGTTTTCGTCCCATAAATTGTTGTTTCTTTGGCATTCGTCATTGAACAAGGGGTACTCACTGAAAATAAGTAGCTTCGGATGGCTGGAGTCACGAAAGATGAGCAAAAGCGCCGATTGCATTTTGTATTTGTCAGTTGTCGTGTGATTATATCTGGTCGGCATTGCGGTGCCATCTATTTTGTACGGCTAATTAATCCTGGTATGGCTGAATGTGCAGGAATTGCAGGTGGGCAATATGTGGCAGATCATTTGCACAAGCAAGAACGAAAGTACCCTAGCTCCATTGAATCAGACTCAAGATGTGCTTCAACAATTGTGTACTCAGTTGTGCTCTTGAATCTTTGCTAGGCAATCGTATGACATCTGCACTAGAGTTCATTTTTCCATTGGCAAATCTATCTTTCCATCAGAAAGCAGATCACTTCCTTTCCGGGATAGATCACCATAAGGGCAAGCTCCAAAGCTATATTGAAAAGCAGAAACCCCTCGCTTTTAGCAGTAGATTCTGTGAAAGGGACACCTAGGACCAAGCCATCAAAGCCTAACCTCAGAGAGCTTGATTTGACTTTTACATGGCATCACCCTTTTTCAGAATCCAAATAGTGGCCAACATCTTCAAGAACATAAATTTTAAATACTCTTAGGAACCTTCTAATGTAGAAAGGCTAAATCAATCTAAATATACTGGTTGTTTGTTGTGGCACCTCGGGTTAATTTAATACACATGCACTCAACTTCAAATCTCAAGATTATTACGATTTTTTCTCCTTTTTGTCGCACCAAAGACGAGGTCTAGTATTGGTGTTTTTAGGGCCCAATGATGAAGGAGACCATCTGAAGACCTTATTTTTAAACTTTGCTCTTTCTTCTTCAGCTCTATTTAGGCTTGACATGCCTATGTAGTGCATGCTTAAAGTGGGCCACTTCTCTCTCTTCCTTAAGCAACCGAGAAAATGCATTAACTCATGTAGATACAAATGTGTCTCAGACCAAATTTGGCATAGATATGGCAGCCAGTCTAGCTAAAAGACATTACTAAGATTTAATCACAAGAAATTCTCCTGGATTAAACACCTTTGCATCCATTAGAGCATCACATCCAAAGCTAACAAGTAATAGCCATGTGTTGTATAGTTGGCAAATGCCAAAAATCCATTACTAAACAATTAGTTTTACACAACTTTCTAAAATTGTTCTAGAATAAAGAAGATGTTTACAGAACAAAATGGGTTGACTAAAAAAAGTTCATAGGTCCCAACACATGATCTAAGAAAGCTATGAGAGCTCAAAGATGGAGGCAAGCTCTAACTCTCTGCTCTGCTACAACAAGTACAGTGAATTCTCCAAAAGATTATGCCCTAGCTTAGGTTTAGGCCTTAGCTCACATTGGGCACAAATCCATCACTAAGACTTCAACTAGGCCACACTTGCTAAAATGAATTTAAGGATACTAAGGAGACAAGAGCCCATGAAAATCGTGTGTCGTTTTTTCCAATGTATTAAGAGCTGCTCCAATAGACTAACCAATGAGAGTTCAAAAGGAAGGAGGTATTAGGTCTCCCCAATCTCGGAAAAATAAGCAGACGGTCACGATTTTGGACGCATTTCTCTTAATAAGGGGAATCACAAGGAGATACTCTCTGAAAAACTAAAGGGAAAGGAAACTACAGGGTAAAGTTTCCTTTTGTTTTGGTCGGAAAATTGTCAAAGAGTTTAATGAACCTTGGAAGATAGCGGCTGAAGTTGAAGAGCAAAAGGAAGAGTGGAGATATTTTTTCTATGTGTGGTCTTGTTTGACATGTGCAGATATCAATGTGTTTTGTCTTTTGTCTCTCTTTTTCTCTGTGGTTTTGTTTCGATGCGCGCACATCTGCGTTCCTGTTTCCTCTCATGAGGAGTTGGTTGTCTTCGGAGCATGACGAGATGAAGAGGGATGTTACCGGAGTGTGTGTGTGTGTGTGTTGTGGTTTCCGCATGAAGGTTATGGAGGTAGGGTCCAATTTCAACATGGAGGTAGAGAGGTTTTGTTATACTTTCAACCAGATGGGGAGTTGCATGGAAGGTATCCTCCTTGCTCGGCAGCTTGTGTTGGATATAGGGTTGCAGGGAAACACACACAGTTTGGAGAAAACACAACACAGAGTATATTGTTTTGTGCACAATGGAAAGATAAGTTAGCCCTAGAGTGATGGGTGTATATACAATGAAATAGAAAAAAAATCTCCTACTGAGGGGAAAAATACGCCGGTGGTTCTAAGTGTGTTCAGACACATCACTACCACATATATATGCTAGCAAATCCCCCTTAGGAGTGATGCGGTGAACAAGAGCCAGCACATAGTGTATAGGGAAGTGCCATGCCTTGAGTGCATGATCAATCCGTAAAGGAAAGCAAGCCCAAAGATTTACAGAAAGCTTCTCACTTCTCACGAGGCAATGTCTTTGTGAACAGATCTGCCAAGGTTATCCTGTGTCGGCACGCACATAAGCCAAACTGATCTCTCCTGCTGAGAGTCTCTCTTTGACATAGTGATAATACACCTCAATGTGCTTTGTGCGAGCATGAAAAACTGGGTTCCTTGCAACTGCCAATGCGCTTTGACAATCGGTGTAGATGATGTTGGCAGTGTCGTGTCCAACACCCAAATCAGGAGTCTGAATTATACACACTCAACCATAGCTCTGAAGACTGCCTTGTACTCAGCTTCACAATTGGAAGTGGCCACAATAGGTTTCTTTTTGCTCAACCATGATATGCATGAACTGTCAAAGCATGAAAAAAAAACCACTTGTTGACACTCACATGTCATAACAACCAGCCCAATCTAAGTCCGAAAAAAGCATGTAAATCTGGTGGCAATGATCCCCCCTTGGGATAGATCAAGCAAAGATCTAAAGTGCCACTCAAGTAGCAAAATCCTTTTGATAGCGTGCCAATGCATAGGCCTTGGTCTATACATAAATATACTAACCCTATGAGATTACAAACTGAATTGGGCCACGTATTGCATACATAAATAAGGAATCTAACAATAATGACATCGGTAGAAGACTCATGAAGACTCAATTCCAATCCTATTTCCATGGGAGTAGCAATAGGTTTGCAGTCCTCAAGTCCAAACTTACACAGTAATGTCTCTATGTAGCTTGTTTGACACAAGGTAATACCACCATCACACTGTTTAAACTGTCTACCCAAATAATGAAGCAAAAGCCCCAAGTCTTTCATCTCGAAAGTAGTATTGAAATCGGCCTTGAATTAAACGATGTGTGTCTTATTTGGACCAGTAATCAGCAAATCATCTACATATTGAACAACGATGAGAAGTACATCACCCTTACGCTTTACATACAAAGTGCTTTCTGTTGGACTCTTACAAAAGTCTTAATTAACCAAATAAGTGTCAGCTTTCTCATACCAAGCACGAGGAGACTGCTTCAACCCATACAAAGATTCTTACATTTTCACACTTTATCTTCTTGTCCTTTTATGATAAAATTGGGAGGCTGCGTTACATAAACTTCCTCAAATATATCACAGTTCAAGAAAGAAGTAACAATGTGTGATTAATGTACAACCCATCCAAAGTGAGCTGCCAACGTACATAGAAAATGTACAACAATCATATGGCAAGTGGGAGCAAAAGTCTCTTCATAATCTACGCCTTTCTGTTGTGTGTAACCTTTATCTTGGGTCATGGATCCCTCCTAGTGTCCTCGCGGCTCACGTCATCTACCACCTCCATTTGTAGCTGCTTGCATCCATGTGGATTGCCTAAATAGTGCCTCCCATAATATAGTAGAATAGATGTCTTATGTTGTTATACCCACCATCATTAAGCAATATATGTGGATGAAAAATAACTTAGAGAGAGAGAGAGAGAGAGAGAGAGAGAGAGAGAGAGAGAGAGAGAGAGAGAGAAATGGTTAGAAACCTTTCATATGTTTTTGTGGTCTTACTTGGGTGATGGTGAGAGTTGGATGCTCTCGAGTGGTAGTTTATAGTTGTGAACGTGAATATAGACTATTGATGTCAACATCTTTCATGCTAACTTGGCATGGCATATGTAGAAAAATCCCTAGCATGAAAAGATACTTTCCATTCCTTGGAAGCACTCAAAGAAACATCACTAAATCTTCCTTCCTTCAAGCATGGTAGATGTAGCCAATGATGCCAGAAACTTCTCTCATGATCACAATCCTCTATAGTTGATCACAAACCATAAACATGAATTTCAAACCTCTACCAACATCTCAATGAAATATTGATACTTCATGAAGAGGTAGCGACTTCCAGAGTGGCCTACCGGCTAGTCTATCCTACCCCATTGCCTTTGGCATTGGCTTGTAGAGAGCAAGCCTTGGGAGGTAGACAAAATGCATTGTTACACAACTTGTTCATGAATAAACACCACAAAGCCAAGTTAAACATGCTAGAAATTGAAAGAGAATAGTGCCTTTCAATTCAACCATGTACATGCACGCTTAAGGAGGAGAGAGAGAGCCATGCTAAGGTAGTAGCAAGAGTTGACCCAAAACCAACAGTTCAACAATTCCTACATTTGGTGTACCATAAATAGGTGAAATGGAGAAAACACTCTAAGTAACTCTAAAGGAGCACCATCTTCAGGAACTATGCTTGTGATAGTAGTGTATGAGAGCTCCTTGATGAGAAGATGTTAAGGTGCAGTGGACCACAACATAGGTGGCATGTATACGTTATTGAAAGCACACATATTGGTGCACCTTATTATCCCCAATATCAATGGCAAAAGGTAGGGGTAGAGGATGGTATCAAAATGTACGTAAACAACATCTCTACCTTATTTCACCTCAACATAAGTGCACCAAGTGCCCCCCCCCCCGGCCCTGGCCTTGCAAAAAAAAACAACAACAACAACAACAACATAAAATAGAAATAAAAAAGGAAAGAAAATCAAGGGATGCATGGCATGTGCTAACCTAGTTTCTAGGTCAAAGAAAGATCTCCTCTTTGATAGTTGCTCACAACATGATTCACATGTACTCAAGTTCCTCTTGGGTCTGCATGATTTGATTGCATTACTTGATCATGTTTAAAATCTATGCTTGGAAGTCCTCACCTATTTACCAACCTGCAGTTCTCTCTCTCTGCTCTCCAATATGCTATAGTCCTTGAGGTGAGGATCTTTGTCACTAAAAATTTCTCCTCCTCTAAGGTCTCTTTTTAACGGACTTTTCTAACATGAAGACATTTATTAGCAGCACTGGATATTCCAACCATGGGCTTGCCCATGATTCTCTTGACTAATTTGCTATGTTCTTTTCTCTCTCATGAGAGCAACAATTCAACTATACCTTGCATGAAACAATTCAACCTTTTTGTCTTTGCGACATGGCCTTGCTCTTCTTCCTCTACCTGCGTTGTGGGTGCACCGACTGCCGCCTTTGTGTCTCTTCCTTCCCCACAACCACTATTATCTATTTTCTAATATAAGCATGGAGCTTACAATTATTTTGCCTTTCCCACCCTATGTCTTTCCGCCTCTCAGTCATTGTGAGCATGGAGAGGTTTACAGGTCTTTTCCATGGACGAGCCATGGACCTACTAATTAGAGGCCCTTTCCCTTTTGAATACCACATGGGCAGAAGCAGGTGAAACTGTTCACCATCGCCGTCACTACCATCATATCCATTGTATCCATCTCTGTGATCGTCACTCTCTATGAGTCCCTCGATCACCATCCCTATGCCTACAATCCCTTCTAAATTCATCCACTCTATCATGGTCTCTTTATGTAGCCAATAGGCGAGCGAACATGTAGGGATTTAATAATTACATGATCACATGAAATTTCTTGTGATTACTAAGTGTTATTACCATATTATCGTATTCACAATTAACATAATTATAAAGAAGCCAGTCAAAGGCGACTTGGTAGCCCACAAAAAGCTCGCATAGCCTTTTCCTTTTCTTGACAGGTTCGTTGGGCAACAACATTTTATCATCAGACGTGCAGGGGAAAACAGAAAGCCCGGAGGTCCTGCAACTTAATAAAAAGGCAGGCTCGGGGGATGGCATTGCTTGAGCCTTCCACACAAAGAGAGAGAGATTGGCAACAACCTTTGCAGGTATTTCGAGAGGAGAGAGGGAGTGAGAGAGTCGTGTGGAGCATTCTCTACATCGTAGTATCATAGTCCTAACCACATGACTCGTGTGTTTATATTGTGTGTGCGTTGTGTGGTAGTGTTCCTTCTGTTGTATTGTACAAAAATAACAAGGTATCTTATCACACAACGTGGGTGTGTGCGTAAGCTGTTCTATGAAACAATGCTTATTACAGGGCATCACTTCAGCAATTTAAAGAGTATGATGTCGTTGTGGTAAAATTGACTCATCATATGGGTACTAGTCAGTAACGTGACGATATCAGTATCATTATGATGAGTCAACTTCCCTTCCCCATGCAAAAGAAACATATGGGCATTGATCGGTAATGTGGCCATATGATGTTCGTATTCAAACTACTTTTATTATTTAAATTCGAGCGATACTTGGTCGATAAAGCGATCAATTTGTGTCGTTTGTTAGAAGCATGTATCTTTTCATAAATATGGCTTTCAGGTTGTTGACCCAACCTTTATGAACGTCGAAATAAATTGTATGTGCATGTCTATAGTGTTTGTTTGAGTATTAGGTATACAAAATACTTGGTCGATAACACGACCGTGAAGAGTATTTCGTGTACAAATTTTTGTAATGTCTATAAATGTTTTATATTGTTGTTCTTATAAAAGTATATCATATCAAAACATAAAACATTTATAGAAAAACAAAAAGAAAATTTTGATTATGTAATGTTTGTTGAATTCTTTGTCAACCATCTTTTGGTATATTAACACTAGTTTGGTACCAAAAACACATTTTAGTACTGTCTTTTTAAAAATTTAAATAAAATGATACATGCAAACTAGAAAAAAAATCAAGAAATTCTTTTATCAACTTCTAAAATACTATCTAAAGTACTCATAAAATCTACAGCATGTCGCATTTGTAGAGTCTCAATAGTAGCTATAAATATGAAAAGCATCTTCGTAAAACAATAGTCAATGTTGTACTACAATCGACGTCCACATGAAACATTTAATTCATCTAAATTTGCAATATGTTATGTTGCATATATACATCTTCAACTCTATTACGTAAGGTGATACTACTTGATGGTTATCCAAGCCATATTTATTGTTTTATGCCATATCCCACAAACGATGCACGTTGTAATTTTCATTTATCAAAGATTAGTTTTAGTCCATTTTTGAATTTTTTCATTCATCTCACATATTTATATACACATAGTTCATATAGACACAATTAGAAAATTCAGTACACTTTCATTATTTTTTCATGGCAATGTTTTCTTTCAAGCAAGTTTACACTATATATCTTTTTAAGTGGGCTTAAAATTACAAGATGCTTGTGAGTTCAAAACCGTGAAAATTTCTTAGTTAATGGGGGTGTTGGAGATAGATGCATTACAAGCCTTAAGTTTTGTCTTAATATCTGTGAAAATTTTCTTTTGATGAAAAATTATATTCAATTTATGGATTTTTTGCTAAAATTACAATAAATTTTTTATTTTTCTATCTTAAAACTTATCATTATAATACTGATCTCATGTCTTATAATCCATCACAATTTTTTTGGACTACTTAAGATAATGTTTTGAAGTGTTATTTGTCTTTAACGTGATACTTTGATAGTCCAACAAGATCGTCGGCATGCTATGCAGTGCAGTTGTATTTAAATTGGTTTTGTAATCATCCAGTGCAAAAATGACGCTTGAAGAAAGAACAATTATTATGTGGGCTATTTGGAAGAAGTGCATTTAGGCAATTTCTTCGTGTGCAGATGCTTGAATCCAGCAAATAAATGAGAGAGACATCTTTATTAAATATTTCATTAGAACCATTTGGGAAAACACTTGCATGGAGAAGGACAATACGAGTTACTTATACCAACAAGAATCAAAGAATTCGACCCACACCATAAATCAGAACGGTGCTTGGTAGTATGAAGATGTGATGTAGAGATTTGAAAGAACTCCTTCCTCCCACTTGCAACATGGAAAAAATAGAACTGTGAGATAAACAATGGGAGGAGAAAAAGGTGAAGATGAAGCGGGTAAAAGTCCAAGATCAATCAACTTTATCGAAGCGAATAAAGATGGCGCAAGATGTGCAAGGGGCCATTGGTGGCTTATCAGATACCAGTGGCACCACCAACACATTCATGCGCACAACATTGAATGCCAAGTGCGCACATTTGATAAGCATTCCCCACAAAGCTTGGTCGAAGGTTCCAAGATTGGAGCAGGTTCATTTGGTGTCTGCAGATTGTATACTATTAAAAGCATATCATTATTTCCAAAGCACATCACTTACGTAGGAAAATGCTAGAAGGGAGGGACAGAAGCAAAGTCTGATAGCTTCAATTAGGACATGCAGACATTGCACCTCTCTATTGTTAGATGTTTTTGCATTATTACAAAGGCCCCTTGAATCACGATTTTTCCATACTACATTGGTGACTCTTTGGGAGATTTGATGTACCGAGTGCCCTTCTCGCAAGGAGTGTTTTGATGTTGCATGCACCGACTTCAGTATAGCTGGAAGAATTTGCCACCTACAAGTCAGAAACTATGTCTTGATTTATAAACACTTTGAATTGAAGGGTTATAAAGTAGTGGATCAAGCATAGGAAATATTTACCTAAGATGTTGAATATTTCTCTATTTAGCAATTGCACCATGGCTGAGGAAGCACAAACATGTGAAGCATAAATGCAGTCAGTAGATCAACATCAATTGTCTGTTAATGCTTTCCAATGTATAAAGCCTCTAGCACATGGAATGTCTGCTCAACAAGCGACATGCATAGCTTGTCGATTATCGAAATCGGAAAATTTGAACCACGTGCAATGGAAAGATATAAAGAAAGAGTGAAGAAGGATATGATTAAACAATATGTCCATGTGAAGATGTAGAGATAAATAAAGGTTGGTGGAAATTTTTGAAGTGCCATCACCAAAAAATCAAGAAAAACGTCAAGAGAATTTACTCGGAGGTTTTTGGCCATCCGTTACACAATTCAGATTGTGCCGTGTATTTGTGAAAATGCTATATGTACAACTTCTCAAGCAACGACCAATAGACTTCTCCTCAAAGGAGATAGCTGTGGCCACACATGACATAAGGGAGAGTTGTGTGACATTCACACAAGAGGAATTGGCATTAATAGTTGAAGGTGCCGATCTAAATTCAAAAAAGGAAAAAGCTATTTGGACAACATAGGTGACAGAGAAGGATGCAAAAATAACACGACTCTTTAAAGTATCCCACACCCTCAAGCATCATAGGCTAGAATGGAGAAAAGTCTTGCTCGTCTAAGCCAAGGTTTTCAAAACTTGACTCAACGAGTGAATCCCGCTTGTTCAAGGGACGCATATAATTTACATGGTTTTATATCCACAGTTAGTCCCTACATCACACTCAGATGCGTCTTCATCAAATCAATACACATTATTCTACAAGACTTTTGATGGATGGAGTGGATACTACAAATTGACATATGGGCATTATTATCACCTAATTTTCTTAGTTCAATGAATGCAAAACAATAGACGATGTGAAATATGTTCGCAAAAAATTCCACAAGGAGTATATTATATGTTCAAAATGGTAAATGAGTATAGATTCAAGCAAGCCAGATAAGACACCCCTAGTGCAATTAAAAATCTATTCAGAACTGAAGAAGTACACTCTGAACACCACACTTGACAATAGCAAACATGTTGTAATTTCTCCTTGAAGCACCATTGTATACAATCAAAACATGTAGAAGAATATAAGTTCCAACTACATTTCATATTTGGAATTTCAATTCATCTATGGTGAATATGTGAAGTCAATGTTTTGTTTTGAGTTCGAGCATTGTCTGTTTTTCTTTGTTGAATCGTCGACATCTATTACAAGATTGTCTTCTATTTCTGCTATTGTGCACTATGATACACCGACATTGAACTCATCTTCATCTTTGATTTGACAATCATAGACCCAACTAGGCATTTCTTCCTCGCAGCCAACACTTTCAATATGATGCAATATATTTTCAATGCAGAACATGTGAAGTAACTTTTTAGCTCTGCCTGCTAATAATTTGTTGCGGATTGTGATATGAACATACTTGTATACACTCCAATTTCTCTCAGAGCTCAAATTTTCTGCACATTGCACCAAAACTTTCATCGCAAGAGGACATAGAGTCAAGTAATACTCCCCACTGTTCATCATCCATCACTTCCATGCAAGTTGCTCTTTTGCCATCGATTTGACAAATTCATTCGCAAAAGATCCTTCCTTTAGTTTCCTTTAGTTTGAATGCACTCATCTCTTTGATGCAATCCATCCGATCATGAACATTGGAGTAGAACATATTGACTACCATATAAAAATCGTTGACTATCTCTATATTTGACATCAAGTCTAAATTCCAATACTTAGGGTCCAACATGTAAGCCACACTATGGAGTGGACAATGAGCACTCTTGCACCTTGCATGAAAGTAATTAAATTTTTGTTTTGTTTTGTAGAGAATGGTATTCACCGCTCCTTCTCTACTACAAACTCTATTAACTTCCTAGGATTTTTAAAACTTTGCTGGACTATCCACCAAGTCATCCACACCTTGCCTAGATTTGGTGCTTTTGGATTAAAGGTTGCGAATTGCAAACATAATGGACATCATTACGTGGTATGCATCCATTACACCCCTCCGCTAATTTACGGATCCATGTAAACTCATAATTTTCTCTTTCACTCGTTCAGATTGATCAAGTTGGCATTCTTCAAATGACGTACAACTGAATGTATCAATCACAACACACTTATTGCATATGAGTGATTCCAATGTGCAATAGTGCGTGCAAAATTGAGTATCAGTAGGCAATTTCAATATAACTAACATGCGCATCCTATACAAATCAAGCACTCTTTGTCGTTTCAAGATAAATTTCACAACTTGCCGTGCTACATTTTTTATTTTGACAAACTATGTAGTTTCTTTACTATTATATCAATCTTTTAGCACCAAATTTAAACTGTGCTATTGCAACCATTGACGTAAATGTGTGAAAAGAACTTTTTGATTATGTTACCAATATTTTTATAGTTATTTGCATTGTCCATGATTACTTGAATGACATGTTCAACGCCAATTTCTTTTAATTACATTAATCAAAACCTCAACAATATATTTGCCACTTTTAATAGCATCAAAACTGTCAATAGCTTTTATGAACGTCTCTTCCCTTATACAAACTAGCATAACATTGATCAGTGGTCTTCTCGGAATATTTGACCAACCGTCACTGACAATGTGCATCTTGAAAGCGATATATTCCCAAGAATTATTTTGAAAACACGGTGTTTTACTTTGGCATAACATTTGTCCAAGAGATCATAACATTTAAACTCTACTCACCAATTTTCTTCCATGCATGTTTCCAACGATGGCTATCAACCATGACTAAATGCACTCCCGGTGGGAAATATTTCTTTTGCAAGTACATTTTGTGCTTATTCTAGTGTCTGTTTTTGAAAGCGTATGCAATGATCTTTGTCACATTTTCCCAAGCCCAGTCTCATTATGCTTAGAAGTAGCACTTTGGTACTGTATCTCCTTGCACATGCTATTGTGTAGTGTTCGTTGGTATCAACACATGATCATTATGATTGGTAGTTGGTTGTGGCTGCTCTTGGTATGCATCATAACAGATTCCTCTACCCTATGTATCTTGCCATCTTTCTTTGCAATTTCTTCTCTCAAACGTTTTGCAATTGTAGGTGCCTGAGGATGCATTTGCGACAACTCTTTTTAAAGCTATCCAAAAAATGGTTCCTAATGTGTGGAACTCCGCACGTTTTTGTGGTGAAGCAAAATTTATATTGCCACTCATGATATCAACCACATATGTTGTGAGCAAATTTTCACTCTTTGTCAGAGGCCTTTTTTTTCTTTCTTGACTTTGTACCACTTGTATCGACATTTTGGTTCATTGCTTGCATTAATAGCAGAAGACATAAGAGCTTCATATTCAGCTATTAAAACAATTCTCTACTTTTTGATATATATATTTAAACTAAAAACTTCATTAAGAAAGCAATTAAATTTACACATTGTGTGATTTGCAATGCACTGATATTATGCATAAAACAAAACTATAAAACTTCCAATGCAACTACACACTTGATGATTACTTTTAAGTACTCTACAAATTGTAGACAATAAGATATGATTAAAAACATCACATTATCTATATGTAGTGGTTTAAAGATTTTTTTCAGTTATTTTCACATGCAACATAGAATGATTAACTTAAACATTGGAACATGATAATCATTTACAAAACACAAACAAAAATAGCAATATGTATAATTTCAACCTCATGTATCAATATTCTTTCACAATACATACGATGGCAAAAAAAATGTACTCTCTTACTATGCTCATTTGCGACGAAGCCACTGGTCCATAAAGGGGCTGAAGTTGGTTCTAAAAGATGAGCAAATTTCAAAACTGAGTCGTTAGTCAAGGGCTGGATGTTCTGTACTAATGTACTAGGTATATAAAGATCCTTGAAGTCTTGCAATTCACACCATCATAGGTTTGAATTGATGTATATTATTTGTCACTGCACAATATGAGAGCTACAATCCTTAATTGGGTGAAAATAGCTTTTATATATTCAATTGAATGTATAAAGGGGCTACAATCCTTGATTGGGTAAAAGTAGTCCTCAAGTGTGTTTAATTGCATTGAAGATTTCATAGTTTTGTTTGATGCATAATGAGATCCTTCAGAAAAAAGTCTCTGACGGGTTTACCTGACGGTTTACCGACACAAGTGGTTTTTGCAAGTTACCAAGAGGGTTACGTTAATATTTAACGTGATCACGCGATTTTCATGTGTCATCACTCAACGATATTAATGTGTTCACAAGTTTGTGATCACGTTAATAAAATCCCTACAAGCAAGGTTTGGCAACGGGACAGTCTCAAACCGCACCTTCTCGTTTTCATGGTGATCCCCACACACGCGTGCGTACACACACAAGTGGAGAGAGGTCATAGCTCTTCGTATTTGCAACTGCAACTCTCCACAGAGATATTTTTGACTACATCGTCACAACTCGTCCACATTGAAAAATGTAGCTCACATTTGCAACTCTGCTGGGGGAAAGGAGATCTCACTCTCTCTCTCTCTATGTGTGTGTGTGTGTGTGTGTGTGTGTGTGTGTGTGCTGCCTCTTGGCCTGCTCGTTCACCTCCCTTCTTTGATGCCTATCTACCTAGCTCCAACCCCTCGAAGCTCCCAGGTCTAGGATGGCATCCTGGTGGGTCGCTCACCAACGCACCCCACCATCTCTTATTGTGCCAAGTGGCATTTCTTGAAAAGGCTTCTCCATAATAGAGTGGGAAAATACCTATCCATGCTTAGGCTTTATGATCACGAATTTTCTAACTAAACAAAGCAATAATTTTTATAACATAACTTTAAGCACATATTATGGATAATGGCTCTTGACTAGCATAACATGAGTCGTGAATGGCAGGTAGTTTTTAAAGAGAAGGATTAACATGTCCACGTCTCCTATGTCGAGTTATTTATCAAAATTTTTAATAATAAATGTGTGCTTGAGTGATTAGAAAATAAACCATAGTGCACTTTAGATAAATATATAAAGGGCACTATTTATATAGCAATGTCTACATATCTTCCCTGACAATGTGGTAGTGCCAGTTGTGGATCTCGTTGAAAATTACACATTCAAAGAACAAAATGAGATTCAATCCATGCATTGGTTTTCTACCCAAGTCATAATATTCTTACACATCACATATGTGCGGATTGCAGGTAATGTCCAACTATACCATCATTTTTATATATTTGATGATAAAATCCATGATACTCTTTTTGTCCAACATTGCTTTATGCTCCGTTATGGATGGTTGAAAGATCTAGGCTTGTAGCCCAAAGAACATTGGGTGTGGTTAGATGGTGCAGTCTCATAGTTCAAAGCAAAGAGGCCTATCTATTTTGTCGCCGCTCAATATGGAACTCTGACAAGTTTGAAAATGACACATCACTTTTCAGGTTCAGGTCATGGGAAGGGTGAACATGACGTGCAGATGGTGTGATTAAGAGGCATCTCACTCAAGAGAAGCTAAAGCCAGACTATCAAAAATTACAATGTGCAGTAGATGTGGTGCCATTTTTTTGAGAAACCATGTCCGATGGGGCTACAACCAGTTATCCTTCTCAAGTTCTCGACTAGTTACTCGAGTATTCTGGTTGGTCAGGGAAGGTGAATTGGATAGAAGCCAACATTGGGATTGTAAACATGTGCCGAATGCATGTGGGTTACATTGTGTCAGTGGGTACTCCTTAACAAATGGAAAATCTCTCAGGTGTAGGCAATTCTCATGCTTCCGTACTGCTTGTATGCAAGGTAGTTGGACGAGGTGTTCTAATAAAGCACATTTTCCTGCACAAGATTTTGTCAACCTTGAAATTATAGATGATGCTAAAGATGCTGATGATATTGAAGAGTTTTCATATGAAGGACGCCATGATGCGTTGAGTGGTGACAATTTTGCTGTTATAGATCCTCATGACAATGTGGATCTTGTGGATTTCTATGTCTTTAAATGCACAACAGAAAAGAATCAGACTAAACGTTTGCTAAAAGATGCATGGGGAAATGTTTGCAATGCTGGTTCATTTTTTGTCAAGGGGTTTTGGCACAAACAAAAGAAATCCCTATGAGTTCAAGCTATTAAATTGTAAGCTCCCACCTTGTACGAGCTATTAAGTTCTCAATGCAGAAAGTGGGATGTCAAAGAAAACTCCTAATTTCCTTAGAAGTGTATGAGTCTATTTACAATAGAATATTGTTGAAATGTCAACCTTTTAACAACGCTTCCACAAAGATTCCATAAAGATCCCTCAAAGATTCTCTAAAGATTCCAAATAAAGATGCTGATGAAGTGATGAAGACGAAGATGGATGGTGTAATGTGAAGATACAAGCTCATGGACATCATCAAATATCCCGTTATTATCATTTTGAGCCATTACGGCCACTTTTGTAATGTTTACGGGAACTTCATATTTTAAGTCAGCAATTGTATTGACGCCACAGATGCTTGTTGGATGAGCAAAGCCAGCTCACGGTGTTGTAATTAAGCTCTATAGATGCCTAGGGACAAATAAGGTCATTTTGATCGAACATTAGGTTTTCTAAGGCTTAGTATATAAGCCAAAACCTAAAGCTTTGTAAAGGGACTTCTAATAAATCTGATCTTCTGTGTCGTTGGGAGACTGCGAGAGAGTGAGAGAGAGTGTGTGTGTGCTACAGGAGCTACGATGGTCGGAATCGCAAATGGAGAGCAGCAGTGTGTTGCCCACGAGGAGAGCTACGCGTTGATGCTTACATCACGCGCGTTCGTCTGTGTTTTGACAGATTCACCCGCGAGCTACTTTTGGAGTTTGGGTGAGTAACTGTTGTCCGTTTTTGCATTTCAGCATATCCACGCGATCAGAGTGAGTAGAGCTACACATTAGGCACTTTAGTTTTCGGAAACGTCGACCTGCAAAAATCGGCCAGACATCCTACGCGTTTTCTGCACGGAGGGTATTGGGTAGGTTTTTTTGGTCACGGACCGTAGGGAGAGTGGCCTATTGGTGTTGATAGTATATCCCTCAAGTTTCGTAACGTTTTGAGAACGTCTAATGGGCTTTTAGCTTGCGGTAGCATCATAGGAGACTCTCACATTTACAGAACCGATGGCATGTAGATTTGATATCTCTGTAGGAAGTAGTCATTAGTCGCTCGAGTAGAGGTTGACACCCTTTGCTTGCTTCCACGCGCCTGTGGGTCGAGCTTCGTCCTCAGTTGACATTATATGTTAGGTGAGTTCTCGCAGTGCTGACGTCCATCGCGGCGTATCCGTCCAACATTGGCACCGCTGCCGGGGACGAGGGCCCTAAGTAGGTGACCGAGACTAGTCCTTGAGGATAGAGGTCCCTCTGGCTTGCCAGAGTATATTTATTCTTTTAGATAGGATCGGAGAGTGGTGGACTCTTTTGGTCTTAGAGGGAGTCTAGGGAGCGTGTGTCTGGCCTAGATCCTTCATCTTAGGTAGTATTAGGTAGTAGTTGGTTGTGGTGTAGAGAGTAGGAGTTGGAGTGGTAGATGTGGTGGTAGGTTGACTTGAGAGTCCGTGTGAGGCTAGGAAGCAACCAAGACATCAAAATCACCATCTCACATTGATGAGTAGGAGTAGGGTAAGTAGGATATCTTGATTGCTGATCTAGAGTACTTTATGCATGTCTTATTTGCTGTTAGGCTCATCAGAAAAGTGGAAAACGCTAAGTAGGAAAGACGGTAAATTGTGTTTGGAAGCTGATTTGAAGTCCAAAAGTTTCTGTGATTATTGCTTAGAGCTCTAGAGAGCATAGGGAATACTACTGCCAGAAAAAAATTGCATTTTAAGACAGTAGACATCCTACGCGTAGAATGTCTCCAGGGCACTTTTGGCAGGGAATTTGGGAAAACTGAGGTTACCAGTGGGTTCAGAGGGTAGGTTTTACCCTAGTAACATATTGACTTGAGTGTTTTTCCCTATTTTTGTTGACCAAAAGCCAAAAGGCGAAGTCAGAAAACGTAAAATTTTAGAAAAGGCTTAAAATGAGTGATTTTTGCATGTTTTTGCAATTGTGAAGCATACTTGCACTTGCTGAGAGCATAAGGAAGCATCATGGACACTTCAGTCTGAAAAATAAGCAGTAGACATCCTATGCGTAGGATGTCTACAGGGTGATCTGGGCACTTTTTTGAAAATTTGAGGTTACCAGTGTGTTTAGAAGGTAGGTTCTACCCTATTTTCACTTGGAAAGTGGAAATTTGACCAAATTTTGACAGATCAAAGCCAAAAGACAAGAATTGCCAGACATCCTACCCAAATTGTATCCAAAGCCTAATTTTGAGACCAAACCATATGATGACTCCATAGGCATGTTCTAAATGTTGTATTGAGTGCATGTGATAAATTTCATCTCATTTGGGTCAGTGAAAGTGAAGATTGAACAGACTTTAGCATTTTTGACTGAAAAAGGCAAGAATAGCTAGTTTTGGGGTCTTTTGACATCCAAACTCAAATCTGAGCATACCAGGGGGTTGTTGAAGACTAGGGGAATCTTTGGTCCAAGTTTGGGTTCATTCTGAGCAAAAAGACATCCTACGCGTAGGATGTCTCCTGCATGATTTTGAGACCAAAATTCTATTGTGACCATACCATGCTGTCATATAGCCTTAGATAAACCTCCTAGGCAAATTTGGTCCAATTTGGAGTTGATTTGACTTGGGAATTCATCAGAACAGACATCAGGCTTTTGGAACAGATTCTTGATCATTTGACCAACCTATAGGTGTCAGAATCAAAAAGTAAAAATAGTTGTGAGTTTAGCATATCAAGGGGAAGCTACAGTGCAAGTTTGAGCTGAAACAGAGCAAATAGACATCCTACGTGTAGGATGTCTCCAGGGTCATAAAGTGGTCAAATTCCTACTGTAGCCATATAGGGAGGTTCTAAGTGTCTCAAGGATTCCAGAACCCGCGGAAAGGTGTAAAAGTTAACTACGGCCTAGTGTACGTCCATACACAAATCTCGTAGCAGTAAGACATACACAAGGACTCTTGATTTTGCAACAACAGTCGCAAGTTTTGGAGAACTTTAACACAAGATTTTTGCTAGCAAATCTTTGCGACTTGTGTATAATTCTCTTGTGCTAGCTTAAGTTTAGTTCAGCTAAAAGCGAACTTGAAAGTCACTTCCGATCTCACGGAACAAGTGTGGCTGTCAAAGGTACATCAAGAATTTTTGCATTCATTGTGAAAAAATTTTGCCAGCTAAATAGAATTTTGTAGATTGTGTGCTAAAGTGAATACATGTTAGCTCGACTCAAGAATCGCTAAAAAGGGAGCAGTCGTTGCAGTATAGTGGTAAGTTGCATAACTTATCACAGTGCTTCCACTAGATCGAGGCCTTCTAAAAAGCTCTAGGCAAAGCAAGCAGCCAGACAAGACAGTATCAGCCCTGGCAAGCAAGGGAGCTAAGAAGTTCAAGCAGTGCCCAGTTCATAAAACTTAGAGATTAAGGCATCCACAAAAGTTGAAGGACCTCAAGCGAAAAAGACCGACACAAGGGTGTTAATAATTTTTATTAGCATTGAGGCAAGCAATTAGAGCTATCACTGAACAGGTACAACAAGGGAGTCAAAACGAAAGCAATGGCATCTCAAAGGAATCAGACAAGTCAGGAAGAAGCTTCAAGTACATCCACAGATATTACAAGAGAGCAAATTCGGATCTATCTGATTGGATACTACAAAGGACTGCCATGCTATGAGGATGTCAATCGGAATTTGTACATCAAGACAAAGAAAGATACAGAGGAAACTCGGACATCTCAATATGTGGAAGTTGAAACAACGAAGAATGTACTACACCCACATCCAAATTTCATGGAAGACTGTCTGGGATCAATTTACATGAGGCACGGAAAATACATCGACAATGAGATAGAAATGTTGTACAAGGATCAACTTACAGAACTCTACGCATATCCTCCAAGTATTTTTTTTGTACAAAGCACAAGATGGAAAACAGAAATTTGGTACCCTCTATGGAGATGAAGACGGTCGATACTACAGGGCTGTCACAAGTCATGAAGTTCCTGTAGAAAACAATCATTACTTTACAGCAAAAGCGTTTGGCTCAAGAGGAGAAGACTACATGTCTAAAGGTCGTAATGTATACCATCTCGTCATGGGTTTACCTCTAACTACGCACCTGGAAGAATTGACACCTACGGTTGTCACTACACAAATGAGTGACACACCACATGACACACAACAAGGCACAACACAAGACACCACATGGAAAGACACGACACAAGTCTCGTGCACCGCACCAGCACAAGACAAAGCTCAAACACACCAAATTGCACAAACAGGGAATACGCCGGAAGTATCACCTATGAAGATAGCACAACTTCAAAAAGAACTAGCTCGGTCTCCAGAGCTACTTAACAAAGCACAAGAAGTCATATCATCAGGCATTGAACAGATGCTAACATCAGATATGGAACACTCTCGGATGGGGGGAGTTCAAACTCAACAAAGAGACCCTATATCTTCAAGAGTGGGATTAAGAAGTCCAGTTTTACAAGAAGCAGTGTCCTTTTCAGGAGTCCAAGTGGAATTTCAAGAAGCATTGGAAGATGCCGAGCCGGAGGAGAGACCGCTGGAAATTCACAATGCCC
Source organism: Adiantum capillus-veneris (assembly GCF_014529385.1). NCBI lineage: Eukaryota > Viridiplantae > Streptophyta > Polypodiopsida > Polypodiales > Pteridaceae > Adiantum > Adiantum capillus-veneris. Next base: position 10,053,116 of record NC_140959.1, on the reverse strand, counting down.
AATATAAAAGGTCAGGTCAAGATGTCATTGTGGTCGACAAATACGATAGGCACTATGAAATAGCTGATGTGAAAAATATGGATGAGTTTAGCAATTGTGGGCAACCTGTAAGTCACATACTTGGACCCCGTCCAAAAGCACCATCAAGGGAAATGGAAAACAAAGATTCGGTTCAATCTTCACCCTTGGTGCAGAACTCGCCAAAATCAACTCGGAAACATAGCCCTAAGGCTATGCAGAAGCCCCACGTAAAAGACCATATACTGATGGAAGAATTAGCATCACAACTGCTAGAAAGCATGGATAGTGATTTGATCTTGTATGGAAGCTATTTTTAGCTTCTCAAGGACAAGACGATGAAGGATAAAGAGACAAAGCCAGTGGATACACCTAAGTCAGTCATAATCTACAGGTTCATGCATGCAAAGAAGAGGTCATATCTGTATCTAGATAACACAGGAAACCATTATCAGCAGTATTATGGAAAGCTGCCTCGTCCAAAGGGTGCACATGTTGAGATAACAACATATTGCGACCAATGTGCCATTGGTCATTTAGTGAAGGACTGCCTAGTAAAGCTCTACACGGAAAAGAAGAAGCAACAAGCCAAAAGCAAAGTTCAGACAGTGACAACAAGGGAACGGAAGAAAGAATCCCCAACAAGATCTCCGGAAAAGAAGCAGATCTTGTCGCAGAGCACAAAAGATAGGCTCAAGACACAGTTGCTTGAAGTCAAGGGTGTCAACGACATTATCATAGAGAATCATGCTTTCAAAAAAGATCAATTGAATCAGCTGATTCAAGATCGTTTAAGGAACCTCGGTGAGGACAAGTCAAAGCATCCACAAGGTGATGAAGATGAAGCTCGCAGTTCAAGGGTCGAGAGCAAAAGAAGCCAAGATTCTGACCATAGTGAGCCAACACAAGAAGAGGTGGCAGAGGTAACAAAAATTCTTAGTGCCAAGTCACAAGTGGAAGACATGCAAATAGAGTCAATGGATGAAGTGGAAAGTCTACCAAATAAATTTTCTATTGTGGACTCTTCATTGGTGATTGAACAAATCAAAGAGTATGAGAAGCTAAAAGAAGATGTAAATAAAGACATAGAATGCACAGAAGAACAGAAAATGATTGAGTCCAAGATTGACTACCAAGGACAAGCAATACAGGATATGAATGAATATTTTCGAGAAGAGAGTCTACAAAAACCCATGGAACAATGGAAACCAAAGACCACGGCAACCATTGCATCAGAAGAAGAGAGTAAACCTCAACATCCTGCTACACAAGCTTCAAAACATTTCCAAGAAGAAAATTCACCATTGAATGACCTTCAAGTGCTAGAAGAAGTAAATAGTGACAGAGAGCTTCTAAAATCAAGAATCAAGGCGTCATAGTCAGAAACTAGCAATGAACACCAACAAGCAGCTACAGCAGAAGATAGTAAGCACTTGGGACATGCTACAACCAGTCAAATGACAAAGAAGTTCAACATACAAGAGGGTGACAAAGCCTTCAAGGCACAAAAGTATAAGAAAAGTATCGAAAGCAACGAGGACATCAGTTACTTGGCAGCCAAAAAGAAGATTAAATTCTCGTTGGATGTGCATGAGAAACTGAAATTCAACTTTACAACAGAGATAGATTGCACTGCCACGACTAATGTCATGTCTTATGGGCTATGGTTACTTCTCGGTAAGCCATAACTGTATGAAATTCAGGTACAGGTTCCTATATCACATGGAATAGCCGTCACAAGTTTAGGGATTGCGAAAGCTACCCTTAAACTAAGGTCAAAGATAATCGAAGACAAATTCCTAGTGGTGGATTCCTCCAAAATGAATACACATTTGATTTTGTCCAAGCACTGGGAAAAAACATTGGCAGAAGAACTTGGATTTTCAACAATGGTCATCACGACTAGCTCTCAAGAAATCCAGCCTACTACTGCTCCAAAATTATCGGCTTCCAACAAAGGCAAAGCCAAAATGAGCCCACAAATGTCCTACCAACAGAAGCAGTCCCTTAAATCAAAGTCTTCAATTCAGCCCCGAAAAGTTCAAGACAGAGCTTCGACATCAACTGACCACATGCTTCCACATGAAAGACAGACTCCAAAGAAAAATTTTCAACCAAAATACCCTACATTGCGAGATCATCGTCGACAAAAATCTTCAAAGGTCTACATCAAAGCTGAAGAAATCAAGGTCAAGGACCCAATATGGGTAAATGAGCCTAGCCGATTGACGAAAGGTAAACACATGGGATGGATAGCCTCCCACTACAACTTAGCAGAGCAAGGCTATTATGAGGGTCAAAAGAAACTTTGGTTACCAAAACCACAGACCTCGGCTTATGTGGTGGATAAAAGTTTCAAAAAGCGTCCCCAAAAGCAACAAAGCTCATATTTATATTGCCAAAGGAGACCAACCAACAAGGCTCGCCAAAGGGATGCAGGAAATTTCAAATCCAACTGGCCTTCATACCAACATAGGACTTCATCGATAAATAATCCCAAAAATGGCACTCTTGTACATCTCAATACGACATCAAAAACATCATGGGAAGTGCCATCTACAATTCTTCAAGCACAAGGTTACTATCAAGGAAATCGGAGAATCTGGCTACCAAAGATTCCAGGTAAACATTCTTCATGCAAACGACTTCAGCTTGAAAATAATCGCAATTTCACGGAAGGTAAAATCAAGGACAATGTCACAGTCAAGGCAAAGGATATCTGCAAAGACACGCTAATCACACGATGCAGATACAAATGGGTGCCAAAAGAACAACAAATAACGAAGAAGATTGAAGTCATCTCTAGCTCTCAAGAAATGTCAAGACATGATAGACAAAGTGTTACGGGGAATGGAGCGAGCCAATCTTCTCAACCAAGGGACCAACAACAACAAAAAGAAATTTTGACAACCAAGGTCACCCAGGTATGTCAAAAGAAACCAATATTGCCAGTATGGTCCTTTACAAATCCTCTCTTTGAGGATGGGAGTTTTGAATTTCAAAACCTATTCTTGGTCGAAAGCTCCCGAGAGTAAGTCGAGTCACCATAAAAATAATGGCATAAGAGTCAAGAGTCGGGCAGCTGAGCCACTAAATGAGCAAGCATTAGACCCAAGCTTCATGTCTTAATATTCTTTGTGGTTTATGAGTCTAGATATTTAGATTAAAGCTCAAGCTGGAGAGTTGAGCATACATAAAGTCATGTCACTCATGCTGGAAGAGGTGAGCATAAGAGTCAAAGTCTACTATTTTAAATGGTGGAGTGACGGAGTAGTCTAGAAAACACTCACGCACATAAACACAGTGAGGAGAGTGGAAAAAACCTCGTCGACAAAAACCCTTCTTGTGAGTAATGGCAGCTCTTGAAGTCAAATATATTTTTGCTTCTCTAGCTACGTTCACTCCTGGAAGCACCCATTCAAACTCCTCTCGCACCGCATATTGTTTCCCATGCATCTATCTGTGCAAGCATATATAATGTCCCATCATTGGACATTTGCATTTGACATGATTTGTGTTCCACCCATGCACTTACACAACAAAATGACAATGAAGAAGTGGTAACAGGTTTCATAAGCATTTGCTCAACAACAATGACTCTGGCTTCAAGCTACTAACACTTATCCATTGTATATCCAGTAATAGTAGCCATACGGCCATAAGTACTTTAACTCAACAAAACTCGGTTACATAAAACATAAGTACATATAGCCTCACATTTAATGGTGACTAAAGGAATTTTTTTCCCACTAGGTTTTTCCCTCTAGTCCTATCCAGGTATCCAAGACCTTCATTTTGTAACATACGCCACATTTGATTTTTCTTATAAAAACACAGAATAGCAGACCAACGACATCCCTAAACAACAACTACGTGCTCATCATCTATAGGATCCAAGGGGAGGCCCAGAAACAATTCAAAAAGGCTTCAAGATTATAGGTACACATGCAGAATGACACCCAAAGAACAAACAATACAGAGCTGCCAAGATAAAGACTTGCTACAACAACAAACCTCACTCAACCTATTCACCCTACAACAACCAATCGGAGGGGGAGAGCTATGGCCTCAACTACACTACATGTACAAGAAAAAGGTAACTCCACAACATACAAAGCATCTGGTAGAAGCAACTGCAACAACAAAAGATTCAACCAACACCAAAACATGAACCACTCGCCAAGGCCACTGCAGACATAGGGTCTTGTCGGGGACGACAAGACTTCGGAGGGGGAGAGTGTTGAACGGTCAACCTTTCAACAACGCTTTCACAAAGATTCCATAAAGATCCCTCAAAGATTCTCTAAAGATTCCAAATAAAGATGCTGATGAAGTGATGAAGACGAAGATGGATGCTGTAATGTGAAGATACAAGCTCATGGACATCATCAAATATCCCGTTATTATCATTTTGAGCCATTACGGCCACTTTTGTAATGTTTACGGGAACTTCATATTTTAAGTCAGCAATTGTATTGAGGCCACATATGCTTGTTGGATTAGCAAAGCTAGCTCACGGTGTTGTAATTAAGCTCTATAGAAGCCTAGGGACAAATAAGGTCATTTTGGTCGAACATTAGGTTTTCTAAGGCTTAGTATATAAGCCAAAACCTAAAGCTTTGTAAAGGGACTTCTAATAAATCTGATCTTCTATGTCGTTGGGAGACTGCGAGAGAGTGTGTGTGTGTGTGTGCTACAGGAGCTACGGTGGTTGGAATCGCAAATAGAGAGCAGCAGTGCGTTGCCCACGAGGAGAGCTACGCGTTGATGCTTACATCATGCGCGTTCGTCTGTGTTTTGGCAGATTCACCCGCGAGCTACTTTTGGAGTTTGGGTGAGTAGCTGTTGTCCGTTTTTGCATTTCAACATATCCACGCGATCAAAGCGAGTAGAGCTACACATTAGGCACTTTAGTTTTCGGAAACGTCGACCTGCAAAAACCGGCCAGACATCCTACGCGTTTTCTACACGGAGGAGGGTATTGGGTAGGTTTTTTTGGTCACGGACCTTAGGGAGAGTGGCCTATTGGTGTTGATAGTATATCCCTCAAGTTTCGTAACGTTTCGAGAACGTTTAATGGGCTTTTGGCTTGCGGTAGCATCATAGGAGACTCTCACATCCACAGAACCGATGGCATGTAGATTTGATATCTCTGTAGGAAGTAGTCATTAGTCGGTCGAGTAGAGGTTGACACCCTTTGCTTGCTTCCACGCGCCTGCGGGTCGAGCTTCGTCCTCAGTTGACATTATATGTTAGGTGAGTTCTCGCTGTGCTGATGTCCGTCGCGGTGTATCCGTCCAACAAATACCTTTTGATGTATGACACCCCCTCCACACCTTTCTTATCCTTAAATATAAGGTTTTCCAAAGCATATTAGGTAAAGGCTTTTATTTATGATGCTTGTATACTAAACCTAAGATGTTTTTTGCAAATTATGGATAGTAGATGCAAGTAGGAGAAGGGTACCTACCATCCAGACTAGGATCTACCAATAATATTCTAGTGGCTACCAATATAGCTACCAACTGTATCCTAGTAGCTGCTAGTATTATCCTGCTAGCTGGTTGATTGAGAGATACCACAATGACTCTAGTAGCTACCAATTCTACCAGCAAGACTATGCAGCTACTATGCACAAATTGGTAGCCACTATAAAGAATGGTAGCTACCAATGCAATAAATACTAGTGGCTACCACTATTATACATTGGTACCTGTTGTTGCTTCCTAATAGTAGAGTCAATACAAGAGTTGTTACCAGATAGATTGGTGGCTACCAATAAACACTCTTGATCCACTCAATACACGGACTCAGTGTAGCTACCATGCATGGCTATGAGCTACCAATGACATCCTGGTGGCTACTAAAGATATCCTGGTAGCTACCAAGCATATCCTGGTAGCTACTAGTATTATCCTGCTAGCTGGCTAAGTGAGAGCTACCAAGATGACACTAGTAGCTTTAGGGGTTTTTATCAACTCCTTCAAAAAAATCAGGAGCAAGAAACACTCGTACCCTTTCATGGTATCGTGGAAACCTTGCACAATAGGTCGATTGTGCATCAAAAATAGATGCATGAGACTTACCTTTTAAGACAAGTAAAAGTAAGGGGTTTTTATCAACTCTTTCAAAAAAAGAAACAAGAAAGGCAAGAAACACATTTTTGGATTTTGAAAATAGGAGGAAACACGTGTAGCCTTTCCTAGTATTGTGGAAACATCTTCTAAGTGTGTCGCTTTGTAGGCGCATTGATAAACAATGAAAAAATGTAAACAAATGTACTGTATGTCAATAAAACTTGCTTTACGACATTAAGCACTTAAAATTCATCCTCTTGGTTCAATACAAAAGAAGATACATGTATCACCATTCTCAGTGACCAAAATATTTGTTTTAAGACAATTACACCGTTTAGTCTGATTACATGTCAGAATACAATGTCTAGTAATCATATTATCTGAGCCATTCCCTTCGACTTCTACGCTCACATCATCGATTGATCGTGGAAACAGTGAGTGGATGACAAATTGGAGGCGACAAGACATGAGCCAAGATTTGACACTTGTAGTGAGATATTCTTGAATCTTAGTGGGATTCTGATCTTCCATTGTCTTCACTATGCATGTTATGCCTTTAGGATTCCACGACAACTTGTACTCTGAGTCATCCACTACAATTGTGGACACGGGAGTGTACTAGTAAATTGTCTACTAGAAGCCACATAGATTTTTGTAAAATAAAGGCTTCCCACCTTGTAGTGAAAATATGTTATCTCTTCTACAGTTTTCTTGTGAGAACACTGCTTTGAACCTAGGACTTTGGGAAGCAGATTTTCAACAATTTTCTTGCTAACATGTCCACACAAAAACATCAAAGTGATCAAGGAACCATTCCAAGAAGGCAAGTGCATCCCTTTTGAACCCATGAGACTCCCATGCTTCCATTATCACAATTGAGAGTTGTTTCCAGTGGGAAGGCACATTTTTATTGTGCTTGCTGAATTCAACCGGACACCATTAATGCCAAGGATTACCGATGGCTTTGACTCAAATAGTGTATGCTTCGATCCTCCCATGGCCGATACACTGTCCCATCCTTGCATTTCATATATCCACTAGCCCTAGATGAATCACCACCTGCATCACCACTTGCCCCACTTGCATCACCCCTAGCAACACTTCCAGATGCATCACCCCCAAAGGCATCACCACCTGCATCACTATTTGAAACACTCCCAAATGCATCACCAACTGCATCACCCCCACCTACACCACCACTTGCATAACCTACATCACTATAACTCCTAGACGCATCACCAACTGCATCACCCCCAGAGGCATCACTAGCTACACCATCAGTTGCACAACCTGCATCACATCACTCCGAGATGCATCACCATCTGGTTTATAAAAAATATCCACAAATGCATCATCACTATCCTCAGTTTCTTCAGACTTTCCAACAACAAAAGCTTTGATTGCCTTTAATAACTCACATGTGTTGACCACATTTAGCCCATAACCCAACTCATTGAGTGCCTTATGCAATGCAAACAATCCTGCCAGCTTCTAGCAATCCTAGATGAGACCAAATCCTATGTCCTTATCCTCTTGATCCTCAAGAGTAATAGCACCTGGAACTTTGTCATCAATCCTAAATGAAGTACCTACATCGGGAGGGTCTTGTGTTGCAGACTTTACAACCACATCTATTATGTGATCTAGATCCTCAAAGAGGCTACTGGTGAAGGGAATGGGATCGTGCTAGCTAGGGTGGATGAAAGAGAAACATCGTGCACACAAGTGAGTGTGTGTTGGCTAGATTATCACTCAAGAAAATTAGGTTCCAAGATCAATTAACTTGGACTCATAAACACGATCTTGATTATTTGCTAAGCCATCACAAGCTCACTATAAACAAGAGATATGTAATGCAAAATGGAATGGGTTTGCTTATTCATGAATGAGCTTAAGTAGCTCTATAGTCTTGCACCAATACATGTGGGATAATTCCACCCTTTCTCTCCTTGACTCACACTCTAGTGACTCTAGGACAAAGCTCACACCTTACAATCCTTCTCTTGAGGTTTGGAATAGGAAGATACAATGAAGGTTCTTTATCCAAAGGATGACACATGGTATCCACTAAGGACGTCAGTACAAGAGGAATCCTCCCCTTGAACTTTGGGCTACAAATTGATGAAGAAAGGGACACTCCAATCCAGGAGCACAGACAACATACATCCCCAATCCAAGAGACAAATAGCATAACACTCCAATCTAGGGTCCACACTACAATCCAGGAGTAAAAAATAATGCTCTAATCCATGAGCAAAATCCTGAAAAAAATGTCTGTTTTGCTCTAATCCAAGAGCACCTTCATCTTCTTCAATGCTTTGTCTTCAATTGCTTCATGGTATTTGTCTTCATATCCTCCCCTCAAAAAAAGTTCTTCTTTCCGCCTTCTATTGTGAAATCAAGATTTATTGGAAAAGCAAGTGTAATGCAAAAATAATGATGTAAAAGAAATGCTAATGCAGATGCTAATGATGCTGTTACCGATTTTCCCTCCTCTCAAAGTGAATTTTGAAATTTTCCCATGATGCCTTGGAGCAGTCTTTGCACTTGGAGACTTCCCAAGGCCAGTGTTTGGACTCCGTACAATAGCGCAATGACATTATTCTCCTTAATGATGGATGTAGTGACATACATTGCAAGAATTGTGCTTGGCTACAAAGTTTTGGAGTTAAATGAGAGAAAAATTTCTTTGAAGCTCAAGAGAGACTAGGAGTTCAAGGGAAACTTGCTTCTTTTGAAGCTTTAGCCAAAATTTGCCCCAAATTTGAAGCCATGGATCTTCTTTGAAGGCCTTTGGGCAATCCTCAATGAAGCCATGGATCTTCTTTGAAGGCCTTTGGGAAATCCTCAATGAAGCCTTTATTTTGCCTTGATACTCGAGGATTCGCTGCAACTCAAGGATGGCGGGTTCGTGGGACTGAAGGCTTGCTTGGAGTTCTTGGAGTAGCAAGCCGTGGAAAAAGGGGGATGAGTGTGGGAATAAGCTCTTTAGTTGGGGAGTCCTTGGTGCACCAGGGGCATGGGAGGGGGGGGGCGTAGTTAGAGGCAGGCCTGAAAAAGGCTTGAAGAGCAGCTTACTACTCGTGGTGAGGTCCGTGGCATGCCCAGAACAGACAAGAACCAAAGGAGAAGAGCTTCACAGTTGCAGTTGGCCTTTGTGTGGGGTATGCCGCCGATCGAATGGTCTCGAAGTCGCCTAGCCAAATTTGGTCGTTCAGACTCGAACCGATTATGAAAAATGGTCTATAGCGTGTTGAGTTTTGTCTAGTGGGCGCGTGATTGGATGTTTGTGTGGCCCCTCAAAAAAATGGTAAAAGACCCTAAGAATAGGGTGTTCCCACCAGGGTAGGACCATCTTTGGGATTAATCTGAAAATTCTTTTCCACATGTGTATGGTGAGCATTGAATGATCCTTTAGGCGCGTGCGCGTGTGCGTGTGTGTGCACGCGTGCGTGCGTGCACACACACACACACACACACACACATTTTTTTGAGCTTCAGATGTGCAGGAAAAACGGAGAATGGAGCTTGGCAAGCTTGAGGTTTGTTCAAAGCATTAATCGACAAAGCCTAGCTCAAAGTTGGTGTGGATGGGCTTGATTGAAATATCTCAAGACATGCTACATGCAGACACCAATTGGAACCATCAATTTTGCTAAAGTGAGGAGTAGATATTGAATGAAAATTCAATGAAAAATTAATGAATTCTAATGCTAATTAGGCTTCCAATTAGCCAGTGATTAGTGGCCCAAGAGTCTTTAAGAACATGCTCATGCTAGCCAATGGAATACTAATTAGGCATGAAATATGTAATAGGAGAGTAAACCTTATGGATCTAGCTAATGATGATTAAGGAATGCTAATCATATTAACCCACAAACGCATAATAGCAAACCTAGCTAGCATACCTGTGCTTTGATACCACTTGAAGGGAATGGGATCGTGCTAGCTGGGGTGGATGAAAGAGAAACATCGTGCACACAAGTGAGTGTGTGATGGCTAGATTATTAGTCAAGCGAATTAGGTTCCAAGATCAATTAACTTGGACTCATAATCATGATCTTGAGTATTTGCTAAGCCATCACAAGCTCACTATGAACAAGAGAGACGTAATGCAAAATGGAATGGGTTTGCTTATTCATGAAATGAGCTTTAAGTAGCTCTATAGTCTTGCACCAATACATGTTAAATAATTCCACCCTTTCTCTCCTTGACTCACACTCTACTAGTGACTCTAGGACAAAGCTCACACCTTACAACTTGCAGCTTCTGAACATTAAAAACAACAATTAGATAAAAGAAGACAATAGACATGAAAAAAAAATATTCAATTTTGTTTCTCTTAATACAAAGTAAAATGGAGAGTTGTTATAAAGAAAAGCTTTAGAAAAAATTGCCAAAAATGGGGATAGGCCGCAAAGCAAAAATATAGAGACTAAGTTTGGAGTCTTTTTTTGACTCTGGTTGCAGTAGCACCTTTTCTTCCAACATCTATGGAACTTTTTCTCTTACATCTTTCTCCTCCAGGTCCTTTGATTTCTTTGTTGGCCCTCTACATCCTCTATAGGCTTTCTAGCAGCCTCATCTACAAGGAAGAAGCAACAATGAGCAGGATTCAACTTGACATAGTATTATCTACCTTAAGGACAAAATAGAACCAAAATTACGACCTGTCATCTTTCTCTTTCTTTCCCTTTGCACCATCCATATGGTCTGCAAGATGGGAGGATTGGTGTCTATGGCTTCAACAACATTGCTCTTCTCCATTGAAGGATCATCTTTGGCTCCATCTTCCTTCTAAAGACCATCCTTGTCTAACACATCTTCCTTCTCAACATGTATGTGCACCTCTAGAAATTGCTCTTCACAATTACCATAGTCTTTTATTGTATCCTTTACTACCACATTGATTATGTGATCTAGATCATCATTAAGGCTAGTGGTAGCATTTGAGCATAAAAACTTAAAGAGATAAAAATCAATGATAATTAGGACACAAAAAATTGAATTTTGGCTTTCAAAATACATAGAAAATGGTAAAATTTTACAGAGACAAAAAGGGTGATAGGCTAATTGAAAACAACCAAAAATGGGTTCTAACTATGGAAGTAGCACCTTTTCTTCCAACATCTCTGGAAATATTTTCTATTGCTTCTTTGTCTGTGTGGTCCTTTGATGTCTCTCTTGGCCCTTGTCCATCTGGTGTAGGCTTTTTGGCAGCCTCATCTATAGGAAAGAAGCAACAATGACCAAGAATTAACTTTAAACTTTTATTATATGTCTTAAGGACATAACAAAGCCATCTTTGTCTCATACACCTTCCTTCTTCTATGTGCACCTCCAAAAATTGTTCTTCAGAATTGTTCCCTCCTACAATCTCTAGCTTTTTGGCAGGCTCAATCTCTGTAGTCATGACAAGTATTAGGGAATTAAGGACACTACCTCAAGTTACATATCGCTACAACATGACAATGGTAACCAAGATAGCACTACGAGCTACGAGTAATATGCAAGTAGCTACCAATACTACCCTAGAAGCTACCAATTAAATCCCAATAGCTACCAATGCTATCTTGTTAGCTGGCTAGTTTCGTTGCTACTAGGATGATAGTGGTAGCTATCATAATCAGAGCCTAGTAGTAACCTTTGCAAGGAGTAGTATGTGAGCTAATTGTGTAAGGTGGGTACCGGGCTAGTAGTGGTTGTAATTACTCTACCAGGTCAACCATGACATATTGAAAGCTACCACTATCAGCTTGGTAGCTACCTTGATCAAGACACACGTGGGAGCTATACAACTATGAGATTGGTAGATACCACTATCAGATTGAAAGCTCCCAATGTAATAGTGGTTACCAGTACCATAAGGGTACCTATGAGTACCGTAAGGGCAGCTACCACTATTACACAGGTAGCTACCTTGTTGACAATGGTGACTACCTTTCTATTACTAGGACTTCCATGGGAGAATGGTAGGTACCACTATGAGGTTGGTATCTATCTTAACAACAAGTAATAGCATGGTAACTACCAGTATGGTAGTTTCCACTACCATACTGATAGCTACTACTACCAGGCTAGTATATATCTTTAGCAATAATAACATGGAAGCTATCATGATGAGACTGGTAGCTATTGATATAGTAGGTACCACTACCATACTTGTAGCTACCTTTACTAGTAATAGCATGAAAGCTACCACTATGAGGCTGGTAGCTACCACTTGTGTATTGGTAGCTACTAGTTTAAGCCATGCATAATCTAATCACTACTAGCTACCAATGTGATCCTAGTAGGTCCTAGTTTCATAGTGGTAGATATGTTGTCTACCAAAGGTAGCTACCACCCTAACAATGGTAGCCACCACTTTGTGCTGAGAGTTGTCATGAAAACTACTAATGTGAAAGTGGTAGCTACCTTGCTAGCTTGGTACGTACTAGTCATGTACTAGTGGAGCCTTACTAGTCTAGTCAATGGACAATTTAATCACCAGAAGCTACCAATGTCATCCTGGTAGGTTCTAATATCATTGTGGTAGCTACATTAGCTACCGTTCCCTTGATAACATCAGATAGTAAATAAGTTCTAACTCAATGCTACAAAAAGAAGTTAGGGTGAATACCATAGTCCATGATTTTGGATGCATCACAATTGCTTGAGGGCACCGATGATGGTTTGGTTTGTGATTGAACTCCTTGGGAGTTAGCATCAGTACTTCCAAGCATCATTAAAGCGTGCATAGCTCTTGAATTGGTTGCATGTATCCCATCTTCATGCATGTACCCTTGCTTGCAGCAATGTGGCCAAAATAGTACATGTGAAAGGCATGATTACAGGGTAGTAGAAACATGCCAAGTGCATCATTTTCATACATCATCAACCCGCAAGCACTACAAACTTTTTGGAAAGCAAAGGTGCCCATATCCACATGTGGAACTTTTGGTGGAGGTGCATACAACAATACTGTACTTTTTTTTACATGCATGCTTCTCACAAAATCCATCTGCGCACGTGTACACTCCTCCATCTCATGTGCTAAATATCTTTCCTCTTGAGCCCTAGCCATAGCCTCAGCTTAGAGACAACCAGCCAACATTATTTTCTTAGCTGCTCCACATGCACTGCATCCAAAACATTTGTGTTGTCTTCTGCCTTCTATAATGCAGCCTGTGCATCCTTCAATTGTCCGATGAGCATGTCTACTTGGAGGTTGGCACCTTCATCTTGGTGCACACTTTCCTTCTGCAATTCAAGCTTCTTGATTAGTTTTATGACACTCTGACAATGCCAAAGCATGCCTATTTTCAATCGTGTTGTAAATAGTATCTAGATCTAATTGTCCAATGAGCGTGTCTACTAGGAGGTTGGCACCTTCATCTTGGTGCACATTTGCCTTCTGCAATTCAAGCCTCTTGATATATTTATGACACTCTGACAATGCCAAAGCATGCCTGCTTTCAATCATGTTGTAAATAGTATCTAGATATATAAGACATGGTGGACAAAAAAAAAAGATTTTTTTTCACATCATCCACTCTAGAGACCAGAGTTTCGTGTGCTACCTCCAAGTCATCTGGAGTCCTTGTCAATTATTGAGAACTCTATGGGGCAAAGGAGAAATGGAAAACTACCCATATCTGCTTCTTTGCCTACAATTTTGTTGCATCCATATGTGTGATCATACTCTATGAAAACAAAGCCCAATCGACATGTCCCTTGAGTTGTTCATATAGAAAGCCCGTGGAAAATGCTTTAGTCACCTCCATACCATAATTGTCTGGAGGTTCCTGATACAAATATGTGAACAATGTATAATACTTGTGCGAGAACATTGGCTTCACATCTTTACATTTTACTTTACTACCCCTCTTCGGCACCTCCTTAAAGCATTTCAACCAGTCTTTGGTTGTGAAATCTGCTTCAACATGGAATGTGCATCCACTCTCGAGTCAGGAAGGTCACATACTTCATGTGCTTGGGCTTTGTTCATGCAAAAAATTGTCTTCCTCTCAAAAGGCACATAAGTAGTGCACCAATACATCTTGCCCTATACAAAACTGGTTAAAAGCTAACACATGGAAACATGGGCAACCAACCAATAAAAGTTATTTACTAGAAATGCATGAATGCACAAACATGTAGCAGAGACATGTATGCTTAAATGCATGCTTGCAAGACTCTACCTCGGGTTTTAATTGCAAGCTTGAATGCTTGCATATAAGCTTATGGACCTTGACTGAATGCACAAATATGTAGCCTCTAAACCGAGTTTTCTTCAAAGCAAGCTTATAAGCATATGAACCTTGGAAAGAACAATGTAATATGTGCATACACAACAAAAACTATAATACGTGAATGCATGCATGCACTAGTAATACATAAGTATCAGAGGTCACTATCGACATAAGGTTAGTAAAGAAAATGAATGCTTGCATAGTAGTACCTCTGTGTTGGGAGTGACAACATCTGCCATCTTTGAAGTAGTGGAGGCCTTGCGTGGAGGAGTAGTGTACACCTTCTTTGTCCTCTTCTTAGTAGGGGATGCAGATGGTGTGGAAAGAGGGGAGTATGATGGTGGAGGAGAGGGAGATGGAGAACAGGGTTTTCTCCTCCTCCCTGTTGACTTACTTTCTTTTGCTTCAGTTGGGGGAGTCACCTCGCCACTAGTGTTGCCCGCTCTCTACAACCGTCATTGAGCAGCCTTCATGATTGCACCATAAGGTGCCGGCCCCCACTAATTTCACACACGTAATGACGTTAGGACTATAGAAAATTTCAAAAGAATAAAGCTTTTGAATGATTCAATTCTTAATTAAAATATTCAAGTGAAATTTATGTTGCCTAAGGAAGCTACCAAACATCCCCTCCCCTTGCTACCATCCCCAAAAATAGGTAGCTAGTGTACCACCTATTCATGCATATACCCGGAGGCATCTATGTTTAGGGGTGATGAAAAATTTCATCTATTAAAGAGCCCTAAATACCACATAAAATTCTAGTTCTATCATCTTCTATTGAGGAGAACCAGTCTTTCTATGAAAATTGAAAAAAAAATGTCTTTTTTTAACGCACCGAAGGGTCCACCTGGAGAGGTGCTTATCCCTTCTAAATGTTAGCCATAAAACATGGTCGAGCAAGGGCCACATACCATCAAGCAAGAGCCACGCATAAGCATCACCATGGCCACATAATTGATGAACCATGCACTAGGAACAATAGAGAGAACTAGTAGCAGCTAGCTAGGAACCTCCTCCTTGGGTGACCCACCCTATAAGGAGGATGCACTCAAATGTCCAAGGGCAAGAGCCCTAGCAGCATGAACACCAGATGAGTAGAAGGGGATTTGAACCCACAACTCATAGGTTGAGAGGCCAAAGCCTTACCGTTAGACCAACTCTTTGGGGACAAAAAATGTATTTTTTGAAATATTTGTGAGGTTAATTAGGGGTGAAGGGAATTTTTAATAATTTTTGGACAAATATGAGGGTATATTGGAAATTTTATAAATTTGAGGTGTATTTTGGAAATTTCCAAAAATTATAGGGGTATCTTAGTAATTTTCTCATATATACATATATATGTGTGTGTGTGTGTATATATATATATATATATGCATATATGTATATAAATATACGTGTATATATATGTATATATCGCCAGCCTAGTGCCCCCTCACTCCAAAGAGAGTGGGCACTCCTCGGTTGAGACTGCCATTGAGAATGTGGTTTTACACTTGAAGGTAGAGCACACAACCGCAATGGTGGGATCAAGGCCTTGCGTGGAATGAAGGAAGATGGGTCAAGCAAGTTCAGTGAATACATAGAGGATACGGTCAGAATCACAAAGCACGCAAGCAAGATCACCATGTCCAAGTGTGCACATGATTGTGCATTTGAAGACCAATGGGCATGTTGCGTAAAGGAAGTTGTAAATGTGTCATACCTCGAGGAGTGGAGATGAGATTTGGCATTCAATGGCCTCCATTCCTTAGGGCCAAGATTATTTGGGATAGACTTCAACATGGTCACTACTCTTAACCACACTACCTCTCCCGCTATTGTTATTACCAAGTTTATACTCCACATTTGGATATACCTTCTCCAAGGACTCTCACCCAAAGTTCTGTCTGCAACCATTTAGAGTTTTCTTGTCACTAATTTGGGCTACTCAAAATGCTATAGCTATGGATCAGATTCATGTATACTGCTCCCTTGGTATGCCCTTAAATGTAGAATGCCAACTCATTCTACAATTGGGGGGGGGGGGGGGGGGGGGGGGAGAGAGGGATTAAAAGAAATCTTGGTCCAAAAACTGGATTTGGAGTGAAGCGAGCTTTTTTTGTTGAATTATTCAGTTGAGCAACAATTTGGAAATAGCTCCCTCCAACAAAAGCTCCCTCAAAATCTCAATTCGGAATTAGGAACCACATTGCTACCACATACATCGGCCCAAGACTTGTTTGTGCATACATTTTTCATGTTGCATACATCTCGGCTCATGGTGTCAAATTTCTTCTCTTTCAATACATGGTCAAGCTCTACTTTATTCATGCACTCCTTCAAAGCATTCAAGTCCACAAGAGAGCATTTACATTCCTTGACTTCCTCTTCAAGTTGCATCAAACAGGTTGTTTGCATCTCAAATGTACCTCTTGAGATTCTCATTCTCAATCACAAGAACCCTTAGCGTGCCAGTCTCCATTTCAAGTGCCTGTGAGTCTTCACCTTGTTTGTTTACACTCTCTTGCAACAATACCAAGTATGCCATGATCATGGTTTTTGATGTCATTAGAGAGAGATAGAGAGAGATGTGTGTGCATGGGAGGGGAGGGAGAGTGTGAGGGAGTGCATGCACACAGAGAGAGTGTGTGTGTAGAGAGAGATAGAGAGAGTGTGCATGTGTAGAGAGAGATAGAGAGAGGGTGTGTGCGTGGGGGTAGAGTGAGAGGGAGTGCGTATGTATAGAGAGATAGAGATAGTGTGTGTATGTATAGAGAGAGAGGGGTAGAGTGTGTGTGTGAGAGAGAGAGAGACAAGGGTAAAGAGAGAGTGCGTGTGTGTTTGTGTGTGAGAGAGAAAGAGAGACAAGGGTAAAGAGAGCATGCATTTGTTGAGAGAGTGGATGTGTGCGGCGATAGAGAGAGGGTGTGTGTATGCGGGTGTGAGAGAGAGAGAGAGAGAGAGAGAGAGGGGGGGGGGGGGGGGTGTGTGTGTGTGTGTATGTGGAGAGAGATAAAGAGAGTGTGCATGTGTAGAGAGAAAAAGAGAGGGATAGAGAGTGAGTGAGTGAGAAAGAGGGTGTGTGTGTGTGAGAGAGAGAAAGAGATAGGGGTAAAGAGAGAGTGAGAGAGGGTGTGTGTGTGTAGAGAGATATAGAGAGTCTGCATGTGTTGAGAGAGTGTTAGCTGAAGACGGGCGGCCACGCTCAACTGGAGACTGACGAAATGATAAAAGAAGGAAATCCTATGTAGGCATTCCTTGATTAAGAAAACCCGTAATTTCACTTGTAAATAGTTGGGGCTTGTAGAAGTTTCCAATTTTGTATATTATTTTTGCCATTAGACTAAGTAGGATTTCACTTGGTAACATGAGGTTTTGTATTTGGAAGGGATTCGATAAGCAAACGGTGTCTGTTTTTGCATTTCAGCATATCCACGCGTTCATATTGAGTAGAGGTACACATTAGGCACCTTAGTTTTCAAAAACATCGACTTGAAAAAACCTGTCAGACGTCCTACGTGATTCTGCACTAGGTGTTTATGGGTAGGGTTTTGGTTCACGGACCTTAGGGAGAGTGGCCTATTGGTGTTAATAGGATATCCCTCAAGTTTCATAGCGTTTTGAGAACATCTAATGGGTATTTGGCTCATGGAAGAGTTGTAGGAAATCTCCTCATGTGCACAATAGTAGGATGTAACTTAGACATTGGGTAGAGACCTCTGTAGGAAGTAGTCAATAGACATTGGGTAGAGACCTCTGTAGGAAGTAGTCAATAGACGGTTGAGTGTAGGTTGACACCCTATGCTTGCTTCCACGTGCCTGCGGGTCGAGCTTCGTCCTTAGCTGACAATTCTTGTTAGGTGAGTTCTTGTTGTGTTGACGTTCGTCGCGGCGTATCCGCCTACAATGGCGCCGCTGCCGGGGACGAAAACCCTAGGTAGGTGACCGAGACTAGTCCTTGAGGATACGGATTCTCTGGCTTGCCAGAGTCTTATTTTACATTTAGATAGGATCAGAGGTTGGTGGACTCTCTAGGTCTTAGGAGGAGTCTAGGGAGTGTATGGCTGGCTTGGATCGTTCGTCTTAGGTAGTGTTAGATAGGAGTTAGGTTGTGGTGTGGAGAGTAGGATTTGGAGTGGTAGGTGCGGTGAGAAGATGGATTGAGAGTCCGTGCAAGGCCAGGAAGCAACCGAGGCACCAAAATCACCGTCTCACATGATGAGTAGGAGTAGGGTAAGTAGGACATCATGATTTATGATCTGGAGCACTTCATGCATGTTATATTTGCTGTTAAGCTCATTGAAGAAATATAAAAGACGATAAATTGTGTTTAGAAGCTGAATTGAAGTCCAAAAGTTTTTGTGATTATTGCTGAGAGGTCTATAGAGCATAGGGAAGTCCACTGGCAAAAAAAATTTAAATTCTAAGACAGTAGACATCCAACGTGTAGGATGTCTACAGGGTGATTTGGCAGGAATTTTGAGAATCTGAGTTGACCAGTGTGTAAAAGGTAGGTTTTACCCTATTTTCACCTGGAAAGTGGAAGATTGACCATATCTTGACAGATTGTGGCCAAAAGACAGGAATTGCCAGAGATCCTACCCAAATTGTGCCAAGGCATAATTTTGAGACCAAAACCATAGGATGTCTTCATGTGCATGATCTACATGATTTATTGAGTTCATGTGAAAGGTTTCATCTCAATTGGGTGAGGAAATTGGGGTTTAAGCAGACTTTACTGTTTTTGATAGAAAAAGGCCAGATAGCTAAGTTTGGGGTCTTTTGACATTCAAACACAAATCTAAACACACCAGGGTGATCAACACATCAAGGAAAAGCTGTGGTGGCAAGTTGGGTTAAATTCTGATGCAACAGACATCCTACACGTAGGATGTCTAATGCATGATTAAAAGGCCAAAATTATATTTAAGACATACCAGGCTCTCATATAGCCTTAGACAAACCTCCTAGTCAAGTTTGGTCCAATTTGGAGTTGATTTGATTGGTGAATTCATCAAGACGGACATTAGGCTTCTGGAACAGATTTCTGATCAGTTGACCAGCTTATAGGTATCCAAACCAAAAAGTGAGAACAGTTGTGAGCTCAGCACATCAAGGGAAAGCTACAGTGCAAATTTTATCTGAAACAGAGCAACTAGACACCCTACGTGTAGGATGTCTACAGGATCATTTTTAGGACAATATTATATTGTGGACATACAAGGAGGTTCTAGTTTACTTAAGGGTTCTAGAACTTCTTTCAGAAGTGAAATTGGACTTTGTTTGACCTGTTACAGAGCAAAGACGAGAATTAAGACGTTACCTCTAGACTGACAAACACGTAGGTGGTGTACAGTTCATGATTAGTGGACCTAATGAAGAACATCAGAAGTGTATAGAGTACAATAGTGGTTAGGGTTAACCCTCCAGTTATACCAATCATTACTAAGACCACCTCTAGCGGTTAAATTCTTTGATTCAATTGCCAAAAAATAACTCTTGTGTACAGATATATTCAGCAGTAAAGCAAGAAGTTTTGCAGAAACTGATCCCTTGCCAGGTGAGTGGTTGGATTTGTGATAAATTGCATTGCTAAGTTTGGTGAATTTAAGATCAGAAAGACACATTCCAAGATACCAAAAAGTGGCATGTGATCAGGATAGCTTAGTATCCACTGAGGAGAGTGTAACTCAGGCAAGGCTAGATCCATTAGCCCCAATCATTGAGGAAGGTAGTGATACTGACACTTCATCAGACAAGTCCTTCTTCACGATGGCTAGTCAACAGCCAGGAGGCTCTTCCGGTGAAGGACCAATGCTAGGACGAAGTACGTCCCAAAACCCTTTGAACAAGGCCAAGTTCACTATAATCTTCTTAGAAGGAACAAACTCTCGGGGAGCCCTAGTTTATTCTGACTATCGGGGATGCAAGTGTATTTGTATAGAGGAACGACCTTCTCAGAGACTGGAGATAATTCAAGTCTATGATGATGGAGATAGATTCCGGGATGAAAGGGGGAACCACTATCTGATAGTTAGGAACCCTGAGGATTACAACAGGTATGGAGATAATGTGGCAAAAGGAAAAATGATCTCAAAAACTCAAGAGCCGCCTCCTAAAATTGATCGACCTGGAGCTCTTTTTATGTATGATAAAAAAACAACCAGAGTCTCTACCTCTAATGAGAATGTGGGAATTTACAAGCATGAGAGCAAGGGAGTAGTCTCTTATTTTTTATGCAAAGAACCCTACCCAAATGAATTAAGCGATGACAAGCTTCTTTACTTGTTCTTTATGAAATTGCTATTGGGAAGGATATCATTTTTGTTGACAAGTACGGGCGAGAATACAAACGAATTTTGCCAGAAGAGATAGATAAGGCAACAGTTCCAGAAACATCGACATATGCCCATGAAGAAGTACCAAGGTCCACCTATACCCCTAGCAAGTCTACAAATCCATTTTCAGAAGAGTACGACGCAACATCACATTCTAACCAGCAGAAGACTTTCAACTATCAAAACCAGCAGGCAACCCAACCATCATTGCAGGCATGTCTTCAACAAAATGCAACATCCAAACAAGACCTAAACAGAGGTACGAGTTCTAAAAGATTTACAAAAACCACCACTCCATTCACATTACCAAGGTGAGAGTAAGCCAAAAACTCAAGAGTTGGTAGAGCCCGGAGGACAACCCATAGAACGAGACCAAAGAGAACGAGTTCGGAGAGATGAACCACCTCTTGCAAGAACCGTCAAAAATTATGGCTTAGGAGCACCTCTCGGAGAGGAACCCTCCCACTACCGAAGGCCAGAAGAGGCATATTGAGGAGGACGAGGAGAACCAATGATGAGATTTGTAGACCATCGTAGCATTAGACCTTCTCAGGTGCAAAAATGGGTGAACAAGAAATACTCGGGAAATAGAGATCCTAGGGATCATGTAATAGCCTTCGTGTGTGTAATTAGAGCTGAAGAAGTTTTGGATTTTCCTACTCAATTTGTAGGGTTTGGACTTACCATAGAAGAGGATGCAGCCTGTTGGTTTGATTCTGTGGAGCGTAGAGATTTTGAGTCTATGGAGGAGGTTTTTGACGAGTTTATTGAGAAATTCTCACAAAGGGGGATAGCTCATAATACACTCTCACAAATCCACAAATTCAAACAGAAGCAAGGGGAATCTGTGCAAAAGGCAGCCCTACAACTAAAGAGATATGTGAAGTTCTGCCCTGTGGAAGAATTACCAACCCAGTCCAGACTTATGCTTATATTTATTCAAGGACTGAGAAACGCAGATCTCCAGAAGGACTTACATATGAAGAGGAGAACAACGTCAAATGAGTTAACTAAGGAATCTCTTTACCTTGTAGATAATTGTGCGGTCTACAAGGAGGGTGAATTCAAGGATCTTGATGATGATTCATCCTCACAACAAAGTGGAAGTAGGTCCACTAAGTCATCACAGAAAGGAGAAGCAGCTGTAGGCCAGGAGAAGATGGTGAAAGAAGTGCTAAAAAAAATTAATATGTATGCCAAGCCTCAGGCTAAGCAGCCAAAGTGGTGTACAATTGAACAAAAATGGACAAACCATGTGACGGAGGAATGTTACTATAACAAGGGATATGTGAGAGAGCGACCTTATGATCCCCAAGATCAAGTAGCATCTCCTCAAATCCCACTGATGCCTAGGTATCAAGCACGTAACCTACCAGGACCTGTAGGAGTTGAAAGACCACAACCAGTATTGGGGCAACAACCACCCCTACTACCACGAGTAAGACCAATTGGCATAAGGTATGCACGGACGGTAAAGGAACCAGAAGAGAAGGCTTTGGTACCCATGCATGCATATTATGAAGATCCCAATGGATATGCAACAAATCTTGTCTATTATCCACCTGAAGAACCTAAGATGCAAGAACCTTGGAGCATGATTGGAAGTATGAGACCACCAACAGCTACCCAGGCTGTAGAAAAAGGAAGATACAGCTTGGATGAACGAACACTATTGTTCATATCCAATGGAGGCATTGGCGGGCAAAGACATGCTTACCAACAGAGAGGAGCTCAAGAAGCACCTCAACAGCATAAGGGACCCTACTACAAGTGTGGTGGAGATCACTGGCTAAGGGACTGTCCTCACGATGAAATCATCAAAGTCAATGCGTATTGCACCGAATGTGGAATTACTCACTTGATTCTTGAATGCCCTAAGAACCCGAGAAAAGGAGAAAAAACTACTTTAAACATGTTGGAAGCAGTGCCATCTAGTGGGGGGTCAGAAAATGAAACAGTAATACCTATTCAGGTAGTCACACGGGCACAAGCTCAAAGAAGGACAAATGAACCCATAATTGAAGAGCCAAAGACCGATGCTCCTAGTGCAGAAATGAAAAATCAACGAAGCACTTGGAAAGCTAGAAAGGCTCGTATGAAAGCCAGGAAGGAACGAGAGCAAACGGCTCTATCTGAGGAGCTAAAACAAAGGATAGATTGGAGCGATTAGAGGATCTAACTAGTTTAAGTTCACACACTGCTGCAACCATAGGGCCCAAGGAAATAGTGGAACCCAAAAGTGCAGGATCGAGAGGATTAGTACTGGTAGAAAAAGTAAATGAGCAGCTTGACGCACTTTTAAAAGCATACGAAGCCAGACTTAAAAACATGGATGACTTATCCATATGTGGAACTAGAAAAACATGGATGACTTATCCATATGTGGAACTAGAAAAACAGAGGTTAGAAATGTGTCGGAAGATGATTGAAACATCCCAATCCTTGATAGAAAACCCACCTAGTAAACCTGCAAGTTGGCACGAGGTGCCAGCTCCAACCTCTATCACACCAACTCTAGAGAAACAAGCAGACACAAAGGAGGGACTCATGACTGCCTCAGAGTCTAAGAGGGAACCTATCATAGTGTCAAATAAAACAGATGAAACATTTGATGGTTTCCAACCCAAAACATCGGCGGGGATGGATAAAGAGTGTGATAGTCTAGATAACCTATGGAAGCGAATCCGGGAAGCAAATGAAGCTAATGGGGTAAATTACCAACTAAATCACGCTGAGAAGGAGAAAAATGAGATCTTACCTCCCATTGAAGAATTTGAGGCAAGAACTTTGATATGCATTCACTGTTAAGTATGGAGCCTGATTTACCCTTGTAATTTTCTGTGGTAAAAGCGCACATTTGTAAGGCCCCCATTATGAGGAGAAGCCATCGTGCGTGAAGGAAAATCACTCACCGGAAACCAAAATTTTCACGGACAAGAATCAGGGGCAACTTTAAAGGCCGAGGCTTTTTTTCGCCGGAATATTTTTTCGCCAAAGTGCTATCCATCTTGCGAAGAACTCAGCCTTTCATTCAAGGAAAAAGCACATTGAGGTGAGATATCACTTCATACGCACTCTTTTGGAAGAGGGACAACTAAAGCTAGGAAAGGTGCATACAAGTGAAAATCCTGCAGACATGTTTACAAAGGTGGTCAACAAGGAGAAGTTGAGCTTTTGCTCATCTTCAATCGGCATTCAAGGATAAGAAGCCAGAATGGAAAGCAGTCACAGGTTTGGTTTGGAGATCAGTCTCCAAGTGGGAGATTGTTAAGTATGGAGCCTGATTTACCCTTGTAATTTTCTGTGGTAAAAGCGCACATTTGTAAAGCCCCCATTATGAGGAGAAGCCATCGTGCGTGAAGGAAAATCACTCACCGGAAACCAAAATTTTCACGGACAAGAATCAGGGGCAACTTTAGTGGAGGCCCCCGATACTTTTTTTTTCGCCGGAATATTATGGCCGGACGGCGGCCGGAAAGTGGTCGGAAAACAACCGGTTAGTTGGCCGGTGGCCGGAAGTCAGTGGCCGGTGGTCGGAAGTCAATGGCCGGTGGCCGAATTCAAAAGCGGACTTGTCTTCTCAAGGGCGGCCACACATGGGCGGATTGGAGGGTCCGATTTGGACTTATTCGCACAAGGGCGGCTACACATGGCTGTCT
Organism: Adiantum capillus-veneris; assembly: GCF_014529385.1. NCBI lineage: Eukaryota > Viridiplantae > Streptophyta > Polypodiopsida > Polypodiales > Pteridaceae > Adiantum > Adiantum capillus-veneris. Next base: position 10,028,805 of record NC_140959.1, on the reverse strand, counting down.
CTCATAAGAGAGGGCAGCCCTTTTGGCCTATAAAAGGAGGCCATTTCTACACACATTTCATAGTGTGAAGTTGATGCAACAAGGTGAGTGTGAGGTGGTGAGAGTGAAGCAAGGCGGGAGCTCCATTAAGGGTATAATCCCTTTGTAAACTACTTCTTGTTTTGAAGTACTAAAGCCATTGAGTGGCTGCTTTCCCGTGGACATAGCCCACATTGGGTGAACCACGTATATCGTGTGTACTCTCTCTCTCTCTCTCTCTCTCTCTCTCTCTCTCTCTCTCTCTCTACTCTATAATCTCGTGTATATAAATCTGTCTCTCTCCATTAAGTAATCTACTCAATTATCTATTTAGCTACGTCTTATTTCCTAACAACTAGCATTAGAGCAAGGTTTGCTCGTAGCTAAATTATCTCAAGGAAAGGATTCCTTGAATTGAGTGGGAGTTATGGCGGAGGAAGGGAAGCTCAAGATTGAGAAGTTCAACGGCAAAAACTACCAACATTGGAAGATGCAGATTGAAGACTATCTCTACCAGAAGGACCTCTATTTGCCACTAGGCGGTCTTCCGAAGAAGCCCGCAACAATGGCAGATGAAGCATGGATTGTCCTTGATCGAAAGGCACTGGGAACAATCCGGTTAAGCTTGGCGTCAACGGTGGCCTTCAATGTTTCGGAGATGAAGACCACGGAGGACTTGATGAAGTCACTTGACGACTTCTACGAGAAACCATCGGCATCCAATAAGGTATTTCTTATGAAGCGCTTGTTCAATCTAAAGATGGCAGAGAATGGTTCAGTTGCAGAACACCTAAATGACTTTAACAAAAACATAAGTCAACTTCGATCAGTGAAAATCTGATCGAAAATCAATTTCGATGATGAAGTGCGAGCTCTCCTTATACTATCATCTCTACCGGATAGTTGGGACAGCCTTGTGATGGCTGTAAGTAATTCTATCTCTGGCACAAATACTCTTAAGTTTGATGATGTTGTGGGTGTTCTCCTAAGCGAGGAAATGTGAAGGAGAAGCACATGAGAATCATCAAGTGCTGCACTATCAGTGGAAACAAGAGGAAGGCTTAAGGAGAGGTTTAAAAACCAAAAGGGTCGTGATCGCTCAAGGCGGAGCAAGTCACGCACAAAGTCAGTTCTTGAATGTTGGAACTGCGGCAAGAAGGGCCATGTCAAGAAGGATTGCTGGTCCAAGAAGAAGAAGGAGACAGAGTCTCAAGACAACAAGTCAACATCGGAGGCCAATGTGGCAGGTAAAGTAGAGCAAGATGCTCTAATTCTCTCATTAGACAATGTGTCTAATTTCTGGATAGTAGATTCCGGGGCTTCATTCCATGCGACACCACACAAGCAACATTTCCAAGACTACACCAAAGGTAATTTTGGGTATGTATACTTGGGAGATGATGAAGCTTGTGAGATTGTCGGCAAAGGTACAGTTTCTGTCAAAACTGCTAACGAAAATGAATGGAAGCTTAAAGATGTTAGGCATGTTCCTTCTCTTCGCAAAAATTTGATCTCTACAGGACAATTGGACGATAAAGGTCACAACATTGCATTCAGAAACAAACGGTGGAAGATCTCAAAGGGATCTTTGGTGGTTGCCAAGGGTGAAAAAGTCGGTACACTTTACTTGTGTACTGTTAGTACGCAACCTTCAGCTTGTGCAGCAACTACAGAAGTTGACAGTGCGGTGTGGCACTACCGACTTGGGCATATGAGTGCCAAAGGAATGCAAATACTTCAAACAAAGAAGCTTCTACCAGGTTTGAAAGAAGTGGACTTAGAGTTCTGTGAAGATTGTGTTTATGGTAAACAAAAGAGGGTAAAATTTCAAAAATCAGGAAATCAAAGAAAAAATAAAAAACTTGAGCTGGTTCATTCTGATGTTTGGGGTCCTGCAAGTACACCATCACTTGGTGGCTCATTGTACTATGTAAAATTCATAGACGATGCGACTAGAAAAACATGGGTTTATGTCATGAAGAATAAATCCGATGTATTTTCCATATTTCAAAGGTGGAAAACCTTTGTGGAGAATGAAATAGGTACCAAGGTTAAATGCCTCAGATCCGACAATGGAGGCGAATATTGCAGCCACTCTTTTGAAAGCTTTTGTGCTAGCAATGGCATTCGGAGGCAAAGGACAACCCCAAGGACACCTCAACAAAATGGGATTTTGGAAAGGATGAACAGGACAATCATGGAACGAGCACGAAGCATGCGGCTACATGCAGGCCTACCGCTTGAGCTTTGGGCGGAAGCTGTAAGTACGTCTGTGTACTTAATCAATCGGTCACTCTCAATGGCATTGGATGGGGGAGTTCTAGAAGAGGCATGGACAGGTAAACCGGTGAATTATGCATTTCTCAAAGTGTTTGGGTGTGAGGCTTTCATGCACATAGATAGAAGCCTAAGATCAAAGTTAGATGCAAAGTCCAAAAAGTGTTTCTTCATTCGCTATGGAGAAGGAGACTTTGGGTATCGCCTATGGAATCCTGAAGATGGTAAAATCTTAAGGAGTAGGGATGTAATTTTTAACGAACAAAATATGTACAAAGATTACTTGGAAAGAAAACAAACAAAAGAAACAGGTGATGAGTACATGGAGCTTGAGGACGGTGAAGACTCAAGGACTGCAAACGGTGACAATGTGCAACAACGTCAACCAAATGAGGAGCCTCAACCTATTCCCCGAAGATCTACAAGAGCAAGTAGACCTCCAGAAAGGTTTGTTCCTTCCTTCAACCATCTCTTGATCTCAGATTCTGGAGAGCCGGAATCATATGAAGAAGCTATGCAACATGAATCCGAAGAAGAATGGACGAAGAGCATGCAAGTGGAGATGGACTCACTACATCGCAACCAAACATGGGAGTTGGTTGAGTTGCCTAAAGGTAAGCGGGCACTTCAAAACAAATGGGTGTACAAGCTAAAGGAAGAAGAAGGTGGGAAGAAAAGGTACATGTCTAGGCTTGTGGTAAAAGGTTTTTCTCAAAAGAAAGGTATCGACTTCAATGAAATATTTTCTCCTGTTGTAAAAATGAACTCAATTAGGCTTGTCTTAAGCCTTGTGGCTGCTCATGATCTAAATCTCGAGCAAATGGATGTAAATACGGCATTCCCTCACGGTGACTTAGAGGAGGAAATCTACATGCTTCAACCAAAGGGGTATGAAGTAAAAGGTAAGGAGAAAATGGTTTGCAGATTAAAGAAGAGCTTGTATGGTTTAAAGCAAGCATCAAGACAATGGTACTTGAAGTTTGATCGATGGATGTTGGATCATGGATTCACAAGATGCAACTCGGATCACTGCGTCTACACGGAGAATTTGGGAGATGGGAAATTCATCATCCTAATGTTGTATGTTGATGACATGTTGATTGCAAGTGCTTGGCATGCAGGACATCAAAGACCTAAAAGAGGAGCTGTCCAAATATTTTTCAATGAAAGATTTAGGTGCTACAAAGAGGATACTTGGTATGAAAATATCAAGGGACAGGACGAAGAAGACAATAAAGCTATCTCAAGAAGATTACATCAAGAAGGTACTAGAAAGGTTTGCAATGCAAAATGCAAAACCAGTTTCTACACCTTTGGCTGGTCATTTTAAGCTAACGAAGGATATGTGTCCAGAGACACAAGAGGAGATAGCCTATATGTCTAAAGTTCCATATGCTGCAGCGGTAGGTTCTCTAATGTATGCTATGGTCTGGACAAGGCCAGACATTGCACATGCAGTGGGAGTTGTGAGTAGGTTCATGGACAACCCAGGTAAAGAGCATTGGCAAGCTGTGAAGTGGATACTTAGGTATCTAAAAGGGACAACAACAAATGCTTTGTATTTTGGATGAACTGATATTTTTTTAGAAGGGTATGCTGATGCAGATATGGCAGGTGACAAAGATACTCGAAGGAGCACTACTGGCTATGTGTTCACGGTTGGAGGCACAACAGTAAGCTAAGCTTCAAAGCTGCAGAAAGTGGTTTCACTTTCTACCACGGAAGCAGAGTATGTAGCAATGACGGAGGCAAGCAAAGAAATTCTGTGGCTTCACAGATTCTTAGAAGAGCTTGGATTCAAACAAGACAATTGTGTCTTGTACAGTGATAGCCAAAGTGCTATCCATCTTGCGAAGAACTCAGCCTTTCATTCAAGGAAAAAGCACATTGAGGTGAGATATCACTTCATACGCACTCTTTTGGAAGAGGGACAACTAAAGCTAGGAAAGGTGCATACAAGTGAAAATCCTGCAGACATGTTTACAAAGGTGGTCAACAAGGAGAAGTTGAGCTTTTGCTCATCTTCAATCGGCATTCAAGGATAAGAAGCCAGAATGGAAAGCAGTCACAGGTTTGGTTTGGAGATCAGTCTCCAAGTGGGAGATTGTTAAGTATGGAGCCTGATTTACCCTTGTAATTTTCTGTGGTAAAAGCGCACATTTGTAAGGCCCCCATTATGAGGAGAAGCCATCATGCGTGAAGGAAAATCACTCACCGGAAACCAAAATTTTCACGGACAAGAATCAGGGGCAACTTTAAAGGCTTTTTTTCTCGCCGGAATATTCCTTTTCGTCGAAATATTATGGCCGGACCGCGGCCGGAAAGTGGTCGGAAAACAACCGGTCGGTTGGCCGGTGGCCGGTAGTCAATGGCCGATGGCCGGTGGCCGGTAGTCAATGGCCGATGGCCGGTGGTCGGAAGTCAATGGCCGGTGACCGGTGGTCGGAAGTCAATGGCCGGTGGCCGGTGGCCGGTGGCCGAATTCAAAAGCGGACTTGTCTTCTCAAGGACGGCCACACATGGGCGGATTGGAGGGTCCGATTTGGACTTATTCGCACAAGGGCAGCTACACATGGCTGTCTCTCATAAGAGAGGGAAGCCCTTTTGGCCTATAAAAGGAGGCCATTTCTACACACATTTCATAGTGTGAATTTGATGCAACAAGGTGAGTGTGAGGTGGTGAGAGTGAAGCAAGGCGGGAGCTCCATTAAGGGTATAATCCCTTTGTAAACTACTTCTTGTTTTGAAGTACTAAAGCCATTGAGTGGCTGCTTTCCCGTGGACGTAGCCCACATTGGGTGAACCACGTATATCGTGTGTACTCTCTCTCTCTCTCTCTCTACTCTATAATCTCGTGTATATAAATCTTTCTCTCTCCATTAAGTAATCTACTCAATTATCTATTTAGCTACGTCTTATTTCCTAACATTCACAAGGGGGGGACCAAGGGTCAATTAGCTCGGGGCACAACCAATCTGACTCGCTAAAAACTCTACCCTCTTACTTAGGGGAGTATGAAGCTAAGTCTGAAGTGAGACCAATACCATCTCAAAGACTCTCTCCCAACAGAGTAATGGATTCACAAGGGTTGATTGAATTATTGTCCACCCCTGTGGTATGCACAATCACGTTAGCCGAACTCCTAAGGTTACGACCAAACATGTGGACCACCGTAGGCAAATGCCTATAAAAATTTGGAGTAAAAGACCCTACCTCGAGGATTCAAGAAGGGATCAGAGAATTGGACAAGCCACTACTGAACACTAGGTCTGTACCTTTAAACAAGGGTGGAGAATATTGTGAGGGAGAAGATGGAAATACCACACTACCAATAGAATTTCAAGGAGTAGTATCCAAGGCTATTCTCGACAGTGGAGTGGGAGTCGCTATCGCCACCAAAGAAATCTGGAAAAAATGGGGAAAATTGGCTTTGAGAGCAACCAGAATGAAATTACAACTGGCAGATAGGGCCTCTAGGACTTTTAGAAAAAGTAATTGTCACCTCTTGCTGAATTGAGTATGAGCATACGTTTGCAATAGTTGATTTTGGCTATAAGAACAATTATGAGATCATCTTGGGAAGACCGTTTGTGAGACAATTAAAGATGGTATAGGATTGGGGTTATGACCACATATACCTCATGCGTGGGGAGACTACAACCAAAATATACCTAAAAGACCATAGTTACAAAGATGTGAACCAGACACCAGTGGAAGAGTTTGATTCCGCTACGTTGACAGGGTCCGAACTCCCAGCATGGTTAGGGGAGAAAAAAGAGCTATGGATGTGTGGAGCTTCACATTGTGGGAGATTGAAAAAAGATGAAAGCATCTTAGAAAGAGCTATTGAAGACAAGGATTATATTTCGAAACCTTTCCCTAAAGATGCCTCAAGAGTCCAAGGGATACAGACACATGAGGACATAAAACAAACACGAAAAACTAAAACGGAAACAAATTTAAGAAAAGCTTAACAATCAAAACGTGGAAAGACAAAAGATCTATAGTAGACCAAAATGGAGCGTAAAAAGAAATACCAAGAACTTAAACGAACGCTACAAGAGGTATGGACTACTGAGGTAGAAAGTGAAGGTAAGGATGATTCAGAAAAAGAAAACATGGATGTACCGTCCCACTATCGAAAATTCACCATCGGAGACAAAAAAATCATAATGACACCACCAATAAGGGAAAGAATAAATCAGGGATCTTACGATGGGCCGGAAAATGCAAAAAAAAATGACCTCGCTGCACCAGGCGAAGAGCCTCAACCTGTCTATATAGCAACTGATTTAAGGCCTGAAGAAGAAGAAATGCTAACACAACTTCTCAAGAAGTATAAAGATGTGTTTGCATGGTCTTACAAAGACCTCAAGGGAGTTGATCCATCGATATGCCAACATACAATTCTGTTAAAATCAGATGACAAACCAAGCAAACAACGTCCTTACACATATAATGACACATTCGCTAAACGAATCAAAGAAGAGATTGACAAGCTGAAGGATGCCGAATTCATCTATGAAATCAAGCATACAGATTGGGTGTCACCCATTGTGGTTGTCCCCAAAAAGAATGGAAAGTTGTGTGTGTGTGTGTGTGTGTGTGTGAACCTCAAAAAGGTAAACACAGCAACAATAAGGGATAATTATCCCTTGCCAATCACAGAACATGTGCTTGAGAAGGTAGCGGGAAAACATGCCTATTCATTTCTAGATGGGTTTTTGGGGTGCAACCAATTGGCAATTGCAATAGAGGATCAACACAAAACCGCATTTGCCACATAATGGGGAATATATGCGTATAGAGTTATGCCTTTTGGCCTAACCAATGCCCTAGCCACCTTCCAAAGGTTAATGACTCATGCATTCAAAGAATACCTAAGAACATTCTTAGAAATATATATGGATGATCTCTATGTTCACTCTCTTATTCGGGAAGAACACATTGACCATTTACAAAAGGTATTTGAGAAGTACAGAACATATCGAATTTGTTTCAACCCGGAAAAGTGCATTTTTATGGTAAGACAAGGCCGCATCTTAGGACATATTGTCTCAAGAAATGGCATAACCACTGACCTAGAAAAAATTAGAGTCATAGCAGACTTGCCCAAGCCTACTAATGCCAAATAAGTACAATCTTTCATGGGACACTGCGGATATTATCAAAGATTCATATATATGTATGCGGTCATTGCACGACCACTATATCGCTCAATAGTCAGTTTCAACTGGACTGAGGAGTGTGAAAGTTCATTCAAAAAGCTTAAGGAAACCCTTGTATCAGCACCTGTACTTAAAGCACCAAATTGGGAAAAGATATTTCATGTTCACATCGATGCCTCTGTATACGCAATTGGGAGTATTCTGGCTCAACTTGGATACGGAACAATGGATTTCCCAATTCAATTATGCAAGCCAACAGCTAAATAGTGCAGAAAAGAACTATACCACCACTGAAAGAGAGGGATTAGGAATGATATATGCTGTAAAGAAATTTTGGCATTATCTCCTTGCAAACAAATTTGTGTTCTGTGATAGATCACCAAGCTCTTCTATATCTAGTAAATAAACCATGCAATACTGGGAGAATTGTACGCTGGTTTATTATATTGCTAGAGTTTGACTTCACAGTGGTAGTTAAAAAGTTAAAACGCATCTACGAGGGGATCATCTTTCAAGGCTACAAAATGGGGAAGCTCCTGAAGGAGTCGATGATGACATACCTGATGCTTATCTTTTCAATATTGAAATGATACCCAAATGGTCTCAGAAAATTGTTAACATTCTTTCCTTTGGAGGTAGATTTGATAAAAAGGAAGAGGGATCCAAACAATAAACATTTTGACAAACAAAAAAATTTCAATTGATTGCGGGATGACTATACCATCTAGGCTCGGACAAAATTCTACCATTATGCATTAATCCAGAGGAATTCGAGTGTTATCTTGAAGAAGCACACATCCAAGACTATGCATTTCATTGTTTTCATTTTTCAACAATGAAAACACACCAAAGACTGAAACACTTAGGAGTATATTGGCCAACTATGTATGCTGACACACATGCTTATGTTAACAAATGTACTATATGTAGTGCCAAACGACCGGTGGATCATGCGACATTGTTTCAGGTAACCATTGCACCTGCATGGAGTCAATATATCATTGATTTCTTAACGACAAGGACATTTCCTGAAAACATAACAAAAGCACGACAAAGGGCTATAGAGTTGGAGGCTCGAGACTTTAATTTAATTGAAAATCAACTCTACAAGCGAGGAAAGGACAATCAACTTAGAATCTGTGCAAGTGAAAGTGAATACATGCTGATTCTAGAACACGCACATGGAGGAATAAGTGGATGCCATTTTTCAGGCAATAAAACAACAAAAATTGTCTTAACCGTGGGCATATGGTGGCCTACATTGCACATGGATGCTGAGGAATTTGTAAAGCGTTGTGACGCATGTCAGCGCACTAAAGTGCCGATAAAAAGAGATGAGATGCCACTAAGACCAATGATGGGAGCACAGGCATTTGCAAAATGGGGAATTGATTTTGTGGGGCCTATTTCACCCCTTGCGTATCGCACCCATACCCAATATATCATCGTGGCTACGGACTATCTCACAAAATGGACTGAAGACAAAGCAACACAAAAAGCAGATGCAAGGTCCACTGCACAACTTTTGTATGAGAATGTCTTTGTAAGATATGGATTACCAATAGAAATTGTAAGTGATCAAGGAACACATTTTCTTAATGAAGTCATTGAATACCTGCTAGAGAGATTCATGGTCTTACATAAAAAATCTGCTCCATATCATCCACAAGCAAATGGACAAGCTGAGGCCACAAACAAAACCCAATGCACTGTTTTGATTAAAATTGTATCAGAATCAAGGGCAGGCTGGGATCAACAATTACACTCAACACTATGGGCATACATGGTAGCTTATAAAACATCGATTGGAACAACACCGTACAACATGGTGTTTGGTCTAAACGCTATATTACCCATAGAGTTTTTGATTCCAACTCTACGAGTGGTAAAACGCTTAGAATGGACAGGCCATGAATGATCTTGAAAAGCTATATGAACTTCGACTGAGAGATGTAGCTTCGATCTATGCTCAGAAGAGAAGACAAAAGGATTTTTTTGACAAGCATGTGCGTACGAAAGATTTTAAAACAGGTGATTATATACTTGTTTACACTTTGATGCAACATGCCAAAAAACTTAAAAAGCGAGGGATGGGACCCTTTGTGATTAGTGACTTATCACAAAGCGGAGCCGTCAAACTTGCGACATTGGAAGGTGAAGAAATGCCAAATTGGATTAGTGGGTGTCGGTTAAAAAAGTATCATTTACCACTTTTAATTTGAAACCCTTTCACCTTGCCAAAAGAAAAATTTTGTGGCAACTTAGGGTTTTAGACTTACAACTTGTATTTTGTTGTTTTGGTCAACTTTTTGTTCTTTTTTCCTATGATGACCTTCACAAAAGTTGTTTTAAATGATATCATCTTCTTTCTATCCAAATCTCAGCATCAGATGCTTCACGGGGTTATGGAATGCGATCCATGTTCCATTGCATATGGTCATGGAATTTGGTCATTGTATGCCTAGATCCTGTAGAGGTCAGATTTTCACTTATTTTTTAGTTTGAACACCAAAAGTAAAAAAGGCCCACTTTTTCTCTATTTCTAAGGTTTTTTTGCGTCTTTGCCCAATTTCCTTGATTTGGATGAGTCTTTAAGTCAATTTTTCCACCAAAAGTGTATATTCTATGATCTGGAACCACATTGGACCCAATGGTATCAGTTCCTACTCAAAAAGTCACATGGATTGTGATCCATGTGATCCCCCTTCCTCAACTTTGATGTAATCCTTCCCGACTCTCTTCAATATAGTTCACTACCTCCTTTTTTTTTTTTTTTAAAAGAGTGCTAGCTACTGTTAAAAGTGTTGGCCAAGTCCTCAAGTCAAATTTACAGAGATAATTCTTACAAGTTCTCCTCTGGGGACATGCTGTTATAGATTTGCTCAAATATTTCATTTGACATATCATATACATTACGCTCACCTTCCCTCGGGGACATGGAAAACCTGATGCATCACACCAATCTGCATGAAAATTTCCAAATTCACTCTCTGTGGCTTGGTTATGCCCTTTTTGCACTTATTTTTGAATCTATATCAGCTTTGGAGTTCAGACCATCAAATTTTCAATTTTCAGAGTTTATGGTCGTTTTATCCAAAATATGATTTTCACCCCTTTTTTCCTCTGATCTTTCTGCCCAAGTTTGATGGTGATAGTTTCTACTTACCCTACTCTTAAGTACTAAAATGAAACATTGTTACCACCAAGCGACCACCACCACCAAGTGACCACCGTTTATGTAGCCATGGGCCGGGCTTGTCGGACCTGCTAATAGTGTATTATGTTATTGGCCGGGCTTGATGGTTAGGTAGGAATGGTTAAGAGTGATCATCGATGAGAAGTGCACTCTAAAAATGGACCCTATAATGTTTGGGTAAGATTGGCTAAGTGCGGGCGCCCAAATGTGAACGGGCAAGCCCATATAAACGTCAATCTAAACCTAAAATACCTCATTCTCTCATTTGTGCCATGCAAGAAGAGTGCACTTACTCCATCTCCTTCTCCGTCTTCTTTGTGTACTAGTGTGTGTGTGTGTGTGTGTGTGTGTGTGTGCGCGCGCTTGAGAGAGAGAGAGAGAGAGAGAGAGAGAGAGAGAGAGAGAGAGTGAGTGATTGAGCATTGCGGGGGCACGACGGCGGCAAGACGGTTGAGCATGGCACAGAGGAGGCTCTCTCTTCTTTGCAGCGAGGAATCCTCCATGATAGCAAGCGCAGAGCGGTGAGTGACACACCATTGTCATCTTTGAGCTTACTAGTTTAGGCTAGTTGCGTGCTTGGAGTCATCTATAGCTCGCACGCAATGTTAGGCAAGTCCCTTGCTTCAACACGTGCGGCAGAAGCCCACATTTTTGGCACCATTGTCGGGGAATCTCCCTACACTAAGCTCAAGAGGCACTATGTGCTTCTTTTGTGAGTGTTTGTGTTAGGAAGGAAGAGGAATAAGAAGAAGTATTTTCTGCAAGTTTTTATTTCCTTCATAATCTCTGTTTTCTTCCAATGTTTGCTTGCACATAATCTTTTGCACAGTTAGTAGTTAGTGTGTTAGTAGTGAATGAGTATTTTTTGCCAATGTCTGCTTTTACACAATTTTTTATTTGCACAGGTAGTAGTTAGTGTGTTAGCTAATGAATGAGTAAGCAGTTAGCAGAGTAGGAAGCTTCGCTGTCAATTAGCAGTTAGCAGAGTAGTTAAGCTTAGTTAGCAGAGTAGTTAGCTGTAGAGGAGATATGTTAGGTTAGTTAGGAGATTAGTAAAGGTGTAGTGTGTGTATAGTCCAAAAAGGCCACTGAAATCGCGTGCGCGGAGATCGCCCAAAAAAAAAATTTATTTTTATTTTTTAACTGAAAATATTTAAACGTGAGGCGTGAGTGTGTTCCACGAAAATTGGATTGGGATCATTTCCCCAAGCCCAAGCCCAGGCCCAAGCCTCAGTCCTCAGTCTTATGATGTATACTAGACTCACTCTTATATATATACCCTACCCCCACAAGAAGGAATGAGGGCATGTGGGACAAGTTCCTCAAGTCCTCCGCCATCCCCTTCACACTCACCCTTTGGACTTACAAATTCTAGTCCTCTCCCCACCTAGGAAAAGACTAGCTTTAGGATTCTGAGGGCTGTACGTAACCGAATCGGGGGCTGTAAAGCACGGCACGTCCTCTAGCCAAGATGCTCGTTTTGAGCTATTGCACGTCATATTCTGTGGCTCAGGTAAAAAAAGGGACCAATAATACAAAAAATTGGGTTGTAAACACCTAAAAAACTAGGTGAGCGGCCTTCACAAGCACTCACCAACACCTCTACAGTGTCCAGTTCACATGCACCTATCTCTGGTCATGTGCTAGAGGACGAGCACATCAAGAGTGTCTCCGTTTACGCGGGCACTCATTATTCCTCTACCTTAGGCTCTAGGACCTCAACGGAAACCCAAGGTAGTACCACTCAGGACCCGCATATTGCGTCCAGTGACTCTTCATCTGACTACAAAGTCATGGAGGGTTACCCAATGCCTAATCCTGATAGCTCAAGCCGAGACATGCATGCCATGGGCCCACGGTCTGGACCGAGCGTGCTTAGCTGCTTGAAGGAAACCTTTAGTAGAGCCACTCGCTCCAAACATGGAGCTAACGATGTAAATGAGGGGGGTGGGGAAGTAAATTCGCCATTCATTACCAACATAGACCCCATGCTCTTAGAGAATGTGCACGTGAATACTCCATGCACTGCATCCCCTGACTCTTTAGATCTATTCCCCTACGAGGTTATATTACTTGATGGTAGAAGCCTTGCCAAAGTGCAAGAGGTTGAGCGATATATCATTGCGGCTAGGGAAAAGGAAATTGAGAGCTTGCGCAAGGTGGAGCAATGAAGAGAGTTAAAAGCGAAAGCCCCTATGTCAATATCCTTGCTAGGAGAGCAATCGAGTGCTCCTGAATTAGCGACCACAAAGAGTCAACCCATAGAGAGCCACATTGCATCTAGTTCAAAGGACACCCCTAGCACCTCAATCCTAGATGGAGCGTTCTTAAATGAGAACTGGGAGTACGAACTACAAACGAAAACTCTAACCGACCTATACACAGGTCACACCTATCACATGGGTTGGTTAGATGTCCTAGAATCCACAGCGGGTGCTACTAGTGTGGAGGATCAACAACAAAGAGTTTGTGAGGTCATCCATAGGGTTATTGAGCTAGAGAGACAAAACAAGGGGATCCACATCCCGGGGGATTCACTATTAGTAATGGGGGGATGTCACCTGCGTGCATCAAAATTAGAAAAACCCCCCTATCTACGGTATCTTACTTGCTAACCTATCCCCCTACATACGGACAAGATACGGACGTTCTCGTAATGAGCCATCCCTCCTCATATGGATTTTATACGGAATGTAATGACCCACTATTTTATGTATACTAATAACATAACAATTTTAGAAGCAAATGCTTTTGCAAAAAATACATATTGAACTGCAAAGGAACAAAAGTGTACATTGTAGTGTGTTTTCATTTGCAATAGATGTTAAAAGAACAAACCATGAAAATCAACAAATATAATGAAAACTAAATTAAAATAAACCAATCGTTTCAATATAATTTGTCAAAAAACAAATAGCATTTACCTTGTAAACTGATTCAAATCTCAATTTCAAAACATATGATACTACCCACCACTTAGTAGGCTTCCCACATGGGATTTAAGACACACATATAAAATGGATTGTTCTCTAAATAACAAATAATGCATACTATGAAAAACTTCACTCATCAAATCAAAACACATTACAAAATAACCCATTGAAAGATTAATCTTTTTGAACAAAAACAATTATATGTGATATGAATGCACGTCTATGCTTAAGCAAATGCAACTTTTAAAAAAGAACCATCTGTATTTAATTTTGAGTTTGTACATAAAATAGAAATCTTAAAAATTTCGCCAGAGTCTCCTTTGTACGGAGACCTCTTTCTCAAAAAAAACCAGTATACCCTTTTCTTGGGCTCCCACATGAGATTTTCATCACATAATTTATTTTTTCCAAAAAAACTGTCCACCTCATCTTGGGCTCCCACGTGGGATTTAAGGATTATCTTACATATTAAAATCAAACACATTTTCAATAGAGTCAAAGTAATCTAACTTCAAAGTGGTTATATGACCTGCATATCATAGTACATAGGAACCTCCAATCACAGTCTAATCACACGATTACCAAAAAGCCATGTCCACATCGATACGCGATCATGTACAAAACAAACACAAAATGGAAACATAAAAGTAGCTTACCAAATCTACTTAAGAACCCTCAAAACTAAAGTACATTCCAAGTGCTAGTATGTCATGCTTCTCATACTACACAATCAACAAAATGGCATGTCCATGTCATATGGTGGCCGTGTACATAAAATACATAAATCAAAACATCAAAATGAAATGTTTGAAGAGAGTTTCCTAAACCAAATGCGCACCCCTTAATCAACATTTCACTAGTCTACATGCCATGTTGGACAAACATCTTTCATACAGTACATCGTCTTTTTATGCAAATACTCCTATCTAAGTACTGAGCACAAATCTAAGTCAATATTTTCAAAGCGTAGTCATCCCTCATCTTTGCCACTTGCATCCAGCATAAGTATCAACCTGTAAGATTCAAAATAGTTACACTTAGGATTAGCAAATAAATATAGTTCTTTATTGTACAAACCAATTCTATGAACTTTTCTCTTGCACATGCTTGAACCTAATTTACAAATGAAGTCAATTTACCTTTCACATACTCATTGAAGACCTTGCAGTCCTTAGCATCAAGCTGGTATTTCTTAGTCTCCAAATCATACGTCAAGTTTGCAAGTGAAATTATAGACTCCAAGGATACACATTGATTGTCCACAAGATCGTATGTATAGCTCCTTGCACCCTTAGCTTTTTGATACCATGCAAGATGTATCTCTACATTTGTAGGTCAGTCAAGAAGATCAAAAGGACCCCTGGTCTCTTTCATAGCAGCTCCCACTTTTCTTCTCATACACACAACTCTTCCAAGATACCATGTACCTTTATCTGCACCTTCGCTAGTGCTACAGATCTTTTCTTTCCTCTTGCACCTTGTGTCATCTTTGGAAGACAAACCCTCAAATAAAACAACACAATCTGAGCCTACTACAAGATAATTTCCTCTTTGAAACCTGATCTTTTTATCCATTGAAGAATAAATCCCACTTTTCACCCTTGTTAGTCTGTCCTTAGACAAAGTTGGATTTCCATTTAGCTGACTCACAAGAGTACTCTTACATATTTTCTTGCCATCTATCTCTACAAAAGAACAGAACTGCCTCTGAACTTTCTCCTCTTCATCAACTATCTCATCAAACACATGGCGTAACTCACATTCTGCGACTATCACGTCATCTTTGTCACATGTGCTCAACTCATTTGCACCTTCGTCTATCTCAAGAGGAAGGTGATCAACAACTCCATAATCCAAAATTTGGTCATCTGCATTGGCAACCATTATATCTTCAAGATCTCTCTCTTGCCATGTGTCATGGCACCAAGAGATATCGTGAAGCCCTAGTATTTTGCACACATCCTTCGCTTCACAAATGCCCTCTCTTAAAGCTCGTACTATGTCCCCATCACAAGATACGGACATGTAGTCACCAAGATTGGCAAATGGAACGCCAGGTACATGATTCATTACAGTCCATATGCTTTCTTGCTTAGAGTGTGTTGCTGGAAAAACAAGCATGGAGCTTGATTGGATCTCGGCGATCCTATTTAGCACACCAGCACTTCTTAACAAATCAACTCCATCATAACTCCTCTCATTTCTAACCATACCGCCAACTTTTCTAAAGAAATTTTCACAAGTGTCTGACCCTGTTGCAGACAAAGGAACTTCTAGATGTGTATACTTTTCTCTGAATAGCTTGATTAGAAGAACTACAAAGTGGCAAGAGAGCTGAATATCAAGGAATGTTTCTTTGCTAATGAAATTCTCCTTGAGAGTGTATATCGCTTGTTTCATGATCCAAGTGCGCCACATCTTGAAAAAACAACGTTAGATATTTCTTACAAAATGAATAACTATTGTCTTATTTTAATGGCAAACATAAAGAATGACACTTTGTCTAAACATTGAGTACCTGAAAAAGAAGGAAACCTTGCCGGAAGCTTTCACTCTCTCAAATAATGAGAGAGTTGGAGATAGAAAAATATCAATATATGAAGCTACTATTGAAAGGTACATTTCTGTTCCAAGTGTTCTTTCTTGCTGAAATTGACTTCCAATGCGCAAATCCTTCAGACGCGCTTGCACCTTACATCCTGCCAATCTTTGGGCTGATCTTCAGTTTTGCCTATCCTTTCTCTCCACATCACCCTCTTGCAATCTATGCTCATCAACCTTAAAATGTTGATATACAAGAGAAACATGATTCAATGTAGCGATATCCTTGCCAAGGACAAGTCTTCTAGAAGCATTATCTAAAGGGTTAACCAACTTTTTCCCATTATGAATGAAGTCTGAGTCATGCAATCCCAAGATACTTCCATCATAATCTATGCTCGCTGTTAAAGGCCACCCCTTCCAAGGAATAGAAAATCGAATACCCACTTGAGAAGTGTAGTCATCTCTTATGAGTTTCCTTCTTTGAGCATCCCCATCAGAAGCATGACCAATCAAAGGACCTACAATGTTTTTAAGATGACGATTCCAAAGCAATGCTACTGCATCCCACTGCGCTTTGATGAAATTCGAATTAAATCGATTACATGTCAGCTGAACCACCAGGACAAGCTTTGGTAGACAATGAATAAGTGCATTTGCAATAAGAACCCGTGCATAGTGAGCAATAATATTAGCGTGGAATGCCTCAACAATGTTGTTGTACCCGGCTTCACCAGAACCAACGACCACCACAAAATCTGGTACACAATTGTGTTCTTGTTTCCTTCCACAAAAGCCAACAAGTTCATCATCCCTTGCATTCCACCTGACCATCCTCTTTATAACAGTCTCATCTTCGGCAATAATAACAGGAACGGTACCCATTGGGATGTTGTTTCTACCCATTTGATGCTTATAAACCTCAGCCACATGTTGAAATATATCCTCCCTGACCGCTGTTTTATAACATATGGACTTCCTTGTTGCCCTCATAGTGGTTGAAATATGAGGTCCCCCAAGGTTCAAAGAGAGAAAGTTGTGTATTCTTGTACCTCCCCACAATTTAACAGCTTCAAAGAGACTCTTTGTTGTGTCAGAGTATCTCTTGCCTCGGGGATCTCTTCCAATGTTTTGAGAGATATCCATGATAAATCTCCACAATGCTTGCTTTCCCTCAAACAAACCGAGGTTGTGCGCATTGATTATATCCATGCAAAACTTTTTCACATCTCCTCTTCCCAAAGATTCAGAGACAGTATCATGAAGGTTCCTGACTCTTACACTTAATGCTGCAACTTTGGTTTTTGTGAACCAAAGTTTCTTCTTAAGTCTTCGAACTAGGATACACCTAGATCGTGCTATGCCAAGAATCTCTGAGTTAGTCATGTAATCGAGTCTTCTGCCGAAATCTTTATCTCTAAGCCCTCGACTATGTGTTGCCTGGGATTGGCGATAGACTCTCATCCGAAAATCTCGTTCCTTGGGAATGGAGGCACAGTTTGAACACATTAACCCATCAAATGGCATTCTCAGTATGCTTACTCTACTGCAATTTTTGTGACGAAAAGTTCCAGATATGTCAATGACGCATTGATCCTTATAAAACGTTGCTATGGTGTTTGGTTCACAAAACCAATTTCCCCCCCCTCTACTATCATCTAAAAATGGTTTTAGGTCAATTGTGTTTCCTCCAAATGTGAATGATTTTTGCCAAAATCCCCAACATAGTGTTGAATATATCTTTTCTTCTATTTGGAAAAAAAGGAAAACAAAGAACAACAAAAGTCTTTTTTATAAAAAACTGCTTCAAAAGTGGTACAAGAAAAAGACATAGAGGTACTTAGAATGGCATACCTTCACCTTCATTTCTTTCTGGTGCACTCGATGACTTCTCGGAACATACTAGCAAGGACAACACACATTCATCAAGCTTGTCAACAAAAGATCTACGATACTAATAAAAATGTCAATAATGCAATTTACCTGAGATTGGTTTGAAAAATCCAGTCAACTCCTTCTGATGGTCATCAGGTACCGGGAACTTACTTGGATGACCAACCTTCTTTGTCCCTTCGTGCGAACTTGGAGCACTAGCCTGAATATGCACCTTTGACTTTGTGTGCTCTATCATGCATTGTTTGATAGACCCTGTCTTTGGAAATAGGGGGATCCATTTTCCATCAACATTGCACTTTATAAAGACTTTAGAGGTAGACTTATAGTCATCAATTGTCTCAAGCACCAATTCAAATTTTGATTTCCTCTCTTCTGCAAATGCATTGACCTCTTCCATTGCCTCAACCACCTTCTCTTTGTTTCTAGTAATAATCTGATCCTCTAGGCTTGCAGTATGGGAGTCCGACCTTTTTGCTTCATGGAGACCCATGGATCGCATATGACTTATGGTCGTTAAGTGTGAATTCATAAAATTGTATATGGTATCTGGACCTCCCTATCCATATGCGATCTTGCATTCTTTGCACCAGATTTGAAACAAAGCCCTCCCATCTTTATCCTTTGACATTAGAGTAAACCTATCAGAGTGCCCTTTGAATCGCAACTTCTCTTTGGCAGTCTTCACATCTTGTTCCCACTTCTTGACTTGGGAGCGTGTAGCAAGAATGCTCTTCATACGAACTTCTCCTTCTCTCTCTTCCACAGAAGCATTGAGCGAGGAACTAAAGGGACATGTCTCACTTGTTGCTGCCTGATACATTGAGGATCTCCCATCCACCTCATTGGATGCACCACTAGAATCTACCCTAGGATGCTTTGCAGGGGATGCAGCACCAATTTTGTACTCTATTGTCACCTCATCACTGGTCACCTTCCATATCTCCTCTTGTTTTTCACTTATTGGTAACATACGTGAGCCTCCCAGAAATCTATAGTCATTTGAAGCTAAACCACCAGAGTCAATCTCTTCTCTAATCTCCCTATATGTAGCTCCCTCTCTCCCCATAACAAAACCAAGTGTTTTTGTTTGTCCTGTCCCTTCATTGAGGTTAATCACAATCTCTTTGATGGCTATACCTGAGTTTGCTTATCTGTAAAGACAAGCCCCATTCATAAACAAGAATACTTGCAAACAACTACATAATTTGTAACTACATCTGCACTCACAATGTCCATCTTTGCTACTTCAAAAAAACTTGAAAAGAAAGGAATCTTTGAGTCGTTGAAAGACAACTTACGGCTTAAGACTTAATGTAGATTCGTTATTGAGTTGATACAACACTACCACTCAAAATTTTGAGTATAACCAAAAAAAAGGATTGAAGCATATAAAACGCTTTGATACTAGAGCATATAAAACACTTTAAGCATATAAAACAAAGTGTTTACAAGCTCCAATAGAGGGCGTTTTCCATCTTTCTACAGAATCTTAGCTAGATTTCAAGCTTGCCTTGAAAAAGAATCAACAAAGATTAGTGTAATTACCGACAAAAGATGTACATTTTTTATGACCAACCAAAAGAAAGTTACACTTTTGATGGCTAACATCTTGCTACAAGGCAAAAGAGTTTAACTCAATAAAAGGCTGGCATCATCTCTACCAATGGCCGCAGACATTTATTCCCATCCAAGTGCATGTGGGTTAAGTCTGCATACAATTCTTCAAATGATTTTCTATTCTTTTCTTGTAGAAGATACCCAGCTTTTACAATCTCTTGAATATGATATGCGTCACTTGCTGAACGAGATGCTAGCCAATCGGTATTGTATTCCATAGACAACTCTCTACAAAACTTGACCATTTGATCAATAAGCCATGCTAATGCATAGACATCAACCTCTCTGGTATACACATGGTCATTATGTGTGTCCTTCAATACCTCTGGAGCAATCCAAGGTTTATGCTTATGGGCTTTGCTTTGACAACAATTGAGTGATTGTCGTCTCTCTTATGCAGGCCTGATTGCTGATCCCCAATCAATGATGCCAACTCGAGGATCTGAATCCCTAGTAAAATCCAGCATAACATTGAAAGGATGCAGGTCACAATGAACAACGCCCAATTGATGGGTATAGGCCATTGTGTATGTCAAGGCATCTATGATATTTGGTAGATTATTCGCAAAGGCCATGACTCGAGTTAATTCTCCTTGATTCAGCTTCGTCATCTTACCTTTACTTGAACCTGTGCCAGCTTTCTCTTCCTTCTTCACAATTCGGCTAAAGGTACCTTTTTCAAAAGGTAAATTGTGCATCATTTTTCCAATGCTTCCTCCATTGAAGTAAGGAAAAATGGCTATCAAAGGCTCATTGCATGTATGAGCAATACTACGCACAAATCCCCTGTGTCGAAGATCAAAGCTGACCTCATCCTTGAAAGACTTCATTTTCTGTCCAGGCATTCCTCGATACTGCTTCGCTGCATACGTATTTTCGCTTGTAAGATACAAAATACCATCAATTCTTACTTGGAAGCATGTACCAAAGGAGCCGACACCCAAGTTCTGTAAGTAAGTGATAGTATCATGTGGTATGCCAAGTGTCAAAGTACACTCTGAGTTTCTCGCAGACCTCTGCAGCGAGTTTACAATTGGATGTCCATGGCATTCTATCTCTGACACCGTCTTCTCTTGGGCATGGTCGACTTGCTCCTTTCGTAGCTTTTTAGATAACACAAATTGTGTATCTATGTCTTTGTCACGCTTACTCTTCTCTCTTTCTGCACGTCAAGCCAAATCCCAAGCCTTGAGCTTTATCAACTGAACACCTTCGGGAAGAGCTTCATATAAATCATGAGCGCACTTTTCCATGTTACCAATGATACTATAAGCAGACTAGCGAGCTTTGTCTTTGCTTATAACAAAGGTTTCCTTGGAGACCGCACTTACGATTGCTTTTTCAAGCAATTTTTCTATGAGTGTCTCATTTTGCACAATACTTTGCACCTGCTTCTCCGGTAATTCACTAATCACCTTGCAGAGAGTTGACCTTAGAGACTGAAGAAATGCCTTCTTCTTACCCTCTGCCATAATGACTATAATGATATCCTATTTAAAAAAAAAGAAGCATTCAAGTCAACCTACATATATATAGATATTTTTGATTCTATTTCAAACTATTACATCAAGGTTCTTGCATTATCCGAATGTGACACATTGATATACCATATTTCACTTTCAAAGCTAGAAGAACTGAAGGTAAAAATCGATAGCTCAAGATGGAACACCCGGTCAAGCCATATGACCATGTGACAAATTGAGACTATATTTCTAACTATATACAAAATGAAGACATTGTGTAACACATAGACCCAAGGTATGCTAAACATGTCTTGGCAAGAAACTATAGCTCAAGATAACACACCCGGTCAAGCCATATGACCATGTGGGAAATTGAGACTATAGAATTTGTAACTACATGTGAAAGGAAACTAACGATTTTAAAATCTTTAATGCTCTTTATAGTAAAAACAGATACAACTACACATTTGGTAAGAATGGATAGCTCAAGAGACCCGACAAGAAATATGGATAGCTAGAAGAATTGAAGGTAAAAATCAATAGCTCAAGATGGCACACCCGGTCAAGCCATATGACCATGTGACAAATTGAGACTATATTTCTAACTATATACAAAATTAGGACATTGTGTATGTGTGACACATAGACCCAAGGTATTCTAAACATGTCTTGGCAAGAAACTATAGCTCAAGATAACACACCCAGTCAAGCCATATGACCATGTGGGAAATTGAAACTATAGAATTTGTAACTACATGTAAAAGGAAACTAACGATCTTAAAATCTGTAATGCTCTTTATAGTTAAAACAGGCACAACTACACATTTGGTAAGCATGGATAGCTCAAATAGACCTGGTCAAGACATATGGATAGCTAGAAGAATTGAAGGTAAAAATCGATAGCTCAAGATGGCACACCCGGTCAAGCCATATGACCATGTGACAAATTGAGACTATATTTCTAACTATATACAAAATGAAGACATTTTGTATGTGTGACACATAGATCCAAGTTATGCTAAACGTGTCTTGGCAAGAAACTATAGCTCAAGATAACACACCCGATCAAGCCATATGACCATGTGGGAAATTGAGACTATAGAATTTGTAACTACATGTAAAAGGAAACTAACGATTTTAAAATCTGTAACGCTCTTTATAGTTAAAACAGGCACAACTACACATTTGGTAAGCATGGATAGCTCAAATAGACCCGGTCAAGACATATGGATAGCTAGAAGAATTGAAGGTAAAAATCGATAGCGCAAGATGGCACACCCGGTCAAGCCATATGACCATGTGACAAATTGAGACTATATTTCTAACTATATACAGAATGAAGACATTGTGTATGTGTGACACATAGATCCAAGTTATGCTAAACGTGTCTTGGCAAGAAACTATAGCTCAAGATAACACACCCGATCAAGCCATATGACCATGTGGGAAATTGAAACTATAGATTTTGTAACTACATGTAAAAGGAAACTAACGATTTTAAAATCTTTAACGCTCTTTATAGTAAAAAGTAAAAACAGGCACAACTACACATTTGGTAAGAATGGATAGCTCAAGAGACCCGGTCAAGACATATGGATAGCTAGAAGAACTGAAGGTAAAAATCGATAGCTCAAGATGGCACACCCGGTCAAGCCATATGACCATGTGACAAATTGAGACTATAGAATTGTGTGCATGGCGTCCCTCCTTGCCAATTTTTTGAAGCCCGCGCCTCCTCGTGCCCCACCTCGCGTGAGGGTGCCTCGCCTTCCCTCCCCGTTTGTCGCCTGCTGCTTGCGAATAGTTAAAAAATACATTAATTAATATACAATTGATGCAGCAGAGTGGTGAACTCTAACATATCTAAAATGACCATAAACATAAGCATCAGAGGCTCAATTCTATGAGAAAACATCAACCATATGAGAGCATGAAGCTCCTACAACCAATCAATTGTGCATCATCAAATCAACCCCCAAGTGTGGCAAAGACTGGATGCAAAATCAGCCATAAAGTGGGCATTAATGCATATGCACAAAGCACATAACTTGAGTGTAGAAGGTCCGAGTGCAAATCAGCCCATAAGCAAGGGCACAATGGTCAGCTCAAAGTCCTCAAAGTTCATGCATGATCGCTCAAAGTCTTGAAAGCTCTAAATAAAGGCAAAACAGCCCCCAAATGTGCAGGTAGCGAGTATCAAAAGTCTGAATCATCGAAGTTTGAACAGTCATGTGCCACATGCACGGATGGCTCCATTGCCACAAGTGTCTAGTAAAGCATTCCAATCATCCGGGCCGCAGTCAAGAGACACACAAAGCCCCCATAGGTGATCTAAAATATTCTCTAAAGAAGCATACCCTGGCTGACTGGGAAAATGACCCTTAGGGCTCTGCTCAAGCCCGTGTTGCAATGTCAATTTGGGCTCTACTAAGCCATCGTGTGGTGCAATTGGGCCTAATGCCCCAAGAAGGTGCATTCGACTGAACCATAAGTGTACCATAAATATCATCAATGGCGACGGCTGATCCATCAACATGCCCGAAAGCTCATCATATGGGGACACAACTGGGCTCGACAACAGTGTATCTGGATGATCAATCAATGTTTGCAAAATCTCATTAGATAGGGCCATTATCTCATCCAAAATCTCAATGTGATCACACAAAATATCGACATCGATATCACCATCCAAATTTCTCTCGGAGTCCAAGTCTAAGGAGTGTGCATCAGGATCAACATGTAGCGGCTTGTAAGGTGCAGCGGAAAGAATGTTCTATTTCTCAAGATTAGTGATCTTTACTGCTCAAGGTTCCTTTTAGTTCTTAGGGAAAGAGAGAGCTTTCCGTCTTATAGAGAGTGCTGTGATCACGAACAAAGTGAGTGGATCTTGTGCATGCAAGTGAATGAGACTGAGAGAAGGAGAGAGAAGAGATACGACACCGAGAGGTTGTAAAACCCTCCTCTGAAGGCCCCCCTCTCATCGGTGAGAGTGGTCTACTTGATTGCACAAAGGTTGTACAATGCGTATACAATGGACTGATGCAATGGGACTATGCCGATGACGACGACGATGATGACGGCGACGACTTGGGCTGAAATTGTGGGTCTTCGATACGCTGAATTTCTTGGACTGTTTCGGGGCTGGAAATGGGCTGTTTCTTGCGGGTGTAATGGCTGCAAATGACTGTTGAAGAAACGCTAGGTTCCCTGTATCCTTAGGCTGCGTTTTTGGGGGAGAATCTTGGCTGAGAAAACGCTGCCACAGCAGAGCCCTTCTTGCTGAAATTGAATTGTTTTGCAAGTATCAATTTACCCTTACCGGCTGTGGATCATCTGCTGCGACTGATGGTGAAAACGCTGCTACTACTGAGGGTTTTCCTTGCGTTTGTAATGCTGAATTGCTGCAGATCTGCCACTGACTGCTAGCGTTTAATTGTTGGGTACTGCTGCCAAGGGATAGCCAAAACGCTGAGTCTGCTGAGGAACTGCATGGCGTTAGTAACTTGATGGAAAAACGCTAAATCTTCAAGTTGCTGGCGATAGCTTCAAGGGGGGAAAGCGTAGCAGTCCCATTCAAAAATCTGGCTTCTCGTCCTCCCATGTGGCACATGACCGTTCATTTTCTCATCTTTTTTATCGACGCCTCGCTTTCACGCGGTAAGTTTAGAGCAGCAGCACATAAGAAGCGAAGGGCTCTCTCCAGATGCAATCACCTATGCATGCATCTTTTTTTATCGACGCCTTGCTTTTCACGCAGTGTGTTCAGAGCAGCGTGGACTCTTGGAATGCACTGATTGCAGTAGGGCAGAAAGCTGTACTTCAACTACAATCACCTATGTAGCATGGTGAAGGCATGTGGCTCTACACATGCATCTTGAAGGCATATGGTTCTACACAAGGTGCTGATATTGGCACAAAAATTCACAATTATATTGTTACTCAGAGGCTGTTGAAAAAAGAAGCCGTGCTTGGCTTTGTCTTTGTCGATATGTGTACCACTCAGCAGATGCAAAGTGAGGGTTTCTCTCCAGATGCAATCACCTATGCAGGATGCTGAAGGCATGTGGCTCTACGCATATCATGTGGCACATGATCGTTCCTTTGCTCATCTTTTTTATCGACGCCTCGCTTTCACGCAGTGATTTTAGAGCAGTGGCACATAGCGAAGCGAGGGGCTCTCTCCAGATGCAATCACCTACTGCCTTGGTCAATATGTATGTCAAATGTGATGCGCTTGAGAAAGCACAAACAGTGCTTGACGAGCTCCCTGTCCGGAATGCCACCACTTCCAATGAATGCGATGATTCCGGGATGTGCACAACAAGAGATGGGCGAGCGTCCATGTGACTGTCCTCTTTTTTAACGTTTGTCAGCTATGTGGGCACTCTCTTGGTCGATATGTATGCCAAATCTGGTGCGCTCAAGAGAGCACAAAAATTGCTTCAGGAACTTCCTATCTGGAATGTCAGCATTGATTGCGGGATGTGCGCAAGAAGAGCAGGGCCAGAAAGCTCTTGGCTATCTTCACTAGATGCAAAGCCCTGAGGGCCTCTCTCAAGATTCAATCACATAAGCGTGCATCTTTAATGCATGTGGCTACACGCAAGATGCTGATATGGGCTTAAAAATTAACTCTGAAATTGTTAGTCAGGGGCTGTTGCAAAAAATATTTCGCAATGCCTTGGTCGATATGTATGACAAATGTGTTGCAGGATGTCGTCTTTTGGAACGCACTGATTGCACGATATGCCCGACAAGGGCCAGGCCAAGAAGCTTTGGGCTGTTTTTGAGGAGCTTACTATTCGAAACGATGTTAACTGATTGTGGGATATGCACAATAGGAGCAGGGACAGAAACCTCTAGGCTATTTTCAGCGGATGCAAAGCGAGAGCCTCTATCTAGATGCAATCACCTACACGTGCATCTTGAAGGCATGTGGCTCTATGCAAGATGTTAATATGGGCTTAAAAATTCACTTTGATATTGTTAGTCAGGGGCTGTTGCAAAAAATTGCATGTTTGGCAATGCTTAGGTCGATATGTATGCCAAATGTGGTGCAGGATGTCGTCTTTGGAATGCACGAATTGTAGGATATGCCCAGCAAGGAAGCTCTGGGCTGTTTTCAACAGGTGCTCGAGGAGCTTACTACTCGGAACCGCGTGAAAACTGATTGCGGGACAAACACAACAAGAGCAAGGAAAGAAAGGTCTAGGCTATTTTCAGCGGATGCAAAGCAAGGACCTTTGTCCAGATGCAATCACCTATGTGTGCATCTTGAAGGCATGTGGCTGCACGCAGACGCTGATATGGGCACAAAACTTCACAGTAAGTCAGAACTGTTGAAAAAAGTGGTCGTGCTTGGCACTATCTTGCTCGATATGCCTGCCAAATATGGTGCGCTTGGAAATTCACATCAGTTTTAGTGGTATCATGTGGCAAGGAAGCACTATCTTGCTCGACATGCATGGCAAATATGGTGCGCTTGAGAAAGCATAAAAAGTGCTTGAGGAGCTTGCTGTCCGGAATGTCGGCTCTTGTAAGGCACTGATTGTGGGAATATATTGTTAGTCGGAGGCTGTTGAAAAAAGATGTCGTGATTGGCACTGTCTTGGTTGATATGTATGCCAAATGTGGTGTGCTTAAGAAAGCACAAAAAGTGCAGGAGGAGCTTCCTATCCAGAATGTCACCTCCTCCAAGGACTACACTAATTGCGGGATTGCGCAACAAGAGCAGGTCCAGAACTCTCAAAGTCCAATTACCTACACAAGCATCTTGAAGGCATGTCGCTCTACGCAAGATGTTGATATGGGCACAAAAATTACATTGTCAAAAAATATGCCGTGCTTGATACTGTCTTGGTCGATATGTATGCCTAATGTTGTGCGCTTGAGAAAGCAAAAAAATTGCTTTGGAGCTTTGTGTTTGGAATGTTAGCACTGATCGTGGGAAGTGCGCAATGAAAGCTGGGCTTGAAAGCTCTAGGGTGTTTTCAGCAAATGCAAAGCGAGTGCCTCACACACAACAGGAGCAGGGTCAGAAAGCTCTCGGCTGTTTTCAGCGGACTCCAAGCAACGGCCTCTCTCCAGCTACAATCACATATGAATGCATCTTGAAGGCCTGTGACTATACACAAGATGCCAATATGGGCATCGAAGCACTCTAGTTTTCCCTTCGTATTCTGGTATGGGTGTTTTGATAATGCATAATGACAAATAACAACCTTTGCAATAGCGCAGAAATAACCTTTAAAAAAAGCGCAGATCTGCAATGAGCGAAAAGACCACAATGGATAATACCTGCTCTGAGGGGAGAGATGCCGCTTGCTACACTGCCGCTGAGATGGCACTGCAGTTTGGAGCTCCTCTCGTGCAGATGTCGAAAGACCTGCCTCGCTGGAACTAATGTATCGAGTCTTCGAGTTTGCTTGAAATGGGAGTAAAGCTTTGAGAGGGAAATCAATGGTCGGCTTTGGAAGGAAAACACACACACAGGGAAGCGTGAACTTACGCGAGGTGCTGGAGATGCTTGAGCTGTTGACATCGAAATTGCCCAAATGCAGACTGCTCGTAAAAAAAACCTAGCTTTCCAAATTTACCACTCAATCACTTCAAGCTAGCAAAAGTGGGTTTGAACCCTGGTGGCCGGGTGGGGGAGGACATGCATGCTCTAACCATCAAGTCAGGCCCTCCGGCAATGTGTAGAGGATCCTAGGCAACTATGTGGCGATGGAACGAGAACTCTCTCTCTCTCTTTGGTACTAAGAAACCAATATGTGCACACATAGTGCATAGAAAAGACCAGAGACCAAGTCACCTTATTTCCCAATATGTTGCAGCTTTTACACCGCTAGGCATGTGTGCAACATAATAACCATTAAAAACGGGTTTCTCAAAATGTAGAGAAAATATTGGCCGCTAATGTTTTGCGAAAAGGAACTCGAATGTGGTCAAGTAGGTTCTCTTGAGGCCCCTTCTCTGTAACTGTTGCTTGCACATAGAAACCCAACCATGGTACCATGGCAAGAGCGCCCATTTTTTATCTTCTTCACCTTAAATTATTCAAGGGTAAGTGGATCCTCGATTAACCCCAAAGGATCAAACAGGAAACTCCCCGGATAGTTTATGCCACCCTGAAATAAGATTCCTAATGGCTCTAGTGTCTCGATACCACACTACCTTGTATATTCAGGTCCTACCATAAGAAGGAATTGGCACACAACAATCACCAAAATGCCTTGTCCTCCGAAAATGACCACCATATCAATACTAAAAAAAACAATGGGCAGGGCATGTCCGCAACAGAGGCATGTGCACTCCTCAACTGTCACGCCTCTCCTCTTGGCCTTGCACTCGCCACCTGCGCATGCCTGTGCACTCCTTTGCTGCCACATCCTGGCTCTTGCGGCCACCTGCGCCCATCCTGCTATTCAACTGCATCTTTCGTGATTTGGCAAAATAACTCTTTTTTAAAATGTGTGCAACATACCTGCAAGCATTTCTCCCTCTCTCTCACACCATTTTCCTCTTGAATAAAAGGTCTTGAGTTCAACTCTCCTCGTCAAATCGATCTTTGAGATCTCACGGATAGTTTCCTACGACGTTAAAATACGCTTCTTCTTCTTCTTCTTCTTCTTCTTCTTCTTCTTCTCTCTCTCTCTCTCTCTCTCTCTCTCTCTCTCTCTCTCTCTCTCTCTCTCTCATCTAGACTTTGTCATTTCTACATTTCAACTAGCATAATAAATACCAACTTTAACATTATCCATACTCTCTCTCTCTCTCTCTCTCTCTCTCTCTCTCTCTCTCTCTCTCTCTCTCTCTCTCTCTCTCTCTCTCTCTCTCTCTCTCTCTCTCTAGCCAATGTGTGGCAGGACAAAGAGGAATTAGGATGTATTCTTGTTCTTCAATGATGGACATTTTGTTGATAACTACACTTATGTGTGATCTTTGTGGACATAATCGCTTGTTTTGTGAGGTAATATGTGACAAATTACATGCTAACCACTCAAAATGCATCTCAATTGTCAAAAAGAAATAAAAATTAGAAAAGTTTGATCAATCCGATAAAAATAGATACATGGGTACTTTGGGAATTTTAAAAATTTGAAGGCTATTTTGGGAATTGTGACAAATTAGAGGGGTTTGAGCTTGGCTACGAGGAAATTTACATAAGTTTTAGTGTAATTACCGACAAAAGCTTCTAATTTTGACCAAGAAAACGAGAGAATTTCAAGTTTGCCCTTACTTTCACCACAACATGAAAGTATTCATCGATGAGAGAGAGAGAGAGAGAGAGAGAGAGAGAGAGAGAGAGAGAGAGAGAGAGAGAGAGAGAGAGAGAGAGATTAAATTTGTTATCCCCTCTTAGAGAACCATATATTGACACTTGATTAAATTATATCAAAGATAAAAGACAGTAGACAATAGCTGAGAGAGAGAGAGAGGCTTACTAATGTATTTAAGGTGGCTCAGGGTAGTTGAATGTAGCCCCAATGTGACCACCCTCCCCCCCCCACATCCCCACCCCCCCCCCCCCCCCCCCACCCTCCCTTATGTGTACGGTATGAGTATCCCCCTCCCCCCCCCTCCCTTATGTGTACGGTATGAGTATGAATTAATGAGGGGCTACCCCTATTGTATACGCTTATGTACAAAATCTAAAAACCCCCCTATTGTACACTCACATGGTACCGTACGGAAAAACACAGTGAATCCCCCGGGATCCGCATGCCTTCAATGGGTCTCATGAGATTCTTGGATATAGGGAAGGCTAAACAACCAACTTTATCGCAAATGGAGACTCCCTCAGTAAGTCCGATGGATCCTCCATATGTTGTTTTGTCAGGGGTCTACGGTGCACTCTGAGCCCACAAGTGATAGCTTTACTTTTCCAAGTCTAGCTCATATTTCCCTTGATGACACCACAACTACCATGCCTACCGCAATGATGGGCATGCCAAGAAACATGCCATGGACCTCATTTGTCAGTAAAGCACCGCTACATGGTAGCTCAATGTCGACAACGGTCCCTACAAGTGTGTATCAATCGTATATACGTATGGGTCCTCGTACTCATATAGTTCCTACCCCTCCCATTGTTTCAACAACCTATGCTCCACAACCATAACAACCAAGCTCTTATTTCCATGGGACCATACCGGCTAGCATTACCATGTCACATCCGACGTCTGCTATGCCTAGGGCCACACATGAACTTTGGGCCGCCACATGGTACAACACCGTACCAAACATGGAACCCAAGGGCTTCCTATGCGCCAAGCCCAATGCCAATACCTGCTCCACATGTAGTCTCTAGAGCGCCTTCACCCACGGTTCCTGCTCACTTAGGTGACTGGCAATGTTTGCTCAAGCTATCGATCGATCTATTGTTGCTGAGAATATGCGTAACACGCCTGATAGAGAACCTAGAAGTAAGGCAATACAAATAGCCAAGCTCACACAAAAATTTAGTGGAGACGGGGATGTGAAAAAGCATATCAAAGTGTTTGAACAAATATGCGATTCTCTAGGAGAACACAATGACCTGCATAAGAGTAATGCTTTAAGCCTAACCTTAAGTGGGAAGGCTAGAGATTGGTATAGAACCCTAAGGGTGGAAGAAAAAACGATTTACCCTACTCTTAGGAGACTGTCCTCGAAAGAATACATACGAGAGGGAGTGCTTTGGGGTGTATCCTCTCAGCTTTAGAAATCCCAATGAGAGGAAGGAGAGTCGGTGAGAGATTTTATTAGTCGCTTAAAGCATTTGAACTCTCGTTGTAATCCAAATGAGCGCTTCAATAATAATCAATTGCTTGATAGATTCATTAGGGGATTACAACATGAGGATATCCACAATGGCCTAGTCATTAGAGGTATCACCACTTGGGAAGCAGTCACCACCAATGCGATCTGATTGGAGGATAATTTAGAGATTCAAGGAGAAAGAGTATCTATCAAGCCTAAATCTACTAGCTCACAAGAATTGGGACATCAACCAATGACCCTAAAGCCTATTGCTAAGGAGCCAAAGATATTTGAGATGACTTTAGCAAATCGCACCAAGGCCAATCAAGAGAGTCTTAGAGACAATCGTGCTCCACAAAACAATCATACGTATCCAAGAAGGGAACAACAATGGTGCTCAGTATGCTATGGCCCACATAGTACCAGTGAATGCCCTTTTAGAGTAAAATTCAATGGGAATTGCAATGCCTGTGGTGGGAGGTATGGTCATCAAGCTAAGGATTGCATAGTATTTAAGTGCACGATGGCCAATAGACCAACCTTAGCATGGACAGACACACCTCGAGTGCCTGCATTGATGCCGGCCCCATCTCTTGACCAAACATCACAACACATGGTCCCTAGGGCCCAAAATGTTGTTCAAAAAACACCCTTACCACCTCCAGTGCTAGGACCGCAACCACCACATCCGAGAATCGCTTCTGTGAATCAAGTGGGTTGTGAGTCATCTATTGCTTGTTTGGAAGGCTGTGAGGAAGATATAGACCCTAATATTGCCTACGGGATGGATGCACTTGAAGAAAGTCCACAATACTACATGGAGGACTATTGGGGACAAGTCAAACATGTTTATCAAGTAGCTGCTCTTGTTGCAAGAGGCCAAAATATCAATTACACTGCTAAGAGACCACCTCTTCAATGCTATGAGTATGGAGGTCCACATCATGTGGCCAAGTGTCCTATTAGGCTACAAAAGAATGCCACACTAATGCAAACCAATCAAGCAAGCACGTCTACAATGCCGATACTCATGTGTAATCGATGTGGCATAGATCATTGGATTGCCCAGTGTCCAAATAATCCAAATGCACCGAATATCACGCCATTAAACTTGATTGAGGTTACTAAAGAGCCATCACAAAGTACACCTGTGGTACTGGTAAACGTACTCACTGTTTGGTGGATACAGGCATATACTGGCGTATGCACACCAAACCCTGTAAACACTCTATTGTTTCAAAGAAAGCCATGTAATTCAGCTTAGGATGAGTTGTAATCATGATGTAATTAGACAATACCCTTTTTACTACTCTGAGTCTACACCCTTGTAAGAGTCCGAATGGTCGTGGGAAAGCCCCTTTAACTTTTAAAGTCAAAACCCTTAGTTTTGAGAAAAGATTTATCATTAGTTTGAAGAATAAAAAACGTGCATTGTGGAGGCTCCTTCCTATACAACTTGTAATCTTCTTTTCTCCTCATCTGGTAATCAAAATTCGTTTCCGAATAGCACATTGCATTCCTTGTCTCTTGCTCTACAATCTAAGTGTAATCATTTTCAATTTTGCTATGGTTCGCGATGCATTGTTTGTGAGCTAAATGCATTGATTTGGAGGTCAAAATGGTTGTTTTTTGACGTTTTGACCATGGATAAGTGTTTCTATGCTTAAGGAAGACCTTTCCAAGTACTTCTGTTTCAGTTTTTTGCACATTTTTTATGATGGATGATGGTTTATGTACCTTCCTAGATGGTGACAAAACTTGGTAGGATGTTGTGATACCTCTCCTTAAGTTTCGTGGCGTTCCGGATTCGTTTGGATGCCAAAAAGGCGTGATGACCTAGAGTGGTGAGATTGGATGCATATTGATTGTCTGACTAGGAAGTGGTTGAGTTGATTGTGTCGTAGAACGCGTAGCCCTTGAGTTCACTTTGGTGAGATTGAAACTCTCATTAAGTCTCTGTGCCCCATCCCGAGTCGCTTCCTATTGACATTATGTTAGTACAAAAGAGCTATGCTGCAGACGTCCGTCGCGGAGACCCGCTAACATTGGCTCCGCTGTCGGGGAAACCGATCCTTAGGTGGTGAGTGACTCAGTTTACAAAAAGCAAAAAAATCTCCCTTCAAGATTTTGATACCCGTTCCGCTTACACATAGACTCTGAAGCAGCTAGACGTAGGTTTAGTGCTTGATAGAGACTGGAGTCTGTGACTAGCCAGTGCTATTTCTTAAGAGCAAAGAACGCTGTGAGTGAAGTACAAGATAGTATTTCGTTCTTTGATTTTTCACATGCTTGGAAAGGGATGTTCCACCACACACTTTGTTGTTATTTTTGTACTGTTAAGTGCAGTTATGTTTGCAGATTCATTTCAGTTTATAGGAGTAGGTTAGGAAAGAAATTACACCATCATTTGGGGCCAAAAGGATCGAGGGAAAAAATGTCAAAAACCTTATTTTGGTGTTGAAGATCGTAACTCTAGAAAGTTGAAGAAGTGATGGTCAAAGCTTCAAAACTCGACCAAACCCGGCAAAACTTTCAAGAAGGGGATAAAAACATTGGTTGAAAAAGACTGTGCTAAAAACTTTCAAATTGCTTGTCCAACATGGATCACGATCCATGTACCTTTTGGGCAAAATGTGCTGAAACTATTTCCTTTGCTTAGAACAGGTTGTCAGGCATCAAAACCCTGAGTTTGGTCAGAACTAGAGTGCTAAAAGATCAAAAAAATCAAAAGATGGGGGTAAGCAGAGCAAAACCGGGAAAAAAGGGGAAAACAATGAAAAACTAAACTTTTACTCGTCCAAATTCAAAAAAGGATGAGAATTGGGATCAACTAGAAGCTGGGAATCAACAAAACCAAATTTCATGTACAAATGCTTCCCAACATGGGTCGCAATCCATGTTCCAGGTAGACCTCTGACAGTGAGATTCGATCAATGTACTCCTGATTACTAAGTGAACAACTTTTCCAAAAGGAGCCATAGAAGAAAATTGGTCAAAATACCTGAAAAGGAGTTGTTTGCAAAAAACCGCAAAACTGACACAAAATCTTGCTTCTCACTAGGAAAAAATTGATCAAATCCAAAAAGACTTGGGGAACAGCATCATCATACCTTGTGTGATCAGCTCACAAAGTGTCAATTCAAAATCTTGCCAAACATGGATCGCAATCCATGTACCTTTTTGGAATTTTGAGCAGATAAAAGGCAAGTAGGGAAGTGATAACAATTGAAACACTTTCTCCCAAAGGACCCTTATCAGAAAATTTCAAAAAGAGGGCAAAAGGGGGCAAAAATCAGATAAAGGGGAAAACCACTGAAATCAACCCTAAAACTGACTTTTTTCTGTCCTAAAAAGCTTTAAAGCATTCAAAACCATATAGCCAACATCACTAGGCCAAGGACTAGCTGTGGGACAAAATTTAGTGTATTTTGACACAAAGAAACATGGATCGCGATCCATGTTCCCCTCACACAAATTGATACCAAACTGGTACCATAGCTAGAGGGCATCACAGAGAGTCTAGTGGTCCTTCCAGAGTTGAATTTGGGTGCAAGAAACCATCCCAACAACTCAGAACTGACAGAAGATCATGCAAAGTGACAAAATCAACTTAGCTTCCAATCCAGAGGTTCAATTCTAAAAAATTTGGTACCACAAGATCTCTTAATCATGTTATCTAATGATGGCAAAAAAAGTTCAATTGGCTTCTCAACATGGATCGCGATCCACGTACCTCTGAGTTAGAACAGAAACAGAAACTTACCATACAAAGAGCTAGTCCATAGCAACCTGGTGCTTCTTTCAAAATTGAAATTGGACCCAAATTGTTGAGGTTGTGTAGGGAATTATGTGCTAAGTTTTGTCGAATAAAAGCAAGAACTAACAAGAACGGTTGTAAGCTCACAGCTATCAAGCAAATTCTTGACAGGTTGTAGGTACTAGAAGATACTACCCAGCAAGCAAGATCAAACAGGAGATTCAAACTATTTAATGAAGTAACTCGGTTTAGATTTTGTATTACCAATTCTTCATGAATTTACGGTCAGGAAGATTGTACCAAAATAGGAACCCCAGCATCTTTGATCAAGGGAGTAATCACTCAGTGGAAGAAAGTGTGAATCAGAGACCACTTCCACCTTTGGAACCCATTTTAGAGGAGAGTTTCTCTGACACTTCGTCTGAGAGATCATACAGCCTCATGACTGAAGATTCTAACAAGTCAAACCCTAAGGAAAAAGCTTCGATGGGTGCAGGTCCTTTTCAGCCTGCATCTGATGTAAAATTGTTGTATTTGAAGTTTCAATTTGAAAATGTGCTTAAGGACAAAATCTATAAGGATGGAATGGACCACTACTGTGTTAAGTTGGAAAATAAGCCGAGCGAGTTCAGAGACCTTGTAGATGTTGATTATGATGGGGATAGATATTTCGACCGAGAGGGAGTAATGTACCTGGTGGTTCATAACCCTTTCATTGTGGATAAATGGGGAATGATCGACACCAAGGACAAGGTAGATAGTGAACTGGCCGATGCACCACCCAAAATGGAGAAACATAACGTGGTACTCAAATGCACCAACGAGACAGAGTGCCTTAACACAGACAACACATATGTGGGGCTTTATAAGTTCAATAATGGAGAACAAACACTCAATTACAGATGTGACGAGCCCCGCATCAAAGAAATGACAGACCAAAAATACTTGTATGTTTACACGTACACGGAGAGCAGAAGTATTCAGGTGGTCATAATGGACAAGTATGGCCAAAAGTACTCTCCAATGGATCGAAAGGAGTTGGAGAGATATAAATATTTTGGAGGACCACTCCACCAATATTATGTAAATCCAGAAGAGGTAAAAACCATGACTACGCACACCAGACCTGAGACTATAATCGTGAGCCCCTTGAGAACCAGGGTAGAGGATTCTTATGGACATGAAAGAGTCCCAAAAACAAGACCTTTAGGATCGATGGCGTCTAGGGCTTCCATGAACACACATAGGGACAGTATTGTTCTTGACATTACTTACACCACTAGAATCCCTCCGAGTATTACACACGATCGACTTGATGAACGTATAGCGGATAGGATACCACTACTAGTACCAAGAGGAGATTATGAACCTAGAGAAGCCACACCAGGCGGACTAGGAGTTGTTAGAATGGTTGCAGAGGCCAGACATATGTGACCATCTCAAGTGGCAAAATACGTGTCCAAAAAGTATAATGGATCCGGAGATCCATATGCCCATCTTTCAATCTTCAAACAAGTGTTGAGAGTGGAACAGGTAACTGA
This sequence comes from Adiantum capillus-veneris, assembly GCF_014529385.1. Classification (NCBI taxonomy): domain Eukaryota; kingdom Viridiplantae; phylum Streptophyta; class Polypodiopsida; order Polypodiales; family Pteridaceae; genus Adiantum; species Adiantum capillus-veneris. The sequence continues at coordinate 9,992,654 of NC_140959.1, read as the reverse complement.
TTTCCACACTCAATATGAAGGATTTGGGTTAACATTAGAAGGTACTTCCTTGACTTGGTTCGAACCATTAAACAGCTTGGAATTCCCAAGTATTGAGCACCTTCTTCCAGAATTCACTGAGGAATTCTCAAAAAGAGGAATCAAGCATAACTCTGTCTCCCACATTTATGCATTTAGGAAAAAGGAAAAAGAGAAAGTGAAGGAAGTATCACTTTGTTTCAAGCAATACATGGAAATATGCCCTGCTCGAGAATTACCTCGGGATGAAAGACTATCAATCCTTCTCATAGAAGGATTACAAATGACACGCTCAAAAAGCAAGTCACAAAAGAGGCGTTGTATCTTGTAGACAACTGCAAGGCATATGGGGAGGTGACTGAAGACACAGATCAGGGCACGAATAGCCCCTCTTCAACCACTAGTGAGTCCACGACAAAATTGGGAGGGAAAAACCCAACTGTGTTGGACGTTATTGAATGATCGAGGAAGTGATCAGGAGGATAATCCAAGGAAACAGGAAAACCCAAACACGCGACAACCGCCCACCCAAAAATGTGATACTTGTGGAGGAGATCATCCAACCCAGAGGTGCAACCTTCCACAAAGGCCAAGAGCAAATGCACAGCGAATATTGAATGGTGTGCTACAAAAGAAAAATGGACAAACCATAAAACTCACAAATGTTTCTATAATTAGAACTATGTTAGAGAGAGACAATACGGACCACATGGAGGGCAACAACTTCCACCCCCTTCAAGGTACCAAGTGGGGCCAACTAACACAATCTTGGGGCAGGAAAAAGCTCAACCTGTGTTGGGACACCAACCTCCCTTACCCCAGGAAAATAGGGCTATGGTAAGGATTTCTCAACCCATAGAACCACCTTTTGATCAGAGTATGGTCCAAGTAGTCTTATATCGAGAAGATTCAGACAATACTTATGAGAGGGGATTTGATGGGAATGCATATGCTCCAGAGGGACATAATCCATGGATAATTCCAGTAGAAATGCCCGAGCCCTCATACATAGCACATCTAACTAAAAACCATTATTTGGTCGATGAGAATATGCTCATCTTCATGGAAAATCAGGGCTACAAACCTAGGGGCTACCCTCCTAGAACAAGACAAACAATGGAGCTCCACAAGCTTCTCCACCACCTGTAGGACCATGCTATGAATGTGGCGGTGACCACTGGGCTAGAGTTTGTCCAAACAAAGGAGAACGGGTGAAAATTTTTGGATTCTGTGATGGATGCACGAACGACCATCTCATTCCACACTGTCCAAAAAACCCTGAAAACAAAGGAAAAGCAACCATGAACAAAATGGGGATTGTGCCAAGCTCGAGTGGATCAGAAACAGAACCGAACATTCCGATAAACGCGATCACTAGAGCTCAAGCACATGAGGCATCAAGGAACATCCCAGCCAGCCAAACAGAGACATACAACTTATCTGTCCGAACCCCTAGAAAATCCTGGAAGGCAAAACGAAACAAGATGAAAGCCAAAGGGAAAAGGAAAAAACGGCCTTGGAAACCAAATTGCTGAAAAAAGAGGAACAACTTCAAAGGGAAAGATACCTGAAGGGCAACAACGAGATAAAAAACCCATCGGATCTGCCATCAGGGGGGTCAGTCTTGGTAGACAAGGTGTTCGAACCTTTGGATGCAATTCTAAAAGCTTACTAGGCAAGGCTAAAGCCTAACCAAACCAAGAGGATAGGTGGTTAATGTACCCTCATCTAAGCTATGAGAAAGAGAGGCTAAAGATGTGCAAGGAGCTCATTTAAGCCGCTCAAGCGCTTATGGAACCATAATTTTCTACGGCTCCAAAAATCGAGGTACTAATCCGAGAAAATATTCAGGAATTAGAGGGACGGGGAATTGAAGAAAATAACCTACCAAATCCTATAGAAGAAACACCATTGGATACGAGATGGGATGCATTCTCAAGTACCACTGCCAATTCCGGAGGTAGAAGAACAATGGCCTCAAGAGCTATGGGAACAAATCAGGAATAGAAAAGACACACTTGTGTCAGATCCTATCCCAGAAATCCACCTGGAGCATGAGCTCTACCCAAATGACATCACATCATTGTATGGTGATGCAAGCACAGCAATATTGGAAGACAGTAAACCGCAGTCGTTGAAGATTTTACCTTCATTTATTGGTAATCCTGAAACTCGATCAGAGGTAAGGAAAGTCCCATCTCAATGGAAAGCCAATCCTAAGATGATGGATACTAAAACTCTTCACGAGTTGATGTCATCCCCTATCCGTTGTACATTGACTCTGTCAGAGTTACTGCATATTAGACCACATCTTTGGGACGAGGTCGCAAAAAGTTTGGAAAAAATAGGGCTGGTTATTCCTTCACCCGAGGTTTCTCCAAACACACTAAAGACACATCCCTTGAAACAAACTAAACATGAGCCAGTACCAATAAACAAGGTAGGGGATTATTGTGAAGGTGTATCTGGAAAGACCCATTGGCATCTTGGAGCAGATAGTAGTAACCTCTTGTGGAACTGCATATGAACACACATTCTCTATTATGAATTTTGATGAGAGCAGCAATTTCGACATCATACTGAGCAGACCATTCATCCGTCATCTCAAAATGGTGCAAAATTGGGTCTAAGACTATATCTATCTCAGGAACAAGGATGTCACTACGAAAATTAGTGTCACAGATCATAGCTATAGAGACGTAGAAAGAACCCCAGGAGAAGACTTGCATTTGACAATTGATCAGGAAGGAGGAATACCGGCTTGGCTACAGAACAAAGCTCACCAGTGGACAAGAGAAGCTTCGGAATGCGAAAGTTAAAAAAAAAAAACAGTATTCTTGATAGGACTGCACAAGACGAGGCATACATACCATAACCTTTTTCAAAAGATATGTTCGCATCTTTTGGATGGCAACAAATACTAGCCACTCTTTATGTTTGTGTAAACGTGGTGACCCTCACCAAATTCTGTGATGAGGAAGGGTATGATATCATTCCATTCCGGATGATGGGTGTCAACCTAACTTCGAAGACAGAGGGGGACGTCCCCGACAAGGACGGGGTGGCTGAGTGCCGATGCATGTGGAAAAAAAACTCTGTAAGAGACCTTGACCAAATGGATGAAGAAGATTTTCAAGACTTGACGGATAAGATGCTAGAGGATAACGCGGACGACGAGCTGTCTGGTAGCTCAAGTCAGAGCATCAAACGGAAGGATCGACGTGTGCAATCACAGAAACAACCAAAACAAGCACAACGAGGACCCAGTACCTCTATTAACTGACAAAACGCAGTACTTAAAATTAGTAGAAGTGGTTGACTGCCTCAAGGACAAGATATCAAAGAAATACATGAAATCTGACTCAACCAAAACCAAATCGAAAAAAGCAAACGCACAAAAACCAAAAAAAGAGAAAACTACCAAAAAATCAATTAAGTTGTCCAAAATGGAGCACAAAGTCAAATACAATGAGTTGAAGCGATCCTTGAAGGAAGTTTGGACAACAAAAACGAAAACTAATGAGGAATCCAATGATGATAAATTCAATGCACCTTCCCACTATAAGAAGTATACCATTCAAGATAGGAAGATCGTGGTGCAAAAACCCAAACAAGATCCCAAAGAACCAGGAATTTCATATGATGGGCCTGAAAACACCAAAAGCATCAACTTAGCAAAACCAGGTGAGGAGCCTAAACCGGCATACATTGCCATGGACCTTACTGAAGAGGAAGAGCAACTTTTAGTCGATACGCTCAGACGATCTTAAAGATGTCTTTGCATGGTCATACAAAGATCTAAAGGGGATAGATCCTGAGATCTGTCAGCACATGATTCCCCTTAAGAGTGATGCCAGACCACGCAAACAACATCCTTACACGTACAATGAAACTTCTTCCAAGAAAACTAAGGAGGAGATAGACAAACTGAAGGACGCTGAGTTTATCTACGAGATTGAGCACACCGATTGGGTGTCCCCAATTGTGGTGGTACCCAATGGAAAACTGCGTGTCTGTGTACCTCAAACAGGTAAATGCATCCACCATCAGGGATAACTATGCATTGCCAATAACCGATCATTTTATTGAGAGGGTAGCAAGGAAAGAGGCCTATAGTTTCTTGGATGGGTTCTCGGGCTACAACCAGTTGACAATCAAAGCGGAAAATCAACATAAGGTAGCTTTTGCGATAGAGTGGGGTGTATTTGCCTAATGCCTTTCGGCTTGACCAATGCATCGGCTATATTTCAAAGACTAATTGAGCCACACATTCAAAGAATATCTCAGACAATTTCTAGAGATCTACATGGATGATCTTTGTGTTCACTCTCATCGACGAAGTGATCACATCGCTCATCTGGGAAAAGTCTTTGAAAAATGCAAAACGTATCGTATTTGCTTAAACCCGAAAAAATGTGTCTTCATGGTAAGACAAGGTAGAATTTTGGGCCACATTGTGTCCAAAACCGTAATTTCAACTGATCAAGAAAAGGTACAAATAATTGTTGCACTATCGAGACCAACGAAGATAAAAGAAGTGCAAGCATTTATGGGGCATTGCGGGTACTACAAGCGTTTCATATATATGTATCTGTAATAGCTAAGCCATTGTATGTCCTCATAACTAAGTTCGAATGGACGGAGCAACGTGAGCAGGCTTTCCAAAAATTGAAGCAACGGTTAATTTTGGCTCCAATTTTGCAAGCCCTTGATTGGAGCAAAATCTTTCATGTCCATGTGGACGCATCAGCCTATGCCATCGGGTGCATATTAGCCCATCCAGGAGAGAAGAAAATGGATTTTCCCATTTGCTACTCTAGTCGGCAACTAAACAACGTAGAGAGAAATTATACCACCACGGAAAGAGAGGGTTTGGGAATGATCTACGCTGTAAAGAAATTTAGACACTACCTTCTAGCAAACAAGTTTGTCTTCTTCGTGGATCATCAAGCACTGCTATATCTAGTAAACAAACCTTGCAACACTGGAAGAATTGTTTGCTAGCTTATACTGCTACTTGAGTTTGACTTCATGGTGGTAGTAAAAAAGGGGACCACACACCAAAGAGCAGATCATCTTTCATGACTATTTCATGGGAAGCACCTGAGGGTGTCGATGATGACCTTCCTGATTCATATTTGTTTAACATTGAAATGGTGTCGAGATGGAGCGAAGAGGTCATTCCTCTACTCACAATTGACTCGTTGCAGATAGAAAGACAACCATCAGTTATCCATTAAATACGAAATCTCCAGCTTTTAGTAGGACGGTTGTACAAACACGATAAGGATGGGATACTGAGACTCTGTCTACAGTCGGAAGATACCACCTACTACCTCAAACAAGCTCATATACAAAATACGGGATTTCACAATGGTGAAACACAGACAGGCCAACGGCTACAAAGATTGGGTGTCTAATGGCCAAACATGGAACACAGTGTCCATACATATGTAAAATCTTGTGATAGTTGTATAATGCAACCTCCAGTGGAACATGCCACCATGTTTCGCATAGTACAAGCACCTAAATGGAGTGCTCACATAGTTGAGTACTTAAAAAACCAAACCTTTCCAACGGAATGGGGCAAAGCAAGAATGATAACTGTCAAAGAAGAGACCAAACACTATCTGATCATTGCCAATCAACTGTATAGGCAAGGAAAGGACAAACAACTACGGCAGTGTGCTACAAAAAGTGAATATTACATTACCCTAGATCACGCACACTCAGGACAGCCAGGGGGACACTTCTCTGCCTGATAAAACGGCAAGGCTTGCGCTACACTCAGGCATATGGTGGCCAACCCTATTTATGGATGCAGAGACATATGTCAAATGATGTGATGAATGTCAACGCATAAAACCACCCCAAAGGAAAGATGAAATGCCATTGAGGCCAATGATGGGTGTACGTGCTTTTGCCAAATAGGGCATTGACTTCATTGGTCCCATCATACCTCCAGGATACTGGACTCACGCACAATACATCATCGTAGCAACAGACTACATGAAAAAATGGGCGGAAGCAAAAGCAACCCAAAAAAATGATGCAAGAACTACATCTCAGTTCCTTTTCAAAAACGCTCTTTACGAGATATGGACTACCAATCAAAATAGTGAGCGATAGGGGAACACGCTTTTTGAACGACGTCATTGAAAGCCTCCTTGACGAATTCATGGTGGTCCATCACAAATCAGCACCCTATCACCCGCACGCTAATGGGCAGGCAGAGAGTACCAGCAAAATTTTATGCACCGTGCTCACCAAGATAGTCATTGACTCAAGGAATGATTGGGATCAAAAGCTACACATAGCCTTATGGGCTTACCGAGTAGCTTTTAAAACTTCCATTGAAACAACTCCCTTTAACCTAGTATTCGGGATTAATGTGATCCTACCATTGGAATTCCTAATCAAATCCCTAAGAGTGGCAACACAGTTAGGATGGACGGGCCATGAGCTATCGGAGAGACTAGACACCCTCGAACAATTAGATGAAACCAGACTTAGGGCGATAGCTGGGATATATGCTCAGAAAAAAACAAATGAAATATTTTCATGATCAACACGTAATTGGAAGGAGTTCCAAAAAGGGGATTAAATTCTGATGTATACCCTCAAAAAACACTCCAAAAAACTCAAAAAGCAAGGAATGGGGCCTTTTGTAATACATGATATATAGCAAAGTGGCACCATCAAACCTGCAACATTAGCAGGAGAGGAGATGCCTAATTGGATGAGTGGCTGCAGATTAAAGAAATATCTTCTTTCGCTAACACCAAACGAACTCGCAACACTCCATGCAGTAGCTTAGCGCAGACGTCAAGCATAGGACATTCGGAAACAAGCACAGTAGGAAGCCAAACTCAGAATATTGAAACGCAAAGAATAAGCAAACTTCCAAAAAAAAGCACAACACGAAGTGGCTATTGTGAATGCTCTGATAACATCCATAGAAAAAGAAGCTACATGGTTAGGAGGAATGGATCTACGTATTCATTTACAATTTGCTGATGGCACCACCAAACGAGCCTTAGTGGACACACGGGCCAGAGCTAATGTGGTTAACTATTCCACTTTCAGAAAAATCACGCAGGAACCTCTAATGCCCAACACTATAGGAGCAAACAAAGGCACTATGAACAGTCTAGGCCACCTAAATTTACCTATCACCATTGATAAAACCGTATATCCGCATCAATTTCATGTGGTCAAAGATCAACATCTTAACGAAGCAGTCATTCTAGGAGTGTCGTGGATGCGCACTTATCAAGCCACACCAAACTGGCAGGACAACACTTTACTCCTCGCACACGAGGGCAAATCTTTTGCCACGCCATTTGTACAAACGGACCATGTATGGGAACCTCTACCATCACCACATGCACCAACTCAGCGATACTCCACCACCATGGTCAAGAAAAAATGGGTTAAGAAATCAATCATGGAAACTAAACCTATGCAGTTGTGGATACCTAAACGACAAACCAATACATGTGAGCCTGCATTGCCTACATAGAAATTCAACAACAACAAATTGCTCATCGCCGATGTGGGTACACAGCCTAACCCAATGAACCACTACCTTCAACATCCAAACACAGTCAAATGGGTATGGCAACCAAACCAACCTCGCCTTCACGGTGCGTCTTCTAGTGACTCCAAACCTAAGAAATTTCGATGGAAAATCAAACAATGCCAAAAAGCAACCCAACCATCAACATCAAAGCTTTTACCGGTCACAGTCAAACACAGAGCACGTCTTCTCCAATTACTATTGTTCGGACCATGCAGCTTCCAAGGAACCTCCCCACCAAGAGCCACTGAACATATTGTTCAGCAGCTATCTCTTGCACATCATTTTGTTTCCCCATGCATATCCTCCATCAGCATCATAGAGCCACACTATACGGCTATGCATAGACACGCGCTTTATTCCCATGCACTCTGACACATGTTCGTCGCGGACGACTCACCCTAGGAAGGGGGGAAATGCGGTAGGATTACCATTTGTAAATACTATATTATCATCTTACTTCTTTTCTTTTCGTTTTCTTTCCTTTCCTTTTCTTTAAAAAACATATAACAAGTTTTTCAGAGCCTGACAGACTCTTAATTGGCATAATCATGAGCCATACCATCACCATCTAATACCAAAATAAGAGTATGTATATAAGGGAGGCGACACTAATTTTGGCTAATTTTTGGCCGACTAATAATCATTATAAATAATTTTCTTTTACAAAAAAAGAAAAAAAACGATAGATAATCAACAAAAAATTGATAAGTCGAGCCAGGAAAGTTAGAATTGACTTTTGAAAGAAAACGCCGAAACTTCAAATTAAGCACTTCGAACATGGCAAATATGGAAATATTTGACACAAGATGAATTTTGAGCCAACTTCTGAAGGATCAAAACTGCAGATTAAATGCCATTTATAAACCAAGTGTCAGAATGACGAACGGTTCGAACCGCAGGTGATATGAACAACAAAATATGATCAATGAAGGTAAGTATAAATGGGGCATCCCGACTAGACTGGGAACATATAGTCAGATGGGGCAACATAAGCCCATTTGCATTGAGAGAGAGAGAGAGAGAGAGAGAGAGAGAGAGAGAGAGAGAGAGAGAGAGAGAGAGAGAGAGAGAGAGAGAGAGAGAGAGAGAGAGAGAGAGCCACATGAGCATAGAGTTTCTGGAGTTTCTTTTGCCCACTGCGACCACCTTGGTGAATCTTACTACACCAGATTTGACAAGTATGATCATTAACCTTGCAAGAGCATGTGTGTGTGTCCCATACTGCATCAACAGTGCCAAAACAACATATCAAAGCAGTACAAGGTCACAAAATTGGCAAACTAACAGGGCCAATGGGGAAGTCCAAAACCCATCAAAAACCAGAAATATTTCATCAATAGACCCCAACTAACTGACAGAATCAGCCAAGGCAAAAACAACAGAAAAAAGTGGTGGAACATGGATCGGATCCATGTTCCCCAAACCCTAAAAACATGGAAATTTCTACAGGAGCAACACTAGAGGGTCAAGAACACACTCCTATGTCTGGCTTTTCAAAATGCTTCCCAACATGGATCGCAATCCATGTTCCTTTTTGCCAAAATCAAGATAAAAGTGGCTCACTAGCTAGACAATGTACAAATGGTAATAGTGTTGCAAAATGATCACAAAAAGTGCTCTAAAGATCATCAAACCCTCCTGGATTTCTACTTTCAGTCTGCAAATGGTCTTTTAATCATTTTCACAAGAAAGAAATCCCAAGAAAAAAACTCAGGAGAGGATAGATGTTGGGATGCCAACAAGACCTACCAAGAATGGCTAAAGATAAAGTCCTAACAAATTTTCAAATTATTGCTAAGGTCAATTGAGAGATTTCACACTCTCCTCAGAGTCTATCAACAAGCAATTGTAACCTAAGGATGGTGGTAAGATCAAAACTAAGCAAAATTTACTTGCAAAATGGTGAAAATTACAGGGTTCAGTTGTCTTCTCAAAAGAATTCAATGACTGGTGGAATTTTCCAAGGAACCAGGCAAAGCTATGAACTATAGATCTAACTCATCAGAAATCAAAACAATGATAGATCACAGGCAAAACATGAGTCCAAAAAGTGGTTGCCAAAAACAAATATGGTCAAAACGGAAAAAACAATGCCATAAACTAAAAAATGGGGCAAACTAAGGAAAAACATGTCCAAAGTTGAAATTTTTTTACAAGTGTACTAGGAAAACTTATGGGAACAAATGTGCACAAGAACTGTATCAAAATTCTGTCCAGCACGGATCGCGATCCATGTACCTTTTTGCCCAATATAGGCAGAAACCATGCCATCTGATTCAGTATGTTCAAGAAAACCAAGCCATAGAGTTTCCAACCATTTGAATCCCAAAATCCACTTCAAAAGGCCAAAAATATATAAATTTGCAAATGGTTTCCAAAATTTAGCCCAAGTATCAAACCAATTATCCAAATCCCAAAATTTTTGGACCAAGGCATAATCTAGATGAACCCTACCAGATGGTATCATCAGATTTATAAAATGTTGCCCAACATGGATCGCGATCCATGTACCTAAATCCAAAGAAAATTGCTCAGTAGCATCTCCATATGCCCATGAACAACTTCCCAAAGTTATAATTTTCAAATTCTTCCCAACATGGATCGCGATCCATGTTCCTTTTTGCCAAATTTCATCTGTCACATCACAGTCTTGTGCCTATAGTAATCCTAGATGCACTGGTGAAATTTGGTCAAATTTGGAGTAGTTTTGACAAAGTTATGCTCATTTTTTCATTCTATGGTCAAGTTTACACTTTCCGACAGTTTTGATCAATGGCTAAAACCTATTTTCACTTGCTAAAATTGGCAACAGGATGCCTCAAAGAAAAACACAAAGGAGTGGAATGCAGCACCTTACGAGATAACCGATATCTCATCAATTGAGAAAGCTCACCTCATCGAACAGGTACTCGAATCAATTCCGGCAAACATCTTCATCGGAAGGTTTCAAGCAGCAGACGGAGAAATTGTAAAGGCCACAATCTTTCTATAGGAAATGTGGACTTTGCACCAAAAACTAGAAGTGCAAGCAGGGGGCAGGTGCCTACATCTAGATAAATTTCTTACGACTGCCTCCTTGGGGAACGGATTTCAGACTTATGAGCTCACAAGCTCATAAGTTCAATTCAGTACATTGGGGAAGCAACTCTGATAGACAAGAATGGGGCAGTCATCAAGGTAAAGATCATAACGGAAATTATCAATGAAGCCCTCCACCTACCGCAAGGGATGCACAATCTATTGCAGAAAACAAAGGTAATAGACAATGACAAAGCCTTTCTGAAGCAACGAGGCCACAAGCTGACGTATCAAGACCTAATCTACTCAAAAACTGAACTGTCATTGCGCCTAATCTCGCAACATCTCAAGGTGCAAAAGCTGCCTAGAATACCGAACCTTTGTTGCATATGGGAGTGGTAATGGCAATGGGCTTAGCTGAAGGCAAGGTGGTCAGTTGCGACTTTGGCAACTATCTTCTTGACACTATTGTGGAAGAAAACCTGAAGGGGAGTCAACAAAGTAAAGCTTACATGAACGGGCGACCAATGCTCACACGTATAGCCTATCAAGCAATGGGAATGATAAAGGATCTACCACCTGTCGAAGCGCAGATCGATCTAATCCACAGATCCAAAAGAGCTGTAAGACGAGTGGCAGGACCCTCTACACGACCGAAACTAGAAGTCAAATAGACAAGGCAAAGTGCACCGCTAAAGGACTCTGACAGCGAGAAGACCGAGTCACATGCTCGGAGTCGCCAGGAAGAGGAGTCCCACTCGAGAGACAATCCTTCGGAGTACCAGTCCTCGGAGGAGGAGCAGGACAGCCCATACATGGGATTTACCAGGTTGAAGAAAAAGGTTGCGCACTTGGCAAAGGCTATCCCCATTACTCATGCTAGGAGGACAATGGAAGAAGCTCAGGCATTGAGGGAAAAGCTCTGCCAACAAAAGCAAGATCAGCATCAAACCCAAGGAATAGAAGGGGATGATGAAAAGGAAGAGGATGAAGTCAAGAATATTTTGCTGCTACGCAGGCAAACAGAGGCTTTGGAAAGAATCGAGCAACAGAAGAGGCAAAAAGCTAGAAAAAAAGGGAAATTGTCGACGCCATGCGGCAATGCATTCACAATGAGCTCAAGCAAAAGATGGAGCAAAGGCACAAAGAAGAATCAAAGAAGCCACGCATCGATGATTTCGAATCATCCGATGAATCTAGTCAACACAAAAAGGAGGAAAGTTACACGCAAGAAGAGAAACAACATGACACACAGGACCAACAAGGTCAAGACCTTGGTTCTCCCAATGATGTTGAACCACTTCGAGAGACTTTGGAAAAAGAGAAAGGAGAAATTGCAGGACTGTCGAAGCAAGGAGCGGAGGTAAAGCAAACGGATCAAGAAATGGAGTCTGCACAAATAAAGCCTGCCACAACCTCTGATGATATAAGAGATTCGAAACAAAGAGAAAAGCAAGCTGAGGTGGCTGAGCAATTGGATCAGGGCCAAAAAGACCAACATAGGCCAAGATCGCCACGCTCACAAAAGACCATGGAGGAAGGAGCGAAGTTAGTCAAATCCTTTGACATTGATGTTCACTGAGAGCAGATCAAGCTGCAGTTTCAATGTCAAAGGGCTCTTTACAACCAAAGAGAGCTGGAGTTAGAAGACAACAAAAAGGAAGCATCTAGAGCGGCAGTAGAATCCTTGCAGTTAAAGCAACAAATTGAAGCACTAAAGAAGGCACAACTCCAGGCACAATGAGAGTTGTAGAGAGAACAGGAGAATGCAGCATATTATTACAAGGAAGTGCAACAATTCAACGAGGCGATCTCCACATTGCAGATCAAGCAGCAATGCCTTGAGGAGGAGCTAACCGGGGAAAAATAACAAAATGAGAAACTAAAAGGCTCGTATGTGGTGGTTAGCAAATCTCTAACTCAGCTCCTGGCCATACAAGAGACTCCCTCCTCCTCAACGACGACTGCAGGACCTACTTCCTTAAGCCAGGAAATCAAAGAGTTGAAAGAAGCCCTCAAACAAGAGAAATATGACGGGCAGATCATGACGGCAGGCCAGGCCAAGGATGAGGAAATTGAAGATTTAAAAAGGCAGTTGGCTGAGGCAAGAGGGGAATTATCATCTCTAAGAGTAGATCAGCCAAAATATCAGCAGGCCCCAGGGGAGTTTGAGCAGGGAGGAGGATTCAAACAATCAATGTTTGAAGCTCATCAAACAGAGGTACCCACTACCAGCACTGAAAAAGGCACGCAAGAATCTGCAGATCCAGCCACGACCTCCACTTCAGAGTCGACAAGGGATGAAATTCAGTGTTGGATCTCAGAAGTAAAGGACCCTTCACGGCGTATATGCAATATGATTTGAAAGTGTTGGAATCGGCTGCCCTCCTCATGATCACTCCAGATGAGGTAGTTAAAAATCATGGACACGAGATGATCGCACTGCCATTGATGCGGCAAGAAGTTAGATTATGGCAGCAAAAGATGCTCCTTGACTTGAACCAAATAGCAGAGGGGAATACAGAGAGGTTCCAATTACGGCCCTTCAGATTCAGGCCATCCTAGATAATCAGCCCCTCTGGTAGAAAAAATGGTTTGATCAGCGACCAACTGATGAAACATATTACAAGAACGCTCCCCAGCATCTTAGGATCGACCCCACCTACTATCTCATCAACAGACGGCGATCCTAGGATAGTTTTTATATTTGGCAAACCAAAAGACCGGCAGTGCTGAACTACCCAGTAATTACAAAGCCCCTCAATAACAACCCACCATCCGAGCATTACATGAATCAAACTCTAAAAGGGGTAATCCACATGATGAAGAAGATCCCAGATCTCGCCTATAAGATGCTGCTAAAGATTGCCAAAATGCTCATCACATGCATTACAACTTTCAATGATATAGAGGCAGCAGAACACCCCTGGCAGATTTTTGTGGAAGGCACAAGAGGGCTCTGCTGGAATATGGAGACTGAAATCCCAAGCAGGATTGTTATTATGGGATTGCATGCAAGAGTCATGTTTTTGCCTTCTCATTACATGCAGACCTTCGAAGAGGCTTCATGACATGCTTCTTCAAAGTGGACTCTTCCATATTCAACCCAATGACAAAAGATCTGCCAGCCCGCCACATCGCCTACCAAAGTACCCTCAGCAGTAATCCCTTCAAAGAGCTGGCCACCAAAGTTGAGATTGAAGCACGAGCTCAAAAATTCAAAAATCGCACTGCAACGCTCGAAAGAAGACAGTAGACTCGCTCAGAGACAGCTTGCACGAGGACGTGCAATGAATAGAAAGGGGGGAATGTTTGGTGGATACAGGCATATACAGGCGTATGCACATCAAACCCTGTAAATACTCTATTGTTTCAAAGAAAGCCATGTAATTCAGCCTAGGATGAGTTGTAATCATGATGTAATTAGACAATACCCTTTTTACTCCTCTGAGTTCACACCCTTGTAAGAGGCCGGATGGTCGTGGCAAAGCCCCCTTAACTTTTAAAGTCAAAACCCTTAGTTTTGAGAAAAGATTTATCATTAATTTGAAGAATAAAAAACCTACATTGTGGAGGCTTCTTCCTGCTACAACTTGTAATCTTCTTTTCTCTTGACTGGTAGACAGAATTCATTTTCGAATAGCACATTGCGTTCCTTGTCTCTTGCTCTACAATCTAAGTGTAATCATTTCCAATTCTGCTGTGGTTTGCAACACATTGTTTGTGAGATAAATGCATTGATTTGGAGGTTAAAATGGTTGTTCTTTTATGTTTTGACCATGGATAAGTGTTTCTATGCTTAAGAAAGACCTTTCCAAGTACTTCTGTTTCAGTTTTCTACACATTTTTTGTGATGGATCATGATTTATATACCTTCCCAGATGGTGACAGAACTTGGTAGAATTGAACCCTTTAGTGTTGTGATACCTCTCCTTAAGTTTTGTGGCATTCCGGATTCTTTTGGATGCCGAAAAGGCATGATAACCTAGAGTGGTGAGATTGGACGCATATTGATTGTCTGACTAGGAAGTGGTTGATTTGCTTGTGTCGTAGAGCGAGTAGCCCCTGAGTTCACTTTGGTGAGATTGACACTCTCATTAAGTCTCCATGCCCCACAGACGTCCGTCACGGCGACCCGCTAACACTCACACGATCGATGCTCCAAAAACAAAATTATATTCTGGAAGAAAGAGACATGGTATCAATTGCCCAGTCTCAGTAGAAGAAGAAAGCACAAAGGAAGAGATCGCAAAAAGCAGCAAAGTCAGACCCTAGTTCAAAGACCAACATAGGGACTGGTGACGACCTCTTATATATGAACGACGCTGAAGAGGATTCTGACTCATGTGAAACCATGGAGACCAAAACGACCACTAAGAAAGAAACCAACAAGGAAGATCTTCATGAGCCACAATGGCCAGGATCCAAGAAGAAGATAAGAACTTATCCAAACTCTATAGAGGAGATCAAGCGGGTCAAGCAATTAAGGAGTTTGGTAGACGATACCCAAAGGGATCTACAGCCAGCTGAAGGAGTACGAGCGGAAGTGCGACGCGAGAGAGAGTGCGAGAAGAAGAGCACGATGATATGGTGAACTCGCTCTACTGTAATGTGTAGAGCATAGTGAGTTCTTATTAGATTTTTACAAAAGAATATGTGTACATACCTGGCGGCCCGCCCACTTACCTGGGCGACCACATTGGTCTTTATACCCCAACAACCTCCCACTTAAAGTCCAATGTGGTACTTTAAGTGTGAGAGAAGCTACTATACAAGCTAATGTACAAGAGATGTAGAGAAGTGGTGTACTACCCTACACCTAACTGCTTGCGAAAATGCGCAAAGCTCTCTAAGGGAAGTCCTTTTGTAAGTAGATCAGCAGGATTTTCTGTGGTGTGAACTTTGACAAGCTGAAGTTGCTTATCCTCGAGCATTTCCCTGATGAAATGATACTTCACATCCACATGCTTTGTCTTTGAGTGATAAACTGGATTGCGAGCCAATTGTATAGCACTTTGACTATCACAATATAACACAGGCATCTCTTCTTTGATTCCCAAATCTGTTACTAGTCGATTAAGCCAAATTGATTCTTTGCATGCCTCTGATGCTGCAACATATTCAGCCTCTGTAGTAGACTGAGTAACACAATCTTGTAATCTAGAACGCCATGATACTGCTCCACCAGCCAATGTAAAGACATACCCTGACGTAGACCTTCGGTTGTCTAAGTCACCTGCATAATCTGAGTCTGTAAAACCCTTTACACTTAGCTCCTGACTCCCATAGCATATACGCATACTCTTTGTAGCTTTCAGGTATCTCAATATTCCTTTCACTGCCTCCCAATGTTTCTTGCCTGGGTTTGACATGTATCGACTTACTACTCCCACTGCAAATGCAATGTCTGGGCGAGTAGCAATCATTGCATACATCAAACTACCCACTGCAGAAGCATATGGAATCTTATCCCATTCAGCATGTTCTTCCTTAGACACAGGACAATCTTGTTTGCTAAGTTTCACATATGGTGGCAATGGAACACTCAATGCCTTTCCCTTCTCCATATTGAAACGTTACAAAACCTTGTCAATATACTCTGTTTGAGATAACCAAATCAACTTCTTTGATCTGTCTCTCTCAATGCGCATACCAAGGATATGACTTGCCTCACCCATGTCTTTCATGTCAAACGATTTTGCCATCTTTGACTTCAAAGCTGAAATTTCTTCCAAGTGCTTGCCAGCAATCAACATGTCATCCACATACAAAATAAGGATCAGCCAACTACCATCTTTAGCCTTCTTTGTATATAGATAGTGATCGAACTCACTACGTTTGTAGCCTTGAGAAAGCATAAACTTGTGGAATTTATGGTACCATGCCCTCGGTGATTGTTTTAAGCCATAAAGACTCTTTAACAACTGGCATACCCAATCTTCCTTGCCTTTCTCAAAAAACCCTTCTGGCTGCTGCATGTAAATTTCCACATCTAAATCACCATGCAAGAACACTGTCTTGACATCCATTTGGTGCAACACCAAATCTAATATGGCAACCAATGCAAGAAAGCATCTCAATGTAGTCATCTTGACCACCGGAGAGAAGACTTCATCAAAGTCAATGCCTTGTTCTTGCTTAAAGCCCTTGGCAACAAGCCTTGCATTGTACTTTGGCTGACTATCATGAGCGGTGATCTTATACCTGTAAACCCATTTACAAGGTAGAGCCTTTTTGCCCTGTGGTAATTTAACTAGCTTCCATGTCTTGTTTTTATGCAGAGCTGTCATCTCTGACTGCATGGCCAATTGCCAATTCCCGGAGTCCTTCATTTGCACTGCTTCCTTGTAACATGAAGGCTCATTGCAATCAGTCAACATGACATAGTTCATAGATGGAACAAACCTATCAAGAGGTCGCGTGACACGTCCAGATCTACGCACAATAGGTGGCTCAGGCTCAGGCTCAGCCACAACCTGTGGTTCCACTCTATCCTGTCCTTGCTCCTCTTGAGCCCTGACATTTTGTCTTGCACGTGCAGGTCCATCTTCTTGGAAGACAACTCTTCTAATCTTCTCAACCCTCACTGGTTTAGAATGATGTTTGGATTCATTAAAGTGAACATCATTGCGGCGGACAACCTTTCTGGATTCGGGATCCCAAAGTCTATACCCCATCTCACCAGAATTACCATAGCCTAGAAAGATGCACTTTCTACTCTTTGGCTCAAGTTTGTTCCTAAATTCCTTTGGAACGTGAGTATATGCCTCACAGCCAAAGACTCTGAGATGCTTGTATGAGGGCATTTTGCCTGACCATACCATCTCTGGCATTGAATCCTTCTGCAAAACCTTGCTAGGAGATCTATTTACAAGTTGAATAGCTGTTGATACAGCTTCAGCCCAAAACCCATTTGGCAGTTGTGCATTAGACAACATACTTCTGACCTTCTCTTGTATGGTCCTATTCATCCTCTCAGTAACACCATTTTGAGGAGGATTGTAAGGAGCAGTAAGTTCACGTTTTATACCTTTTGACTCACAAAAGTCCTGAAAGGCCTTTGAAACATACTCTCCACCATTGTCAGTGCGTAAGCATTTAAGCTTCTTGCCACTCTGATTCTCCACAAGTGTCACAAACGTTTTGGAAACACTCAACGCTTCATCCTTGTGCTTGAGAAAGTAAACCCATACTTTCCTCGAGTAATCATCTATAAATGTCATAAAGTAAGAAGCTCCCCCTAGAGATAGGTTAGGCATAGGTCCACACAAATCACTATGAACAAGTGCCAACTGTGTATCTCTTCTATTGCTTCTATGCTTATATGGCTGCTGTGTTTGCTTACCATACAGACAATGTTCACAGAATTCAAAATCATTAAATGAAAATCCAGGCAAATAACCAGAACGAGACAAGATTTCCATTCCCTTCTTGGACATATGTCCTAACCGGCTATGCCACAAAGAAACGTTCGGCTGCTCGGTTACATTGATTACATTTTTAGAGACATTTGATACATAAATCATGTAAAGTCCTCCAGACTTTACTCCATGTGCTACTGTCATAGAACCCTTGGATATCTTCCACATGTTCTGTCCAAAAGTGGTGACGTAGCCAGCATCATCAAGTAAACCTGTGTTGATCAAGCTCTTTGTAATTGCGGGAACATGTCTCACATTCTTCAGCGTGAAAGAAGAGCCATTCTGAAACTTCAATTGAACATCTCCAACACCTAAGATCTCACATGTCTGCCCATTGCCTAGCCGAACATGATCTTTAGTGGGCACATAAGAGGTAAACCACTCCTTGTTTGGAGACACATGAAGTGATGCCCCTGAGTCTATAATCCAGTCACTCAGTGCATTTCCATCAGATGCTGTAAGAAGAGCTGAGTCCATTGTATTCTTCAAGAAGTAGATGTCTCCTGACACTAGACTGTCATCCTCTGCAACAGTGTTTGTCACATTTATTTCTTGAATCTTCACTGAGGACTTGTTCTTCTCACCATGGTCTTCAGCTTTCTCTTTGTCTTTTTCTGCTTTCCATTCTCTGCAGTCTCTTTTCATGTGACCCTTCTTGCCACAATGGTAGCATTCTATGTCACTCTTGCCTTTAGCACTGCGGGACTTGCTACGAGACTGATTCCTCTTTCCACCTTTGTACTTTTCTTTGGTCCTTCCCCTGAAAACTAAGGCTGTTCCTTTGCCTTTGTCCATTGTCTTTCTATTGGTTTCTTCAGTAAGCAGACTTCCTTCTACACCTGCTATGTTCAAACCATCTGGAGGTGCAAAATTACTCAAAGCTGTGCGAAAAGTGTCCCAACTTTCCGGCAATGTGATCAACAGGAACATAGCTCTAACAGGTTCATCAAACTTGACACCTTGAGCTGACAACTGACTATAGATTGTGTTGAATTCATTCAGATGATTGGACATAGGTGTCCCTTCTTTCATCTTCAAGTCAACAAGCTTCTTAAGCCAGTATACCTCTGAAGCTGCACTCTGCTTCTCATAAAGATCACTCAGCTTTAACCATGCTCGATAAGCCGACATCTCGTCTGCTACATTGAAGTAAACGCTTTCTGCCAAAGTCAACATGATGGTAGAAAGTGCCAATTCATCCATTTTGCTCCATTCATCTTCGTCCATATCTTCTGGTTTTATCCCCTTGAGCTTTACAGGTTTTATCTGCTTCTTTTGTACCAACACGTGCCAAATGTGCTTCTTCCACAATGGGAAATTGCTTCCATTGAGCTTCTTGATATTGTAAAGAGTAGTGTCCTGTGATCCAGCCATAGCTACGCTTCACAGTAGTTTACTTTCCTGGGAAAAATTTGGCAGAGTTTCCCCTGTAAACTGACCTCTGAACCAATATCAACCTGTCAAATGAACCAAGAAAGCTTCAGATTCTGCATAAATTTTGGAAGAGTCTCCTTTGTAAAATGGCTCTAGTGTACTCAAAAACAGACCAAAAAACAGCTCAAAAAACATTGTCTCTCTGACACTGTAAGCTGCAGGTAAACCTGTCCTGCACCTGTACTGTCTCTCACTGTCCTGTCACTGTCCTGTAAGCATAGACTGTGACAATGCCTCAACGGCATCAAAGCATAGATGCAATCCCAACTGTCTAACTCATAGTCAATACATCCTAGCTGCCTATCTAAGGGTGCTCGAGGGATCGCTCCAAGACCTATATCACCGAAAGGATCTCAACATTCGAGAATCCCCCAGCTCAATAAAACCTCACTCGACCCTCAACAAAGGCTGCAGTAAATCTGACAGTACATAGACTTCCCACAAAGTCATACATCCACAAATTTCCCACTATATGTTGTAACCGCTGCGGCGGTTGTTTGCTGCGTGACTCTCAGCCAGCAAACCCTCAACAGACATACATCATCTCTGACAATACATCCCATGTGGAAGTACCTGCAATGTCAGGATGAAATCTGGAATATCAAGCAGCAAACACAAGCTACCTAATGAACTAGTGGATGTCGCCTACAGTCTGTGTGTAGATGCGCCCGTGTCGTATGTGACACGCCTCCAAGAACTGTGAGCTGTCCTTCGATGTGCAGACAGCCACAAATCAACACTCTGGGAGTGTGGATATCCTCAGCACCTGCAGTCGTAGGCCGAGAACCCCAAATTTGCAGAGTCGGATCTGCACCCGCTGAGACCACGTAGTCGAAAATGGCATGTGCAGAACTTTGTCGAAGCCGAACCGTTGCCGAGATGACCTCAGAATGAAATTCTGAGCACACCAAATCCTACGGGGCTTCCCACAAGATTTGGGGCTGTGTCTTTGCCTGTCGAATTTCACTCCAATCTGAGCTAGTGACTCTAGCCTCCTGCAGTGCTGCCCCGAGCCTCGATCTGAGCTCTAATACCAGTTGAAGGAGTACGAGCGGAAGTGCGACGCGAGAGAGAGTGCGAGAAGAAGAGCACGACAATATGGTGAACTCGCTCTACTGTAATGTGTAGAGCATAGTGAGTTCTTATTAGGTTTTTACAAAAGAATATGTGTACATACCTGGCGTCCCGCCCACTTACCTGGGCGACCACATTGGGCTTTATACCCCAACACCAGCACCTAGGCAGATCCAAATTACAGACACCGTGTTCCCTACGCAACAAAAACCTCAGAAAGTCCATAGACCTCTAGCCATACCTAGTGTCATCCAAGAAGAAAGTGACTTAAAGTCATGGGAAAGTAGGCGTACTCACTTCTTGTTGGAAAGAATGTTTACAGAGGGACTACCTGACCCTATCAAAGAAATGGAGATCCCATCTTCCCTACGTCAAGGGATTGAAGCCCAAAAGGTGCCATTAAATACTACCAAATTGATGGATTTCAAGGCTTGAGAGGTTAGAACTACCATCATGTCCAAACTATATGGAGACCCTGAGCTATTCTTAGCTCTTCGATCTTTCCTCAATGGAGAACTGAAGGTCGGGAAATACCACAATTCGCACAGGTGAATGGAGTTAGGGAGATGCCAATAGAGGAGGAACACTTAGATCCACAACCCAACCTAGAAGAGAACCCTATTGTAGAAATACATGTTAACAGGTTGGGAAAATACTTTGAGGGAGATGAATCCAATGCAACCATACCAATCACTACCAAGGGATTAACTGTGAAGGGAATCCTTGATGGTGGCGCTGAGGTTAGCATTGTGACTAAAAATTACTGGGAAACTATGGGAAGACCTCACCTTGGAACGACAACCATAGTAGTAAAGATGGCCAATGGGTCTATTGTTAAACCTATTGGGATGCTAGAAGATCTCCAGATCAGGTCTTTGGACATAGAATAAGAATTACCTTCATTGTTATGGATTTGTCCAAGCACACTATGGCATCTGAGATGATCTTAGGATGTCCTTTCATGAGGAAGCAAAAATGGTGCATGACTGGTCTAAAAACCATGTCTACTTGCAGTTCCAAGATTCTCTCATTCGAGTGGATCTTGTAACTAGTCGAGCACATCCTTTAGGAAAAAAGTTCATAATTGATCATAGATCTAACACCACAGTTCACTCGGCCCTATTGCAGTATTGTTACACGTGTAAAGCAGACACTGATGTTGGTGAAGATTCTCCTTATATGGATGTACTACCTGGGATGACTGAGCCGGACAATGTGGATTGGGTCCACCTAGCAGCAACCATAGACACTTGGGGAAACATGGGGACGACCTGGGTAACACTTGAGGGGGATAAAATGCCACCACTCGTTCCCTCAAATATGCTAGAATCAATGCATATAGCTTCTGATGACCTACAAGATGAAGGTCTGACTGGCATTGGAACCAATAGCGTCTCACAAGACTATAGCCCCCACGATTTGAGGTCAAAATCATCAATTGAAATTGACTTTGAGGACGAAGAATTTGAGTTAAATCTTAGTGCAAATGTGGGGACAAACCATTCAGGGCCCAGTGGTACCCTACATGACAATCTATCCAAGGGAGAAGAAGACACAAGTAGCAATTTAATTAGTGACTCTTCACTACAGATCGACTGTAATAAAAAATTAGACAAGAGGAGAGATATAAGAGGCGATGATATCGAGCAAATGTGCGTGCTAGAATAAATGAAAAGAAATCTACCACAGAATGGCTTAATTATAAAGGGGCATCTGATGCTCATCGGAAGTTGGTTGATAATTGGGGTGAATACCTTCAAAGGTTATGTGGTGTAGTCCACAACCCATTGACATCGCACAACTAGAGGCTATAGAGAAGCCAAAGTTGAGCCATACCGTAAGGAGACGACAAAATCAAGAGTTAGCTCAACAACAATAGGAATCGGAAGTGAAATCATAGTCCACAAAACAATAGGACCCCACAGACTTACACCGTGCACCTGAACATTTCAAATCCTATACCACAGAGGAACGTAAGGTTGTGTATACAAAGGTTCAAAGAAAACCTATCGATGGAAGCAATGGAGTCTATGACGCTCTAGCGATAGTTAAGGAAATAGAGCTAGCATACCCAGGAGAAGAGTCCAAACCTGTTTTCATTGCCCAAGATCTGACAGAGACTGAAGAGTGTGTACTTAAAGAACTTGTCAAGGAATCCACGGATATATTTGCTTGGACATATCATGATATGAAAGGTGTTCCACCTTTCGTGGTGCAACACACAATCCCCATGAATAGCATGGCTAAACCAGTTCAGCAACAACCCTACCCAATGAATCCTAAAGATGCAAATATTGTTCAAGAAGAGATTGAAAAGCTTGTGAAATGTGGATTCATATACCCTATTGAGAACTCAGAATGGGTGTCTACAATAGTGATTGTGCCAAAAAAGAATGGGAAACTCAGAGTGTGCGTGGATCTCAATAAGGTCAATGCCGCCACTAGGAGGGACCATTACCCCTTGCCATATTGAGAACATGTGCTTGAAAGAGTTGCAGGAAAGGAAGCTTATAGCTTTTTAAATGGGTACTCTGGCTACAATCAAATCAAAATTGTGCTAGAGGACCAAGCAAAAACAGCCTTTATAACCAAATTTGGAGTGTTTGCATTTTGTGTTATGGCTTTTGGCTTAACCAATGCCCTTGGTACCTTTCAAAGATTAATAAACACTGGTTTTAGAGAATATTTGAGGGAGTTTTGCGAAGCTTTCTTAGATGACCTTAGTGTTTATTCCTCTTGGAAAGAACATTTATCATGCTTACGAAAAGTTTTTGAGAAGTGCAGATTGTATCGCATCTCCTTAAACCCTTTCAAATGCCAATTTTGGGTTAAACATGGAGTCATTTTAAGGCATATAGTGTCCAAAAATGGGATTTCCACACATGAAAGCAAAATTAAAGCCATTGTTGAATTCCCACCACCTACAAACTATAAAGTCCATGTTGGTTATTACCGACGGTTTATTTTAAACTTTTCCAAGATAGCTCGTCCTTTGTACAAGCTTCTTATTGAGTTCCACTGGACCGTGGAGTGTGACCATGCTTATGAGTCGTTGAAAAAGACCTTGACTAGCACTCGTATTCTATGAGTGCCTGATTGGAAAGTAATTTTCCATGTGCATATTGATGCATCAAAATTTGCTATTGGGTGTGTTCTAGCTCAACTAGGAGAACACAAATTGGGCTACCCAATTAGCTTGCAAGTCATCAATTGAATGATGCCAAGAGAAACTACATCACTACAGAGCGAGAAGGTTTAGGTATGATTTATGCAGTGAAGAAATTTGCTACTACCTTCTGGCCAACAAGTTTGTTTTCTATGTTGATAATAAGGCCTTGTAGTATTTAGTAAATAAACCTTGTTCCATGGGAAGAATTACACGATGGTTGTTAATTCTCCTTGAGTTTGATTATACCATTGTGGTGAGACCTAGTAAAAGACATGTCATGCCAGATCAATTGTCTCGCATACCCAATGGTGAAGCCCCTACTAGAGTCGATGATGAATTGCTCAATACTTCTCTATTTCTAGTCAAAACCATACCTAAATGGAGTGAGAAGATTGTGAACTTTCTAGTTAATGGTTTTCCACCCGAAGAGCTTCATAAGGACATAGCTTGAAAATTGTTACGAGAATGTGAACCTTATTCTCAAGTTGTAGGAACTCTCTACAGGCTAGGGAAGGACGATATTCTTAGACTTTGTGCCCGTGAGGATGAGTATTTGTACATACTGCAAAAATCCCACATGGGTATAGCCGGAGGACATTCCTCAGGGGAACTAACAGCTAGAAAGGTATTGCAATCAGGCTATTAGTGGCCTACCTTATCCAAAGATGCATCACTTTTTGCAAAAGGATGTGATGAATTCCAACGTTACAAGATCACACAATGAAAGGATAAGATGCCCTTACATCCTCTTAAAGTGACTCAACCATTTGAAAGATGGGGCTTGGACTTTGTAGGCCCAATTAGTTCGGCAGCTCGTAGCACTCAATCTCGATATATTATCGTTGCCACTGACTATGTGACAAAGTGGGCGGAAGTCAAGGCGACACGTAAGACTGATGCAAGATCAACTACCAAGTTTCTCTTTGAGAACATTATTACAAGATTTGGTTGTCCCTTTGAGATTGTGAGTGACAATGGCACTCATTTTATCAATGGAGTGATAAAAGAACTCACTACCAACTTCATGATAGCTCACCATAAGTCCACACCTTATTATCCACAAGCAAATGGCCAAGCTGAGAGCACCAAGAAGGCCTTAATCTCTATCTTGACCAAAACGGTGGAAGCTCATCGCACAAATTGGGACTTGAAGCTGACTTCAGCCCTATGGGCTTATCGTACTTCTTAATCAATTGTTAGGATGGTAACCCTTTAGTTGAGCGCTTATATATCCTTGAAAGGTTAGATGAATAAAGGCAATTGGCTGCACAAAACGCACTTGTGGAGAAATATAGGAGGAAGAAATGGTTTGATCGTCATCTAAAGAACAAGGATATCAATGTTGGTGATAAAGTCCTTATGTATGGAGTGCATTACAAAAAGAAAAAGTTGAAATATGTGGAAAAGGACTATATAAAGTATGTGAAATCACCCCACAAGGGACCATTCGTGTGGAGACTCTTGATGGAGTTGAAACCATTGGATTCCTCAATGGGAGCTAATTTAAAAGATACTATGATCCTTTAAGCCAAGAGGAACTATGTGCCATCCATTAAAAAAAGGCAACTAAGGCACAAACAGAATTGAAGAAGATACAAGCTCAAGTTGAGGCTAAAGAGCAACACCAACGCATAAGACGCCAACGAGAGGCCAACCTTGGAGTTACACATGCATTCCACGTTGAAACAGAGGATGATCGGTTGGACTCTGACACACCTCTATGATACACAATTGAGCTAAATAGTGCCTATGAAAAAGTGCTATATAACGCCTTATTGGACACGGGTGCTAAGTATAGTATGTTGTCATATGGAGTATGGTGTCAGTTGGGAAATCCACCTCTATCTGAGAGTATTATCCAAGTGAAGGGTGTCAACAAGAAAAAAATTGCGGTTTTTGGAATCTGGCACACTTCGGTCAGTTATGACAATGGGGTTATAGCTCAAGACTTTTTGGTCATGCCTGCTCAAACTATGGAGGGCAATATAAACCTAGGATGCACATGGATGATAGCCACCAAATGCACTATTGATTGGGGGATCGGGGGTGTCACAACGCAGAAACCAACTTTAGCCCTGCCACTCAAGCCATAGTCCCTGAGATATTGCCTCTTACGGAAATAAAACCCAAAACATTGCATGTCCAAGAGGTTGAACCATATGTTCCAATAGCCCAACTCTCTAGAGCTTCAACTGCTGTAGTTGAAATAAAGCTTGAAACACACAAGACCCATCCTAATATAACAAATAAAACATACAAGTGGGTCCCTAAAGCTTCTTTAGCGACCATAGCTAGTGCTCAAAGATAGGAGCCTGGTAAGAGACGTCCCACTCGCCCCAAGAAATGTAAAGAAACGCTGCATTGGATTCCTAAAAAACTATTGGAAGCCCAAAGCTACTATGAAGGAAATGATCAAATCTTGGTGCCAAAATGTAAATTATGCTCTTACTTGTCACCTGGCCCATGTGAGCCCAATATCGTAGCTCCAAAACAGATTGAAGATCGTGGAAAAGAAAAAATCACGAAATGCTACATACTCGCTCCAGAGCTAGTTTGGGTACCGAAGAAAGAACAATTTGTTCCGCCTAGCTCGAGAACAGGGAATTTAAATGAAGCTTCTTGCTGTTCATGTAGTTCCTATACGGAAAAAGAAGCTTCAACACAACCTCCATGTTGGGGTCGAGGCTATGGGGCATGCCACCTGAGAATAGCCATGGCGTGGAGGAGATGATATGCAGTAGAACGAGAGAGCGAGAGAGAGAGAGAGAGAGAGAGAGAGAGAGAGAGAGAGAGAGAGAGAGAGAGAGAGAGAGAGTCGACACAGTAAGAAGCAAAACCAAAAAAATAACACACTCTATACTTTATTGATAATTGATTCTAAAACCTTACAATGTATATAAAGCCAAAAAGGCCATGCAAACTTGACTTGCAATTGACTCTTACACCTGCATGCTATAAGGGAGTTTCCCACAACAGGCTAGACACCATTACCGGGCTTGCATACCCAACAACCCCCCCTCAAGCCCAAACCTCTGACAATGGACTTGAGACAGACCGTGGCAGAGTCCAATCACCTGAAACCATGAGTAGAACTCCCCCCCCTGACAATAACATAGGTATGTGTGTGTACTTCCCTCAAACAACTATCAGCATGAGACATACCATAACCCGACCAAAACAACAAAAGGTGGTCTTACCATTATATTTTTATGAAAGTGTCTATAACTCGTACAAAGTTTTTAGCATGACAGTAACCGACTACTGAGAGGCTAAAACAAGGCTTTCAAATTGATATTGACAACATACCAAATTTGAAATAAACCTATGACACTTAACTGGTTTTGAAAAACTTGTATTGTACTCGCGAAGCAAATACTCATGTATCGGTCTTTGACTTCCTGAAGGAGATCTTCTTGTGAGATGTGTATCATTTGTTGATGTATTTGAGCATATCATAGACCTAGCTTGAAGCAAAACCATTGAATAGTCACCTCTATCTTTGTTTCTCGAGAAGCTTCGATTTTT
Organism: Adiantum capillus-veneris; assembly: GCF_014529385.1. Lineage (NCBI taxonomy): Eukaryota > Viridiplantae > Streptophyta > Polypodiopsida > Polypodiales > Pteridaceae > Adiantum > Adiantum capillus-veneris. The sequence goes on along the minus strand of NC_140959.1, from coordinate 9,965,413 downwards.
GGAGTCGTTCTAATGCTTTCTTTAGCATCACCATCCAAGGCCAGGGCGCTGAACAAAAACTTTGAGGATTTATAGCGGTGGATAATCATGGTATACCATCACACTATGTGTGAACTCTAGCGTCCATAGAAAAGTTTTAATCAAAACTTTGGTTTGTGAAATAACGTTCTGCAGTAGTCGATCGGCTCTTCTGAAGCATCACGTGCAACGCGGATGGCACCGTTTGAGGCAATTCACCACCTGTTGCACTGCTTAGGAATCACTTGAGAGTGTTGGGAGCGTTTTGATTAGCTTGTGAGAACTGTTGTTCCCTATTGACATTAAGACTTGGTAGCAACATCGTTCTGAAACGCTCTGTCTGCACCTTGAAGCTTCACCCGCCTGCAGCCGCTACAAGTGTTGATTGCTATTGCAACTATGCGCCCATAAAGGTCTACGTTTTGAGAGTGATGCCCTTATCTTGTCTAACTGCAGTGTCTTGTGTTCCCTGCCTGTTCAATGCCCTAGACTTATTCTTGCTTTGGCGGCCCACCTTGGCTTTGATACCATGTGTTGGGGTCGAGGCTATGGGGGATGCCGTCTGAGAATAGCCATGGCGTGGAGGAGATGATATGCAGCAAAACACGAGAGAGAGAGAGAGAGAGTCAACACAGTAAGAACCAAAACCAAAAAAATAACACACGCTATACTTTATTGATAATTGATTCTAAAACCTTACAATGTATATAAAGCCAAAAAGGCCATGCAAACTTGACTTGCAACTGACTCTTACACCTGCATGCTATAAGGGAGTTTCCCATAGCAGGCTAGACACCATTACCGGGCTTGCATACCCAACACTCCACCTACCATTGTACATATCCATACAAACAAGAAAGAGTTTGCACCTCCCATTGTAAGTTCACCACCTACAACAATGTTGCAAATAAAATCATGAGAGAGTACCTTACCACTTGCAACTAGATGAAACACATAGGGAGGTCGAAAACTATTGGTTAAAGCCTTCACCCATAACAAAATGGAGCAACTGGTTTCAAAAGGTGACGACATCATTCCAAAAGGAATGATCTACCCAAGAAAGAGGGGAGTGTTTGCTGACATCCATCATTCACTTGCTTCCCTCTCAACCTTCCTCCCTGACCTCTCAATCACCAATCTTAGGGAATGTATATACATAGCCTTATACTAGTTCTAGCAAATATATATATATATATATATATATATATATATGTATATAACAAATAGTAAAAGAGCAAGAGCGACTAGCAACGAGAAAGCACCCTATCAAGTCCTACACATAAGTCCAAATTCACCATGTCACATCAAGCACCACACGAAAAGAACTCTTATGTTTTAAGACCTAACCAAATCTATCTGTATTCTCAGAGATGGCTAGTTCACCAGAGGCATGCGCTTCTATTTTTATGAAAGGTACCCTTTTTATTTTTCTCAAGTGTTTCACATCTGCTACCATGTACTTTCTTGTGAATGGGATTTGGTAGAGAGACTTGCGCGTGAGAGAAATTTGAGGAGTTAGAATGGTTGATCTGTCTATGGTTAACTAGTGATCCCTACCCAGTAGTGAATGTTTCTCTAGTGGCATATGCTTCTTCTTTTGCACAAGATGAGTATCCACGCATAGCGAGGTTCTTGATTAACACGCTTGCACAAGAGGATGATGAAGAAGAAATAATAGAGACCGAGGAAGACTATGGCCTCACAGAAAATGATTCCGTTTATCTACATGATGAGGATAGATGCCTAGCCTTAGGGATGTCACCCGGTTTATATAATATCCTCTTTCCTTGATTCTAAAAGGGATGACAGATAGGTAGGTTAGGGGTCTGGATTGTGTTTTGAGTTTGTTTTCTAGGAGTTTTAATTTCTTCACACTGACATGCCTCCCATAGGTATAGTGCCTTGTTGTTTGATATTGTTATTTAGAACTTATATGGATTTCCATCCACATGGCTGAGGACATCTTCTTTGACGAAATGAGAAACTCCATACCTCCAGGTGTACTACTTTCCATGATTCATGCAGGTGGATATGTATAATTGCTAATTGTGGTTTTTCATGGTTTGTTTGAGTGCAATAGTTATGTTTGTTATCTGGCATTATAGATGTATAAATTTGTCTTTGTTTAAGTTGATTGAAATAGAGTTTAATCTTATAGATGAGCCTTGAGATTAGGAGACCATGACTTTAGGTTAACTCATTCACTTGACCACCACTAGTCCTAGTTGATAAAATTATCTGAGTGTTTGAGACCTTAGAAATGTTTTAGGCATGAATAAGCCTGCTCATCTAAACAACAAAAGACCCTAGTGAGAATACCAAGGAAATGGAAGCAAAAAACATAAGTGCCACAAATGAAAAATCTTATGTTGGAAGAGAAATCTTGGCTTGATTTGGTACTTCACTCACATGTATTGTCTATGGTACTAGGGCCCTAGAGGTTCCTAGTGTGGGTGCTTTTCCTTGAGAAGAAAAAAGCCCCGGACATACAAAATAAGCACACACGTCAAATGATTGTGAACCAAAGTAAAAGAAAAAAGAAATAAGTGATATTTAAAAGACTTCCATCAAGCTTACAGTTAAAATTTCAAGCTTTTGTTTGGAGTTGTGAGAGCTAGTTGGCTAATCAAAGCTGAAAAGCACAATTAGGAGATCTTGCATTTAAATAATCTTAGTCATAGCTAATTAATTGATAAACTCACCCATAAGCCCAAAACTCTTGATTAATTAATTTCATCAAAGTGCAACTTATTTGTCCTTAATAGCAGTCTAGCATTTCATAAATCTTGCATTTATTCATTTCCACATGTACTTTACATTCCTCTCATGATTTATGGCCATATAATTCCGCTTGCATAAAACAATGACTTTGCCTTGCAGATTCAAATCCACATGCTCTACAACATGGACAAAACGGGCTTTCTCTCACTAGCTTTTGAGGGCGGAATCTACATCAGAAAGGGAGGCATGTTACCACCAAGCGACCACCTTTTATGTAGCCATGGGCCGGGCTTGTTAAACCCACTAGTAGCGTATTATGTTATTGGTCGGGCTTGTTGGTCAGGTAGTGTAAGGACATGGGTCCTATGGGCAAGGCCACCGGCACGGCCGGATAGTGCGTATGCTAGTTAGGGAGAGGCTATAAGATAGAACGGTTGGGTGGAGACTAGCACACGCATTACCACCACCCTTTCACTAGTATCCGAGCTATTTTTGGGAGGAGACAAAAAGCGGGTTGCATGTGCGTCCGACATTCTTCTTCTCTCCCACGTTCCGCAAACAGCGACGTCTCTGCTGTGCAACAAAAGAAGACAGGCACGTTTTCCTGTGCGCAGCGTGTGGACAGACAGCGACCGCAGCCACCCCATCTATGCCCTCCACAACGGGCGACCCGCTTAACCCTTGCATGAAGGAGGGTTGAACCCACCCCATGAGGGTAAGAGGCCAATTCATTATGACGGAAATCTAATAACATTGTCCCCTCATTGTTCATTAACATTGTACCTTGATGTTGGATGAACTTGCTGCTGACAATGTGCTTCTTCAAGTTGGCTCTGCAGAAGGCGAATGTGAGTATACTCTTTGGAGTGGATGGAGATCCAATAAGAAGGAAAACCTATGCTAATGATAGGAGCCATGTTTAGATCAAAGGATGTTGATAGCAGTGCTTTCTCAAACACTCTCCAAGCGTGCTCCACCACAAAAAAAGACATCATTTTTACTATTTTTTGGTATGACAATTTGATTGTTGGCAAAAAATGCATCTCGCTTTCACTGTCATTGTAAGAGGGGAGAAGTTGTAAAGCCAAGTGGAGCAATAGCTCGCATGTGAAGGATAAGAGGGTTAGATCTTCAATGAGATCTGATATAGTGCCTGGAGAAGTATTCATGTAAATTTGATAGCTTCATAAGTGATGATACTTCATTGGAAATTGTTGGAGTACTGACTAGGAGATGAATGATAAAAAGAGATGAGAAGGAAAAAAGAGTTCTTCTGATGCTAATATGTACATATGATGGGTTGCAGGCCTATGGTGGATGGTGCCTTGTAGCCATGGCGAGGAGCTAGGCGTGCAGAGAACGAGAGAGAGAGAGAGAGAGAGAGAGAGAGAGAGAGATTCGACACGCAAGACAAAAAACAATGCTTACATTAATTTTGTGAAAGCCTCTTACATATATAGATAGCTTCTAGCCATGCAAACTTCTAAAAGACGTGTAGTTTGATACCATAGTTCATCTGCATGTTCTAAGGGAGTATCCCACGGGCTGACATCATCAATCAAATAAGGGCTTGCAAAAATTGCACGTTTTTGAAGATCTATTTTTGCCTATCAAAACGTCTTCATTCAAGCCGATTAAGTCTTCTCAAAATCTTTATCAATTTTGAGATACGTCACTCAGACTGCCTACACGTCTAGGGTATACAGCTACAGATTTTGACAGATTTGTTTTGACCTGTAAAAACATCACATTTCAGGTCCATTCCCGCGATTCTCAGCCGTTTTTGCGTCGAACGAGTGCTTGAACCCAACAATCCCCCCCTCAATCCCGAACTAAACAGACCATTTTCATCATACATCGAGTTTTTGGTATACTCGATAACCGTGAGTTTTAGGTTCTCTCACAACCAAGGATTATTGTGTATCCCTAACCTGGTGCTATGATAGAAAACCCCCCCTGGAACAGATAGGGTGTAGGTCAAAAATCATCTACTAATGAGTGGAGTTTTTGGCTCACTGCCAAACCTTGGGATTAAGGTGTACCCAGTAACCTCATGAAAAGTAGGTCAAAATAGGACTTGAGCAAAAATTGATAATTTGAGAGGTCTTACGACTCATGTGTGGCAGTGTCTATAGCCCATACAACTTATTTTGAATTAAAAAAAACATGAAAAGAGTTGAACTAAAAAGCTTCATTGTCAACAAAATACATTGGAGGTTTGGTGTCTCCCTCAATCATATGAATTTGATTTTTACCCTTTTGAAAGCATCTATTTGACGGATGATTTGTTTTACCACAGTGAACACAAGGATTCTTCTTGAAACAGTCTTTTGTCTGATGATTGTTGCGCCCACAAATGGCACAAGATCTGGTAGCACTGAATGGTCGAGATGAAGCTGAGGTAGCAGCACAATTAGTGACTGCATAGGCACTGGAAGTATCATAAGAACTGATGGGGGATACTGCATTGGAGACTATATATGCACCAGGAATAATAGGAGAATTGGTACGGGGTACCCTTCATTCTTCTTCTTGCAATGATTTGATAATACCATCCAAGGAGGGCAGCGGATCTTTCTCCTTTAAAATAGTAACAATCTGATGGAATTTATCAGGCAAATTTAGCAACAAACGGCTATGAGATCTTCTTCTAGTCACGGGGCTTCGACATAAACAAGTTGAGTTTTAATACTCTTCAGCCAGTTAGCTAAAGATGTAATATTTTCATCAGCACGCATAGCAAGAGAATACAACTCCATCTTTAGACTCATCATTGAATATTTAGCTTTAGCACCAAAAACCTTCTCTACTTGTATCCAAGCAGCACTGGCAGATTGCATGTCATCCAGATAATGAATAAAATCATCTTCGAGAGATGCCAAAATAATACCTAATGCAAAGCTCGTCCTTGCGTTGTTTCTTGGCAGATAACACTGTGGTAACTGCAGTGGATGTGCCTGATTCGTCGGCTGATAGCAGCTTGACGATGCTCCACAAATTCTTCTCCCTTCACTTTAATTTTCCTAGTGTGGAAGCTGGATCCATTAAACTTATCCACTTTCGATGCCATGTTGGATAAAATTGCTGCTATGGTCACTGTTGTTGAAGTTGAAAAATAAATTCTTGCTGCTTGCTACAACTATTATCGTTGATAAGTTTCGCACTCGATTTATCCTTCGAAGATATCGAGTGTTGCATAAATCAACAAATCAAATGTTTTCTTTCCTTGAAATAATTCAAACTCAAAAAAATACTACCTTGATGTTACTGCTAGTTTGAAACTTACTGTTTAAACATTCAAGATTAAGGACCAATATGATATCCGATCACCGAGTAGAGGATGTGAATAAGCTGCTGGAAGGACCGAGGGTGTGAATACCCGCTTGTATAAGGCCTCAAGACCAAATTGGGTGGCCACTGGGATAAAAAAGTGAAATAAACAAAATAAAATCGAGCTCTGTATTGCAAAAATGGTGCACAAACGACAACGAGGAGGATCTTCTGGCTCGCAGCAAGCTATAGATGCCGAATTTGGAGGCGCTCAAGAGTCGAGATCTCACCAGCAAACCAGGGCGACCCTATTGAGGGTGATTATGCTCGGATCTGTGCAGGTCAGCGCACTACTTCCTCCCTCTGTAAGGGGCTGCTCCCGAGAGCCAAGGCTGATGCCAAGCTCTGATACCAGGTGATGGGTTGCAGGCCTATGGTGGATGGTCCCTTGCAGGCATGGCGAGGAGCTGGGCGTGCAGAGAAACGAGAGAAAGAGCGAGAGAGAGATTCAACACGCAAGACAAAAAACAATGCTTACGTTAAAGCCTCTTACATATATAGATAGCTTCTAGCCATGCAAACTTCTAAAAGACGTGTAGTTTGATACCATAGTTCATCTGCATGTTCTAAGGGAGTATCCCATTGGCTGACATCATCAATCAAAGAAGGGCTTGAAACCAACAACATAACATGATAGTGGCTCTGAATAAGATGTCATTTCTACAAGCAAAAACTCTAATTGAATTCACCCTCCTCCAATCTCCCACAACATTGGGCACAATCCATGGATAACACTTGCTTGAAAGGAAGTTTATGTGGGGGTTGTTTTAGCAAGAGCTACACAAAATATAGGAAACACTCTTCGGTCGATGAATGTTCACACATGCAATCCACAAAGATGTGTGTATACACATAAATTTTCACACAATCAAAATTCAAGAATGCTTACTTAGAAAGCTCAAAAACATTGAAAATGCACAACCTTGCAAATTTAGTTATATGCATAAAAGTTTATGTCAATGCTAGCATGCAGTTTGTATAACCATAAGCTCAATGTGCCGATGCCAGCATGCAGAGAAATGTGGCGTATAGATAAGATCTTCTGTTGGAGGTGAGTTAGCATGTTATTGATCTTCTTATGTGCCATTGTTCTTTTCGACGGTCAGCTTTCGAAATCTGCTGCATGTCATCAAAATTACACGTAAATTCTAAAGGACACATAAGGTCTTCATGTTTTCTAAAATAAGTTCTATCGTGAAACTTTAACCTTGACTCTGTCCAATCCGACTTCCAAAAATGCAGCGTTAATTTCCTTCATGACTGTTGGAATTTCATAAGCTGGAACCCGTTACACTATCACTAGTCCAACTTATCTAATCTAAACTTAACTCACCTTTAGTGTGCTCAACAAAGCACATCCTAAAGTGGTGACTGTAAAGAAGATATGTCTGTGTGCATGCTCACGAATCAAAAAAATTCAATAGCACTTTACCTTTTTTGTCATTTTTTGGAGGAAGAGAAAATGAACGAAGGACTCTGCAGTGTTGGATTTCAGGCGTTGCTTGAATGCTTGCTCTTTCTATGAATGAGATAGAGAGAAAAATGATTTCAATACATTTTCCATAATCTTGATGTGAATGTGTAAGCATAACCAAAGTGTATACCTTCATATTCATAGAAGGCCACCCGAGAAAATGCCTTGTTCAATGATATCAACACAAAATCGAGCATTGTTGATGTCGTTGTCACAATATTGCAAGTCTAGATTTAATCACCAACTTTTTATCTTTTATTGTTGCAATGATGGAAGGTGTGTCTGCACTTGAAAAGATGTCTCTCTTCCAGTACTGAACAAAGCTATCAAGGAAACCATAGAGATCACAAAATTTTTCATAGTGACCTTCTATCATGGCTACATGTATATTGAAGACGTAATCAAAATTTGTGGATTGAAAGACTTGATATTAAGAAAACATGAGAAACATATCAAATTGAGTAACAAATGATTATGAGCTTACAAAGGAATTTGGCAGTAGATGACTGAGTTCAAACCCGATTTCAATGTCGAGTTGGGAAGCTGATGTTGAAGGAAATACTACATAGTCTTTGGAGAGGGCTGACTTGATGTCAACACATAAATCAGGAAGGATATCTTGCACATAATTGAAACCAATGAAACATGCAAGAAATTTGTTTTTTTGTTAGCATTTTCTCAGCAGATGCAATTTTCTTTTTGAAGGACTTTTTAGAGTTAGAAGTAGTTGCTTTCGAAGGAGCTTCAAAGACACAATCCATTCTCTTTATGGCTTCAAACACTTCTCTTCCAAAGTAAAAAAAGCAAGAATTTTAAATTGTGTTTATTGTTAGCGATTTCAAGTAATCAATTTAAATAATTTACTCAAAATTTGTTATTTACCTTTTTCTTCTTTGTATTAGAACTTGAAGCAACACAATGGCAAGTTTTTGGCCCAACTCTCGCATGGCATGTGTATTTAGTACCAACAAACAATGCCAAAAGCAGAGGGCAAAATTATGGAGAAGCTGTTGTACATGGGATAAAAAACATGGAACACCTTGAAGAAGCCCATTCTTCAACCAATTTCAACAAAAGCACAAGATTTTTCCTTGCCACCATCACTGTCATACTGCAGATGGGTTACAATATGAAAATAATGGTATGGGTTTGTGCAATTGAAGACGGAGGACTCCTTGTCAAAGTGCCTCCAAGGATGCCTAACATGCAATGTTTGTCAAGAAAGATCTCGTGATGTTCATGATTAGAGAGGGAGTTGTCAGGGATGGTGTCTATCATTCATGTTAGCGGATGGTTGTAACAGTATAACACTGGACAGTCCCATGGCTCTTTCTCCTAAGACTAGGATGACATTTGTTAGCATTTGTTTTGAAGATTCTGATGGACATTCAACCTGTGGATATAATGGCGTACACGATTGAGTGATCTGACCAATAACAGTAATTCGTTCCTACTTTGCTATGATGGACATCTTCTTCAAATTTAGATGTGATCCAATGTCGATCCATAAATTCTTTTTGCATATGTAATGAGTTGCCGAAGTCCATTTTTAGGAGAAATATGGACTTTGCATGGGCCATGTAAAAAATCCTAATTTTTAGGGATTAAGGCTAATGTTGTGTAGGGTTAAGGGGACAAGGGCATTCAAGAAGGTAGTTTTGAGTAGGCTTTTCTAGCTTTTTTTAAAGACAAATGTAGGATGTGGACCTAAGAGGTTACTTTCTCTCTCTAGTTTTTTGAAAATCAAGGGAGTAAAGGGGTGTGGCCACATTAGCAAAAACGTGGGTCACTAAGAGCCAAAACTTGACTTCTTCTCAGAAAATTCATTTTTACTTATTTTTTACTTCAAACTCCCTCCCAACATATATACATATCCAAAAATCATTTTTTGACCTTTTTTTTACCTACAATCTTTGAAAGTCCATTTTTTCAAAATCTTTTCCCAAAAAAAATAAAATTTGTTATCTCCTCCTCCTCCCTCCTCCCTCCTCTCTCCCTCTCCTCCTCCCTCCTCCCTCCTCTCTCCCTCTCCTCTCCCTCCCTGCTTCTACCTTCCTCCTCCTCCCCTCTCTCTCCCTCCGCCCCTCACCCCTTCTCTCCTCCCATCTTCCTCCCTCTCCCTCCCCCTCTCTCTTTTCATCCTTTGCTTCCTCACGCAACGACGGCTGCCATGGTGCTTACAGACATCACAACTCGTTTTCTTCCACCACCACATACTTCACACACCAAAAACGTACATATTTGCTTTCCCACAACGTTTGCATCGAAGGCCGCATGTGAGGGTGATCAAAGATCATCACAGGAATGTCGTACCGCCGGTGAGACGAATGTTGACATTTGGGTGGACGGTCGCCTTTATTTGCAAGATACATTCTTACTTCACACTATTTTCTAACATTTATCTTACTGGTGCTAGAAACTTCATCTACGAGGCATGCGGTGGAACAAGCCAAGATGATCGAGTCAACCTTCTCACTAGTTGTCTCAATACCCATGATGTGATTTCTACCTTACGATCACCTAGGGGAAGCACATTAAGGATGTAGTCACCAAGGACCTCATGCGCAAATCGAGAAATGTGGTTAGTGAAGATGATGTGCAACAAGCTTGTGATGAGGCTAGCATCAACACCAAATCCATCAGGCTATATTTTAACTCCCAAAGGATGCCCTCAAAGAGTGTGGCATTGTGGAAAACCTATTTCCTGTTCCGCACAAGGTCAACCTTGCAAAGAAGGCCACAAACAAAGGTGTGTTCTCCCGCATTGGGGCATACCTACACATTGAGGACACAATGCCAACTTCGCTTTATGCTTTGTGCACAACAAAGGCAAGGGGAAAAGGTAAGAAACACTCCATAAGACCTTCAAAGAAGGGCTTCTCTTACACTATGTGGGACAATATTTTTGTGGACCTTAGAAGGATTCAACAAGCCATGCTTAGATTTTATGAGTTACCTTAAGAAGGTGACACGCTATACATCTTTCTTTTGGTTGTGTTCTTATCATAGACTTTGAAGCATAAGGTCTTGCCACTATTTATTTTGTTGTGCTTGGCACAAAGGTCGCTTTTGTGTTGAAACTTGATGAGTGTCAAATAGTGAAAGGCCGAAGGTTAGAGAGGCTAAGTGTCACTTTATTGAATGAGGCCCTTTTGCAAACCAAGCGAAGGGATTCAGTCAAGCCATCTCCCACCCCGTCTTTTAGTGTGCAATCAAAGAAAGACATTTGGATGTTGGATGCTGTTGAGGTGCCCAAAGAGAGACCAATGGAGTACTTTCATGGATTTTTGAGAGAACTCCATGGATCACATAAGTAATACACTCTCGAATTGCATGTGAGAAGTTGGAGGTTGAGGGTTTTGGTAGCTTTTATGTGGAGTGGCACTTAGGTGGGGACTTGAAGAGCATAAAGTGTTTGCTTGACTGCAAACAAGGGGCTTCTTCTCTCATGCCTTGTCCATTTTGCACTTGAGGGTACAAACCTAACAGATAGCTAGACTACTGACTTCATCAAAGAAGGAAATTGTGTTGGCATGATAAGGTCACACTGTTTGCAAGATGATATATGATGATTGTATTTAACTTTGATGAAGAATATTACAAAAGTCCTATGGGAGGCATATCGCTATACCAGTCATCAATATTGTGTTGTTTGTCTCACTCTTACTCTCACTAGTAGCTTGTGTAAATTCATGCAATTGTCTCTTGTTTATTGAAGAATTTGTTGATACTTATTGTTTAATTTAAGAAGAGTGGAGGTAAATCTATCAATTGTCATTACATGAGCATCCTCTGAAATCCCTACTCCATCTAAAGGATCCATACAATATATATATTTTTTGAGTAAAATCCTCTTTGTTTAACTCACATGACATAGTACATTTTGGAAAAGCGTCCCCCCCCAACCCCCCCAGTGAGAACATAGTAGTGGGATGGTGTGCATAGTCTAGGTGATAAAATCTTATGTGCATCGTGCATTAGCACTTCTTTGAGGTTGACACCCTCAAAGAGTCTTCGTGTCCCATCTGAGTCGCTTCCTTGAGTAATGAAATTATGTTAGTGCCAAAAAGATATTCTATAGACGTCCACCATGGCGACCCGCTAACGTTGGCGGCGTTGCCAGGGATAGCGATCCTTCACTGATGAGTGATCGAGTTGTAGCTTTTTACTTAGAGACTTTGATTTTGATTTCCACTTCATTTACACTTTAGCATTTAGACAGCTAGACATGGGGTTTAGTACTTGATAGAGTCTAAAAGTCAAGGACTTGCTAGATCTATTCTCAAAAGGTAAAGAGGGTTGTGATTGAGATAGCCAAAAGCATTTCATTCTTTGAATTTCTCGTTACTTTTAGAGTACTATACCGTTTTTTGTTTTGACTTTATTTTTTCTTGTTTTGTTTGTTTTTGTTTCATGTTTGTGGGCTTCTACCACACTATCGAAGCAAGGGACTTGCCTAACACTGCGTGCGAGCCACTGTGGCTCCAAAAGAAACTAGCCTAAACTAGAAAGCTCAAAGATAACAATGGTGTATCACTCACCGCTCTACGCTTGCTGTCGTGGAGGATTCCTCGCCACGAAGAAGAGGGAGCCGCCGTTGCATCACGCTCAACCGCCTTGTCGCCGTCGTGATGCCGCAATGCTCGAGCACTCTCTCTCTCTCTCTCTCTCTCTCTCTCTCTCTCTCTCTCTCTCTCTCTCTCTCTCAAACACACGCGCACACACACACACACACACACTAGTACACAAAGGAGACGGAGAAGGAGATGGAGTAAGAGCACTCTTCTTGCATTGCAAAAATGAGAGAATGAGGTATTTTAGGTTTAGATTGACTTTTATATAGGCTTGCCCATTCACATTTGGGCGGCCAACGTGTTGGCGTGCTTGCATCACAGGTACAATACAATGTCCATTGTCCACGGGGGATCTGATCTCTAACACAGCTTGCGAGCTTTGAGCTTGCGAAGCTAGATAATAAAAGCACTGCCTTTGACAATGAAATGTCTATGTACAGCTACTACCTAGTACCACCTTGTTAACATGCGCACTCGTAGGAGTATGTCCCTACGACTTAAAAAAAAGAAATGAACATTAGAATCAGTATTGATTCTGCCCCAGTCCAGGAAAAAAAGCACTAATGAAGGGAAAGCGGGTGAGGGGGAGATGGAGGAGGTCTGCAACAACAAGCAGACAGGGTCCCGCCCTGCAGCTCTCTCTCTCTCTCTCTCTCTCTCTCTCTCTCTCTCTCTCTCTCTCTCTCTCTCTCTCTCTCTCTCTGTGACTGTCGATGATGGTTCTCTGCAGAGCGCTCTGTGGCTCTCTCTCTCTTTGGCGACGAGCGGAGGAACGTTGAGGTGGGCAGTGTGCACGAGCAGCATTTTTTTTATATTATTAAGGCGTGCACCTATGAGCACTATCTGCTAGGGTGCTTGGTGGCTAGAGCCATCACTACAAGTCTTTCACGCCAGCTGCGAGAGTTCAAAACCCGTTTGCGATTGCAGTTTTACTTGGGCAAGACAAGTAAGGTAAAGAATCTGCAGAGATTCCCAAGCAATCTATACTCTTTTATAATGCAGCTTAAAATTTTCAAGCAAGGAGAGGGCATCCACGTGTCACTCTCTAGTTCATTTCAAAAAACACCTTGCAAAACATCTAATCTAAAATATAAAAGTAAAGTAAAGGGTAAGATTGTAAGAAATGACAGCCTTTACACTAACAAGCCTTTTCAAAGGTAAAGCCAAAAGACTTTCTACTCTACATAAAATAAATGTTGAAGTTTGATTGCACATAACAAAAAGGGGATAATAGCCAAGAAGTGTAGCTCAGTTGGTGAGACCTTTGAGATGCAACCTCAAGGTTGAGGGTTCGAGGCTCACAAGTTGAGTTCTCTTGGGTGTATTCTCCTCCCCTATTGGGGGGGTGGTTCCCACGGTTTCCCCTCGAGGGTATAATGTGCAGCAATGTACAGTTGTAAATACATAATATGTGTATAGTTTCTCTCTACTTCCTTCCCCACGCTGATGGTAAAAAAGAAGGGGGATAACTTTAGTGGAGGTTTTGTTACTTAATGTGAATTTCTATACTATATATAATTGAGCTTAATTTTTTTTAGGAAGGAGAGGGCATCCATGGGTCAACTCCTCCAAGCCTTTGTATTGACAATTTGACTGTGACGTTTTAACTGGAGGCAATGTGCTCACTGTGCATGTGTGTGTGTGTGTGTGTGTGTGTGTGTGTGTGTGTGACGTTTTAACTGGAGGCAATGTGCTCACTGTGCATGTGTGTGTGTGTGTGTGTGTGTGTGTGTGTGTGTGTGTGAGAGAGAGAGAGAGAGAGAGAGAGAGAGAAGCCTTTTTGCCTGGGGTTGAAGGTCATGTTGACTCTTTCCAGTCATTTGAGAGTGTGCGCGAAGCCAGAGAGAGAGAGAGAGAGAGAGAGAGAGAGAGAGAGAGAGAGAGAGAGAGAGATAGAGAGAGAGAGAGAGAGACGAACGACTGTACATACTACACACTCTGTGTTTGTAAATTGTGTGTGAGAGAGAGACGAACGATTGGTAGGCTGTAGCATTACAGAGCCTGTGTTTGTGTGTGCGTGTGAGACAGTGAGAGAAGAACGATAGGTAGCAAGCACTCATGTGTGCACAACGTGTGTGTGTGTGTGTGTGTGTGTGTGTGTGTGTGTGAGAGAGAGAGAGAGAGAGAGAGAGAGAGAGAGAGAGTGAGTGAGAGAGAGAGAGAGAGATGCGTTTGTGTAGGGTTTGATGAACCCTCCTAGGTGAGATCTTCTCCTATAGGGTTTTTTGCCTCTATCAAAATCTCAACCATGGCTACCGCTACCTCAGAATACCATTTCCTCGTGGGAGGCCTAGCCTGGTCTACCAGCAAGTAGGCCTCAAAGATGCTTTCAGTCCCTACAGCCAACTGATCGAGTCCAAGGTCTCATGGGTTTGGTTTTGCCACCATGGCTTTGTTTCTGCTCAGGATGCGAAGATGGTTGTGCTATGTGTTGACAAAGGTGGCGACGAAGCCATGGGATTCGGAGCTGGCGGGGTGCTACAAAAGCTACCTAAGAGGGTTAATATGGCATCCCAAAATCTTGTCGTAAAATGTCTAGCCATGCCCGTGCTATGCTTTCGCTGAGAGACGGGAAATGAGCGCATGCTGAAAAGCGGTCAGGTCATGTACTCAAAAAAAAATCGGACAAAAACTGGAGCTCCACCGTTCATCCGTTGTAGCTTTTCCCTTGCCACTTTTCCCATAGCCACATCATGTACAAGAGGAAGAAGAGATTGGGTCCGAGATCTCATTATAGAGATGCGCAAAGCACTCTCAAAGATGCGCGAAACAGAGTGACTATCTAGATATTGCAGGTATTATTGTTATATGGACACATTTAATTAAGCCAGACGGTCATGTCCTTTTGGTCGTTTTGACGAGACATGATGGAAGCAATTGAGGTCATGAATGGAAAAGATTTAGGATGGCCAAAGCATCAGTGAGAACCAAGCCCAAAGCCTTAGTGGAGGGAGGTGGAGGTGGCTATCGAGGATCCGGAGGTGGGGGTGGAGGCTATAGCAATGGACGTTCACACTATTGTGATAGCCTGGAAGGTGGGTATGGAGGCAGGTCAAATGGAAGAGGCTATGATGGTGGGCTAGAGCGCAACAGTTATGACAGAGGAGGTGGTGGATACTACAAAGGGGGAAGAAATGGCTATGATGGAGCTGTGGTTAAATATCGACTTGGTTGCCAACGTGTGCATGGACGTGATTGCTGCACCACGTCACTTCACTTTCGGGGGGCATAGCAGGTAGTGTAGCGTTATCAACAACAGGATCCAGTTTACTCGCAAGCACACGCAAGTAGTGTGGTGGTAAAGCAAGTGCACCTAAATGTGGAGGTGAGGAGCTCGAAGCACGTGAGTGGAAAACGTGATGACTTTTCAGTCAACTATTTCCAATCGATTGCAGTTGACTGTGAACCGACTCAGCTGCTTTGCCATGAGCGCAAGCTAGCATATATAGAAAAAGCTCGATGGTGGAGGAAGCAGGTATGGCAGTGGCGGGGGTCAAGACTCTGGCAGCAGGAGGGAGAATTAACAGGCAATTTTGGTCGATTGATGACTTTTACTTTCTATTAGTCAAATGCAAACGTTTATGTATTCCTAGTTTGCTAGATAGCTTGGTCATTTGAACAAGGATGATGAGAGGTCACCACTCACTTCACTTACTTCCTGCTGACACGACTAATTTCGCAAGTTGTGACATTTTGTGTGTGTATGGGTGTGCACTGTGTGTTGAAAACCTTGCGTGATCACTTTAGAGACTGCTTTTTCAATGTAAGCACTCACATTGGGGGGAGAGAGAGAGAGAGAGAGAGAGAGAGAGAGAGAGAGAGAGAGAGAACGCTTGGGAGTCAGACAAATAGATAGGTAGATAGACAGAGAGAGGGAGGGAGGGAGAGAGAGAGTGACTCGAAATAAGTGCTCAAAATTGTTTTTCCCAAAAATGAGAATTTTAATAGGTCATTTGACTATATTGAAAGGTTTTTACACAAAATTTCTCTAAATTTTGTAGGTTTTCTCACCTTCAAGTGTAAAATTTAATGATAAATCTCAAACTTTGTAGAGGAGATTACACCAAACCTACATCTTTTCAAGCATTGTTGGAAGCACTCAAGAGAGAAAGAGAGAGAGAGAGCACCTATGTTGTGGGTGCATGGAGATAGAGAGAGTGAGAGAGGCAAAGAAAGATGTAGTGCTCTCTCTAATAGAGAGAGAGAGAGAGAGAGAGAGAGAGAGAGAGAGAGGGGGGGGGGGGGGGGGGGGGGGGGGGGGGGGGGGAGACAAGGAGGGAGGAAAAAATCTCCTGTAGAGAGAGAGAAAGAGAAAGAGAGGACAGAAGAAGTATCCTCCCAAGATCTTGCTCGCATAGACAATAGAGAGAAAGGTTTGACGATGATAGCAGATGGTTCACGATGACTGATTAGGAAGGAATGACTCGCATGGGGATTGGGGCAATTAGCACAAGTATCAAGACAATAGTTAAATTTTCTATATTGAACATTTTTACACTAGATTTGTTTAAATTTTGTAGGTGTTCTCACCTTCAAATTTAGAATTTGGAAACATCAAGATGATTAGTACAAGCATCGGGCAATAGTTAAACTGACTATATTGAAAGGTTTTTACACTAAATTTCTCTAAGTTTTGTAGGTTTTCTCATGCTCAAATTTAAAATTTAGTGGCATTGGGACGATTAGCACAAGCATTGAGGCAATAGTCAAATTGACTACATTGAAAAGTTTTAACACAAGATTTCTCTAACTTTTTGGGTTTTCTCACCTTCATATTTAAGATTTAGCATTAAATGCCAAAATTTGTAGGTGGGATTACACTAAACACAGGTTCTTTTCAAGCACTATCGGAAGTACTCAAGTGAGAAAGAGATACTATTATTCATAGCTAATGTAAAACCTTAAATTTACCACTTAGGAGTTGTTAAGATAATGACACATATAAGGTATAGTTGTCACTACCTTGAATTAATTGCATAGAGAATATATACTTGCACATGTTGTCACCTTTTCTAGGCGGAGGTACCGAAACTGAGCCTTAGATTGGATTCAGATTGCACGATGGCAACGGTGAGTCACCCTGCACATCCAATGAGAGCGCAATAGCTAGACAAAGGTATTCACACTGCGTGACGTAGGTGATTTAACCAATGTTGATGTAAGACACAAAAAGGGTTCTTCCTCTCTCTCTCTCTCTCTCTCTCTCTCTCTCTCTCTCTCTCTCTCTCCAATGTAGATGCTTACATTGAAAAAACAGTCTGTAAAGCGATCACGCAAGGTTTTCAACACATAGTGCACACCCATACACACACAAAATGTTATAGCTTGCGGAATGAGTCGTGTCAGCAAGTCACCTTCAAGTGTAAAATTTAATGATAAATCTCAAATTTTGTAGGGGAGATTACACCAAACCTACATCTTTTCAAGCATTGTTGGAAGTACTCAAGAGAGAAAGAGAGAGCAAGAGCACTTATGTTGCCGGTGCTTGGAGATAGAGAGAGTGAGAGAGGCAAAGAAAGGCTAAGATGTAATGCTCTCGCCAATTAAAGAGAGAGAGAGAGAGAGAGAGAGAGAGAGAGAGGAAGGCAGAAATCTCCTTCCAAGAACTTGCTCACATAGACGATAAAGAGAAAGGTTCGACGATGATAGCCGATGGTTCATGACGATCAATTGGGAAGGAATGACTCGCATGGGGCATTGAGACAATTAGCACAAGCATCATGGCAATAGATAAATTGTCTATATTGAACGGTTTTTCACTAAATTTCTTTGAATTTTGTAGGTGTTATCACCTCAAATTTAGAATTTGGCAACATCGTGACGATTAGTACAAGCATCAAGGCAATAGTCAAATTGACTATATTGAAAGGTTTTTACACTAAATTTCTCTAAATTTTGTAGGTTTTCTCAAGTTCAAATTTAAAATGTATTGCATTGGGTCTATTAGCACAAGCATCGAGGAAATAGTCAAACTATATTGAAATGTTTTAACACTAGATTTCTCTAAACTTTTTGGGTTTTCTCCCCTTCAAATTTGAAATTTAGCAATAAGTGACAAAATTTGTAGATGGGATTACATTTTCAAGCACTATTGAAAAAGGAAGTACTCAAGTGAGAAATAGATGTCACTATTCATAGTTAATGGAAAACCTTAAATTTACCACTTAGGAGTTGTCAAGGTAATGACACATATAAGATATAGTTTTCACTACCTTGAATTGGATGCATAGAGGATATATATTTGCACATGTTGTCACCTTTTCTAAGTGGAGTTACCAAAATTGGGCCTTAGATTTGGTTCAAATTGCACGACGACAATCGTAAGTCACCATGCACATCTAATGAGAGCGCAATAGCCAGACAAAGGTATTCAGATTGCGTGACGATAGGTGATTCAACCAATGTTGATGCAAGGCACAAAAAGGGTTCTCTCTCTCTCTCTCTCTCTCTCTCCGATCCAAGGAGTGTTCCACCCTCCACGTAAACTAAAATTTCACATTGAAAAAGAACCCATTCAATTTTTGGGCTAACAAAAACCACCCTTCAATTGCAATTTGTTGAATTCTATAGTGCTCTACTAAGGTTTTGCAATGGTATGGTTACACTCTTCAGCCGCCTTAGTCTGAACCTTGAGGCAGTGGCAGAAGTGTGATCTAAGTACTTTTCCACCCTTTAGTGTGAACTGAGAGGCGACAAAAGAGTGTACATCTGAAGTGTTCCACCCAAAAAAGGCTCCTTTTTAGCTCTGCTTCTGTCACTCCATTGTGACCCCAACCTTACTTTTTTTTAGCCGCAGCAACGCGCGGGTCACATACTAGTATGATATGAAACCTACCAGTATGTATCAGTAAGTGACATAATGAACCCACACACATTTCGCAAAACTTAAAATCTATTCCTATTGGTACTTTATTATGTACCAGTAAGTAACATAATGAACCCACACACATTTCGCAAAACTTAAAATCTATTCCTATTGGTACTTTTTACTTCGTAAGCGTAGAAGGCAAATACAAAACTCTGGCCTCTCAGTAATCCACGTGGCAACGTTTTTTCGCCTGCCACCGGGGGGCCTTTCTACAGTCTCTTTTTTCTGCAAATGACGTGGCCAAAAACCAGCGAAAGTTACGCCCTGAGCAGCGGATGCGCTTTCCTATCCAAGCTATTGCTAATTGCGGTGCCGATTCCTTCTGCGCACAGCCTCACAACGGCCTACTTGTACATTTTCTCAAGCCCGTGCAATCTCAGCAAAAGGGCATAAGCCAAGAGCAGGCGCAGATGCTGAACATGAGGAACACCGGAAGAGAGCTTCGCAGCAACAAGCTACAAGCGGGCCTGCACCTTGCTTCGATTTATAATGCAGGCATATGTTCTCATTCAGCGCAACAAAACTCTGGTAAGATCTTGTGGCATCAGTGAAAGCAAGATCTTGATAATCTATATGCTTTGCAGGCTAGCTAATTGATAAGAGTGGAGTGAGTGCCTTACTGAATCTTGATTAGTTGTGGCCAAGATGGAGCCCTACTGTCAAGAGTACTTCAAGGAAAGCAAGATCTTGATAATCTATATGTGTAATTTTCTTGTGGCATCAATGAAAGCAAGATCTTGATAATATATATGCTTTGCAGGCTAGCTAATTGATCAGAGTGGAGTGCCTTACTGAATCTTGATTAGCTGTGTCCAGGATGGAGCCCTACTGTCAAGAGTACTTCAAGGAGGAGTATGATATGTGGAACACCGAACCCATCTCGCTCTATGATGGCATCCAGCAAAGCCAGGAGTTCTTGCTTTCCTTGCAGTTCCCCCAAGGATACTGGTGGGGAGAGCTTGAAGCCAATACAACCATCACCTCACAGACCATCATCCTCTACAAGATGTTTGGCATCGGCCACTGAAAGCCCGTGCAGAAAATGGGTCAACTACCTTGAGCTGTGATGGTGTGATCATGGTGGGTGGGAGCTGTACTATGGAGATGAAGGCCATCTCAGTGCCACTATAGAAGCCTACATAACATTGTCTCTTCCCCATGTCCCAGAAACAGATCTTGTTCTTCTGAAAGCTTATACATACATCATCAGTCGAGGAGGTATCTTTAAAGCCCGGATCGTCACCAAGATTTTGCTAGCTCTAATAGGTATCTATGATTGGAAAGGCATTCCTTCTCCGCCTCCATGGGTTGTGCTCTTCCCTGGCTAGTTTCCCTTCAGCTTATACAACATGGCGTGTTGGGTGCACGAGTGCGTAGTGTCTTTGATGATCATTTGCGACAAAAAGCCTGTGTTTAAGCTGAAGCCAGAGATGTCCTTTGATGAGCTTTATGCTGAGGGGAGGAAGAATGTGCGCTTTGGCTTTACTTTTGGGGGGAGTTGGACTGACAAGCTCTTTGTAGGGATAGAATATACTTTCAAGGTGATGGAGAAGATGGGGCTCGTACCATTCCGGCGATGGGGTTTGAAGGAAGCAGAGAGGTGGGTGCCAAAGAGGCAAGAGGATTCTGAAGAGTTTCTTGGTTACTATCCTCCCATGTTTTATGCGATGGTTTGCATGAAGATATGGGGCTATGATGTGACACACCCCGTACTCCACAGAGCTCTCTCTGGTTTGGTGATGTTCTCAATAGAAAGGAAAGAACATTGTGTGGTTCAATCTATCGTATCACCTGTCTGGGATACAGCTCTTTTGGTAAGAGCTCTCGTCGAGTCCGGGCTTCTGCCAGACCATCCAGCCTTTTGCAAGGCCCCTGGAGAGTGGCTCCTAGAAAAGCAAATCACCAAGCACATAGACTGGTCCTACAAAAGCAAAGCAGGCTATTTGCCGCCGGGCAGGTGGGCATTCCAATTCTTCAAGCTAAATAAGGAAGAGGTTAAAAACGGGGCTATTGCATGTGTTGTGGACTGGATTAACACCATGCAAAGCAACATTGGTAGGCAGCCTATGACATAGACAATGATAAGAGCTGGCTCAACTCTGTGCCCTTTGCGGATTTGAAAGCCATGAATGATCCACCCACTGCAGATGTGACTGCAAGGGTGATGGAATTGGTGGGGAGGCTAATGGAAAGCGACCAGGTTGAGGCGCTGGCACAGCGGATGCCGCTTGAGGTGCTGGCGAGAGGATTGGCATATATACGGAACGAGCAGGAGCAGGATGGGTGTTGGTGGGGGAGGTGGGGTGTGAACTACATATACGGGATATGGCTGATGGCGATGGCATTGACAGTGCCGACGACGCACGGGGAGGAGATAAGGAGGGGGGCAAAGTGACTGGTGAAGATGCAGAACAAGAAGGGGAAGGAAGTAAAGTCGAGTAGTATGGTAAGGGCGGAAGCTTGTAAGGGTCAAATTGGACGATGTGCCATGGGCCAATCATTTTATCAATTAAACAAAACACAGACTCATGCTTTCGAGCTTGGGCATATCCTGCCATTGATGCCATCCATGAGTCTACATCTTGAACAACAATGACCTCATCTAATGCTTTTGTCAAAATCTCTGACTAAATGTCTTCAGAGGATATGCCACCAGAGTGATTTTAACAGAGCTTCAAATGGTTTGAAAATCTCAGGTGCAATGTCCGGAAAGGACACATCAGCAACAAACTTGGCAGCACAACATATAATTCTCCAAGCGGGCACAAAGTATTGGTGCTGCCTTGGTGAGAATTCTCTCCTTTAAGACCACCACCTTTCCTATTTGCCCTTCCACTTTGTGCGGGTTGTGCTTAGCCGACTCGCATAGAAAATGCAATCTAGTTGTTTTCTTCATTAAGTTCCTTGAGCCTCTTTAGCTTCCCATATGCAGCTGCAATCAAGTAAGGGAACATGGGGACCATGCCAATTATAAGCACTTCGGAGAGAAGCCAAGAGGAGAAATTTGTGACTATGTTCAACTCCATTTGGTGCAAACATTGTTTCATCTCATGCACATTCTTCCCAATTTCATTCACAAGCAGTGTCAAAGTGTCCAAATCCTGCAATCCATTTTCGAACATATGATGTCACAAACGAGTTTAAATGGGCCATCTGGAAGTTGTTCATAAAGAAATTCTGCTTTGCTTTCATGATCACTTGTTGAACCACTTATCGTGGCTGATTGCGTGAGCAAGTGAATGCCTCTTGCCATTTTTGGCTCTAAGAACTCATCCTATATTTTGCGCATGGCTTGCATCTAGCTCTCTGCAGAACCTTTGAGCTCTTGTGGAATTAGAAGCTCCACCACGGTCCAATGCACTAGATGACCATTGCCTCCCTACCATCCAGGCCGTGTTTAGATATGACATTCTTGTTGTCTGCCAATGATATCAAAGCATTCCGCGCACCGTCTTTGTCTTTGAGGACCCATTCCTCTAGCTCTACTGTAGGGATGCTTTGGTATGCTGATTGACATATATCAAAGATGGAGGTCTTCGTATCATGCATGATTTAGTTCGTTGTACGATCTAGATCTCTTACAGGTGTCAAATCTTTGGAATAGCACAACAGTATGTCGATCCATTCAGGGTAATTATATGCTCCAATAGCTAATTCAGCTATCGCACTGCTTGTCGATGCAGCTCCTGGATGTTGCAATGACATATCTTGCTTAGATTCCCCCCCTAACCTCACCACCACTTGTATACCACCTCCCATGAATGAGCTCCAATATAGCTCCTATGCTTTTATTAATGCCGTTCTGTAAATCCGTTTGCTTCTTCTTCTGCAAGGCTTTCCAACAGCTCTCTCCTTTCTGGGTTTGATATGATATAAGCTTTCAAAATCTACAACAATGGTGGTGAAGCTGCACTCTGCAGCATCTGGAACCATCACCACAAGTGTTCTCTGTGTCTTCTTTGTCATCATCAGCCTCCCCATCATCACATTTACTACGTTCTCTTCTTAGTCAGTTACATCTTCTTCTGAAGACTTGATCTTCTCGGAAGCTTGCAACTAGGCAAAGAACAAGGGAGGGTTCAATTGGCAGCAATACTCCAACTGCTTCAAGAAGGATGACGTCGATCAGATCCGCTGAAGAAGGGCACACATCTTTAGCAATATTGGTGATATTAGAAAAAGCAGTGATGCAACAAGCAGTGGCGGATCTCACAGAGATGAATACGAGGAGTTAAGGCAGCGAGCCAGTGCCAATCTTAAGAGATACAAATAAGGTTATGAAGAAACCTGCAGGTTCCAACGCAGAAAATAGGTCGCAAATGAGCTAGAAACGTAGGTCTTGGCATTGCAGGTCTCTGCGTCAGGTTACAAGCTGACCCTTCATGGGCTGCTTCCATCAGTGCCCTACGATGGTTGTTTTACGCTATGAGCTGACCGAACAACGGGACAATGAGCTGTGGCATTGTCAAAAAAATTCAGGGAGCAGATCCAACATAGCAGGGAATTAGCCCCTCGCTCTCATTTGTTTTGAGCTTTGGTGCCTGCAGTGGGTTGTGGTATCGATCCCTCTCATTGAGGGTTACGTTGGCATTGTTGTTGGGAGAGTTGTCAGGCAGCATGGCTGATTATTGCAGGGTTTAATAAGTAGGTTGTTGAGCAAGCTTGCGACTAGGCAAAGAACAAGGGAGGGTTCCATTGGCAACAATACTCCGACTCCTTCAAGAAGGATGACCTCGATCAGATCCGCTGAAGAAGGGCACACATCTTTAGCAATATTGGTGATATTAGAAAAAGCGATGATGCAACAAGCAATGGTGGATCTCACAGAGATGAATGCGAGGAGTTAAGGCAGCGAGCCAGTGCCAATCTTAAGAGATACAAATAAGGTTATGAAGAAACCTGCAGGTTCCAACGCAGAAAATAGGTCACAAACGAGCTAGAAACGCAGGTCTCGGCATTGCACGTCTTTGCGTTGGGTTACAGGCTGACCCTTCCTGGGATGCTTCCATCAGTGCCTTGCGATGGTTGTTTTACGCTACGAGCTGACCGAACAATGGGACCATGAGCTGTGCATTGTCAAGTGGATTCAGGGAGCAGATCCAACATAGCAGGGCATGAGTCCTCGCTCTCATTTGTTTTGAGCTTTGGTGCCTGCAGTGGATAATGGTATCGATCCCTCTCATTGAGGGTTGCGTTGGCATTGTCGTTGGGAGAGCTGTCATGCAGCATGGCTGATTATTGCAGGGTTTAATAAGTAGGTTGTTGAGCAAGCCGTGAAGAAAGGCCTTTCCTTCGCACTTGATGGGAATCCTTTCTGTGATGTCTTTTCGAGCGCGTTGATTTCCCAGCATGGCTGTGGCAACGGCCAGATGCGAAGCAAAGACCTCTTTATACAGGCAAGTACTTTGAAAGCATCACACTTCCTGTTGACATGGGTGAGAGAATTCATTATGAGAGTGCTAGTCAAGGGCTGTTCTGAAAGGTCTCGTTCTTCATAGCGAAGGCCTCTCTCTAAATGCAATCTCCTTTGCTTGCACCTTGAAGGCCTCTCACCTTCTGCAAGATCTTCACATGGGAAAGAGAATTCACGATGAGATTCTTACGTAGGGGCTGTTGGGAAAACATATGCTTAGCAATGCTTTGGTCGATATGTATGTCAAATGTGGGGTCCTTATGAAAGTACATAAAGTTCTTGATGAGCTTTCTATCCATGCTCAACATGGTTGTGGCAAGGAAGCACTGAGATGTTTTCATCAGATGTAAAGGAAAGTCCTTTCTTCAAATACAATTATCTATCCAGTCAGACGCTATAAAAGGGCTGTTGGAGACACAAATTGTCCATGGCAATGTGCTGGTTGATATGTATGCCAAATGTGGTGCCCTTATGAAAGAGCAAAGGACTTTCTTGATGGGCTTTCCGTGTGAAATGTTGTCTCTTGGGACATGTTGATTGTAGGATATGCTTAACCTGGCTGTGGCAAGGATGTCGTCCCCTAGAGTGAGTTGGTTGCAGGATATGCTTAACAGTGTTTTGATCTATATGTATGTTGAATGTGGTTCTAGTTCTGGATAAGCTTTTACTACAAATTGTCGCCTTTTGGAGCGCATTGATTGCTGTGGATACGAGTGACATGGTTGTGGCAAGGTAGTTCTTGGCTATTTTAACCACATGAAAAGTGAGGGTTTCTCACCAGACAAAGTCTCTTGGAGTGCTTTTATACGCAGATATGCCAAGCAAGGGTAGGCGAGGATGCTCAAAAATGTTTTTCCTAGATGCAATACGACTTGGGCATGTTCTTGATGATCATTTTGCTTGAAATGTGATGGGAATGGCATCTCTTGGAATGCATTGGTCGCGGGATATGCACCACAAGAGTAGGGCTAGAGAGGTATAGGCTGTTTTGAGCTTCCTATCCAGAGTGTGGACTCTTGGAATGCATTGATTGCAAGATTTGCCCCACAGGAGAAAGCTTTAGTATGTTTTCAGCAGATGCGAAGCGAGGGCCTCTGTTTAGATGCAATCACCTATGCATGCATCTTGAAGGCATGTGGCTCTATGTAAGAAAAAAGTTGTCGTGCTTGGCACTGTCCTGGTCGATATGTATGCTTAATGTGGTGCGCTTCAAAAAGCACAAAAAGTGCTTTAGGAGCTTTCTGTCCGGAATGCCACCTCTTGGAATGCACTAACTGCGGGATGTGCGCAACAAGAGCAGCGCCAAAAATCTCTAGGCTGTTTTCAGTGGATGCAAAAGCAAGTTCACTCACCTATACTTTCGTCTTGAATGTTACGCTTACATCTTAAAGGCATGTGGCTCTATGCAAGAGCTCGACAAGCTTCCTGTCTATCTGAATTTATGATGAGAGTGCTAGTCAGTCACAAGATATTCAGAAACAGGTTGTTCTTAGCAGGGCTTTTCTTTATATGTATGGCAAATGTGGTGCCCTTACAATGGCCACAGAAAGGCAACAAATCCACTAACAACTCTAGGTAAGAAGCAATACTCATGAAACACATCAAGCAGACTCACAAAAGGATGAGAAGTTCTCATGTCCGAACTGTCATCACTATTACAAATAAGCCCAACGTGGCTGTTTCAACGTTGTTCTTTGTTGTTCTCATGGGATAGCGAAGGCCTCTTTCCAATTGTCCCAATGCAATCACTTACGCTTGCACATTGAAGGTGTGTAGTCTTATGGAAGACGTTGACATGGGTGAGAGAATTAATGATGAGATTACTAGTCATAGGCTGTTGCAAAAAATTATCGTGCTTCCTGTGATCTGGAGTGTGGATGTAAGATTTGTCCCACAGGGGCAGGGGCAGAAAGCTCTAATTTGTTTTCAATAGATACGAAGCGAGGGACTCTCTCCAAATGCAATCACCTATGCACGCATCTTAAAAGCATGTTACTCTACGCAAGATTCCCAACGTCATTGATGCAAGGAAGCGCATCAACGAGAGACATTCAATTCCGCGGTAAGCATTATCGTTTTTTTATTTTTGACACTGAGAACGCAGTTAATGAATGCACTGAAAATTGCACGCTGCCGTGGGAATGGCACGTTCCTTCGTATTATAAAAATTGGGGAGGACTGTGCAAACTCCCCCATGTAAGGAGACTTGCATGTTTTCTTTTTTTTTGAAACATGAAAATAGAACAACAAACAATTAATAACATTGACATCTTATATGATTAGGAACAATGAGCTTGACAAAATTTTAACCCTCCTTGTGGTTTTTTGTGAGATACCCCTTTGAAGCACTACGAACGGTATCCCATTTCTGCAAAGAACGCCTCTGAACCACAACGATTGATATCTCAAACACTCTCAGGTAAAAAAAAGTTAACATGCTTTGATGAAATCTCTCTCCGTGCTTCATTTTCTTTTTTTAAAAAAATCAAACGTCCTGTGATGAACTCTCTCTCTCTCTCTCTCTCTCTCTCTCCTCCCTTCATTTTGAAATCTCTCCTCCCATTTAATAAATATCTCAGACATAAATTAATAACATGAAATTAAACAAAAAAAAAATCATTTGAAAAGTCCTAAAATGGCATATAGAGTTTCCAATATTTTTGCTTAATCTTAATTCAATACAAACGCAGTTAACGAAGCACTCTAGTTATTGCCTTCATAGACACAAAAAACAGCGTTCTCAAAAGCACACGCACACCGCGCGCGCCGCCGCACACACAAGCGCCTTCAGCATCATCCGCTTGATTTTCATCGACAGCTTACAGAAGGCATGCGGCGATGGACTCGTAAATGATTCTTTACATGATGTCCAGGCTTCCGCCATAGCCAGGAGCTTGGTCTGAAGTCGTTATAATTACTGCTTGTCGCGCAGTTAATGTGGCCTGCACAGAAGTTCATGTGTTGCTAGATGTGACGCTACGAAGGCTAACTTCATCACTCTGCAAAATCGGATTCCTCAGAAGTCATCATCCAACAGACCTGCAAGCACACAACTTAGAGGTGTTAAGCAAGATCAAGCTGGCTTTTCCGACACTACATGACGGTTTTTCTTGTCACGTAAGCTTCCCATCCTTTCCTCCACCTATCTCTTCAATTGTAATCACCTCAAAATTTCTGGAAGCAAGCTTTCGTGTGATTACCACAAATTATTTTGGCATTCATGATGTTTAAGTAGAGCAAAAGTTTGCTTTTCAGAATTTGATGAATAGTGCGGGTGTTTGCCTATGTTTGATTGCTTTCTGCTTTCTTTATCTCAGAAGGTATCTGTTTGATCAGAGAAGGCAGGTGACTCCGGGACAAGGGATTACGACCTGGCTGGCTTTGCCGGCAGGTTCAGCAGCTCCGGAGATTGGTTTTTCCTCTAGTTCAAGTAGGTAGGCTCCATGTCAAGTTGGCTCATAAGAAAGAGGACTATTACAATAAATAAATTTTTACTGCTTTTGTAGATACTATAGATAAGCTTCTACTGCTTTTGCTGAGGTGTTTTGGAAAGCTCTTTTATGTTTTCTTGCCCATCCACTTTGTCCTATGCATTCTTCAAGTAAAATAGGCAAATAAAATAGGCACAAAACAGTTTAGCCTCTAGTTTTCAATGCGACTTGTTCCTACAATCGTGTTGTCTGAAGCTAGCGCTAAAGCATCCACCTATGCATCTAGTTTTTGTCTTCACCAACGTTTGCTTTGCAAGATTCCGGTGCAAAATTTGTAATCATTACAAATTTTGCTTTCTGGATGTTGGATTATACCAAAAGCTTTCTTTCAGAGTATTTTTTTGTATGTCCTGATGCTTATCTATCTCTGGTCTTAGGTTCCGTCTTCATTAAGCTGCCATGTCACTGATTTAGTCAAGGTCTCTTGCAGCTACTCCTCATTGGGGCAAACAAGGAAGCAGCATAAGATAATTAGGGAGTAAGATTTGGCTAAGATGGAGACACATGATGTTTGTCTTGTAGATGACACTCCCCTCTTTGTTGAACAGCTGCAAAATCAAGTTACGCCCAAAAAGAAGCATTTGATGATAGTTCCAAAAGGAGGCAAAGGCTCCAAAATGGCATTGTATGCCAACTATCAGACCGCTCCTTTATTGGTCGTAGTGGATCTTCTGAATACATTACTTCAAAGGTTGACACACAGGATTCAGGTCCTCATCTGGCAACATTGCCAATCCTTTGGGAAAAATGGAGGTTATGACGTTTGAATCCCTGGTTAGAAAGATCACGAGTCTATCACTAACAAAGAAGTCTACAATAGGAGACATTCAGCATCTGAGTTATGTGAGTTTCGTGCAAATTGTTTCGAACGAAGATGATGCTACTCAATTAGGTTATGAAGATGATCAGGATGGCGAAAGTGTTGATGAGCCTTCGGAAAATGTTGAAGATGATCAAGGCATGAGTTTAGAGCATTTAATCCAACAGATTGAAGAAGCAAAAAAGCATGTGCAAGCCGGGACGACTTTGGACACAATCAACCATCAATGGCTTGAGTACTTGCTGCAAGTAGCTGAATGTAGTCTTCTTATGAGCAGTCTTGAGTCAACTTTAAATTGGAGCTGCCTTTCAACCTCTAGTTTGCGAGTGGCGCTAAGATCGTTTTTCAAATCAAAGACAAAGTCTGATAGGAACCAAGCAGGTCACCTCTTTGGCTCTCTTTTGTCAAGAGATTTTCTGGCAGAGAGCTCACATGCAAAACATGTTCATGAAGTTGGCAGTGGTGAAGCTCCCTTATATCTCCCATGGAAACCTTCAGAGACTCTCACAATGGAACAACCCTTATTTGGTCCAAAGGCCTTCAACTGCAACTTAAGTAACTTGGAAGATGGAGAAGATATTTTGGATGATATTTGGAATGACCAAGAGCGCTCTCTGCGATCGCTGCAAGAGGATGTAAGTAGGGCTTCTGAATTGCTTACTATTGTAGTGAACTTTTGGAGAAAAGGTGTGTCTGCATTGAAGCAGAAAAGGCAGAGCAGGAATAAGAAGAAGACCAGGTCAAAAAAGAAGGCCCGCCACCAATGACCAATAAGAAGCATTAGCAAGGTTCAAGGTCTTGTATCACAATTTTGGAGGTCTGTCTTGTACCATTTTGGGGTAGGTAATGGCATTGTGAATAGAAGTTACTTCTCTCTAATGAAGCATCTGCTCCATCAACTGCTCATCTTTGATAACATTAAACTAGTAGTCTGTTGAGATCAGAGAGCTTTGTTGTAACACATTCCATGCCCCGAAATACAGCCCTCTGCTCGTGCTGTGAGGCAAGATGTGATGATGGTATCATATGCCTGTCCTCAAAATAATGAGGTAATTATCTCCTCCCTCTCCATTAGCAAAAGGAGAACAAGTGCATGTGTTTCCTTAATCACCCCAGGCTGTCCCTTTTGCCAGGAAAAGGGGTAAAAGGATACTCACCAATTAGAAACTACCTATCCATCTTGCTACTCTCTTGATTCTAATTTCTACCCTTTTGTCAGAGAAAGGGGTACAACGACTCTCTTCTCATGTGGTGAAATTCCGTCATCCCCCCGACCCCAATGAAGAGGTAAAAGACTTCTCCCCTAGAGACTCAAGGTATCATCCAAGCTAGCCTCCTCAACTATCGTCTCAATTGGTGTAAAATCCATCTCTTTTCCACCTTTCGTTGGCAAAAGGTTTATAGGTATGCTCATCTTCTTGTAAGTCACTTCTACAAGCTGCCCTCCCTTTCTTAGAAGAATGGATAAATGGGGCCAGACACTTCATTAGGACATGCTTCCCTCCCCCCTTTCTGCTAGAAAATGGTGCTAGACACGTAGTTCAATTCCATGTTCAAAGGGCGTCATTTTAATTTTTTAAAAGTAATGCATAATCTACTCCTTTCTCCCAAACATCTCCTCTCTCTCTCTCAAAGAGTTCCTTGACTCGTTCGTTTAGGTTGTTGGTCCCCACCAAAGTCAGGGCTATGTTCAAACTACGTGAAACAGAGTAAAGAGCGGCTTATGTAGCATTCAGAAATGTGATAAGGTTTGATTATACTATTGCCACGCAAGAGAAAGAATTGGGTTTGGGCCTTAAAGGGTCACCTATGCCTTGTCAAAGCTTTAGAAAATACATGGCAAAATGTGGAAACACTTGTCCACATTTGTTACATCTAGGCCATAATGGTGAAAATTTGGGTTGTCACCGGAGTAGGAGATGGCTACCACTATCCTAGGATGCATGATCTACGAAGAGGGAACTGATGGAATTGTACGTTTTTCCCCCTTTATGGTTGAGCATCACACCCAAAATTTTCTATTTTTTCTTTTCATTTCACTAATTAACCACAAGAAGTCACTAATTTCATGCATTTTGTGTATTAACCTTGACATGTAATGCATGCACTAATTTTTCTATAACGTTCACTAATTTTCCTCTTTTTACACACACTAATTTGTATACATTGATGCATTTTTGGCTTGATGTGTGCATGGTGTGTGCGGTCTACCATTTTTGGTGAATTGTATCCTCTTGTGGGCATCCGACGCCTCATGGAAGCCATATTTTGTTACATTCTACCCATGGAAAATCCAGTTTTTGCTTGGAAGTTTTCTTGTGGTAATGTCATCCTGTGGGCATGCTTATCATTGATCAGCTCTATAACAGGACAATTAGGTGCTCATTAAAGTTCTCCTTCCCTAGTTTACAAAACCTCATAGTGGGAGGGGCTTTTCTCAAAGCCTCTTGCAACACTCCATATGGTAAACCGAGGTACTTTGATCGCTCTTATGTTCAGATTGACTTTGCCAGCTCGTTAATTATCTCTAATTAGTGATAGAGATTCAGTGCAATTGATCATAGCTCTCACTACAACTCATATGTTTTAGATAATCGCCAACAAGCTAGCCTTTGGGCCATTGAGCTCCGTGCTTGTGTGCAATAATGCACTAGTTCATGTGACTCTGAAGCAAAGGACCTTGTAAAATTTTCTAGTTTTCAAATTTGCGCCTTTATGTTGCTGAAATTTTGATATGTTGCTGAAATTTCGACAACAATTGACACATAATGGTACACGTGTTATTGTAATTGCATTTACATGACAATGTGCACTTCATTTGTGTGCTGAAATGCCACTTAATTTTGTGGAAGAATGGCTTGTGTTGCATGGAGTCTTTTGTGCCAATTGGTAGCATATCGCTTGTTGATACATGTATGCGAGCCTTGCAAAATTAGTTACTTGAAAAGAATTGTATAATCCTTGAAGATAGGTGCATATTGTAGGTGAGTAGTGCAATCTTTGCAAGTGCAAAGTCTCTAGGATCGATAGTACAGATTAGGGGCATCATAAATCAAGTTGCTAAGGGACTGTGCACAACCCCTTGCGCGCGCGCGCACACACACACACAAGGGTGGAAGAGAGCACTCCCCAGAAGTTTTGTCTTTGTCCCTGGAGAGTCTGTCACACACACACACTCTCTCTCTCTCTCTCTCTCTCTCTCTCTCTCTCTCCAAAAAAAAAAAAAAACCCATTAATTCATAGCCACACTCCCACTCTCTTCTCTCTCACTTTTTCCTCTCTCTAGGCTCTCACTTTTTCTCTCTTCTCTCTAAGAGCTCACACTTTTTACTCTATTATGTTTGAGTGCTCAATCTCTTGCTTCATTTTACTTTCCTTCTATAGCCTAGCCTAATGTGTGTTCCCTTTACTTTGGTTTGGTTCTTTGGTTTATTTGTGTATTTTCTATTCTCACCTCCTACGATTTCTCCCTTGCTTTTTTAATTCTTGGTTTCGTTTTCCTTTCACCTTTGTTTTTTTTATATGAAAAAGTTAAAGATATATTAAAGAAGGATGAAAATGAAATGTTACAAAGGTCCCTCAGGTAGGGGTACGGGACACCCCTTACAAAAGGTCATAGAAAAAGGAGTGACATTCTAAATCTTAAATCAAAAAATAGTACAGAGGGATGTTAGAGTTCCATTTCTGTCATTTAATAGATCTCTGTAAAGAAGAGCCGTCAATGTAGACCCATCTAAGTATCTGTCAGGAGCTTCTTTAGCCTTAGAACATAGTCGGTCTGGCAGAGTAAACTTGAGGACTCTAAGAGAAGATCTCCAAGTTCCGATTGATCCAATAATGCCAAAGCAGTAGGGCTCTCCAAATATTCCATAAGGGGATATCCAAACCCTTCGAATTTCCAAGCAAGATATCAATTGCCTGCACCTGTTCATGTTTAACCTGGCTGCATTTCTCAGAAAGAAAGTTAGCCACTTGAGCTGTAGATCTACATTTAAGAAATAGATGAGGAATGGTTTCTTCTTCTTTCTTGCATCTTCGGCAAACTCCACCACAAAAGCCCAGAGACATTTGAGCATGTACGTCCACTGCTTTTTCCTCCAATTCAGCTTCTATTTTTTGTTAAGCTTTACTTTAAGGGATTCTTTAACTCCTTCCTTCCATCTGTAGATGTAGCCTTCGCCATATCTAGGCTTTGCGTTCTCATCAGGCGCGTCTCTCCATGCATGCTGCAACTGTAAGTCACTAGTTATCTGGCTCTCTTGAGGCCAGCTGAGCTTGAATTTGCTCTCTAAGGGGATCACCACAGCTACCTTGCGATACACCTAGCTCCAAGCCCAATATGCCGGGGTAAGCCCCTCGCCCCTTTGTGCAAACGAGAGTAGACTGCAGCTGCTCCAGAGCTACGGCTATGATAGGGCGCCCTCCTCCTCCTTCTCCTCCCTCTCCAATAGGCTTGAAGTATGCCATGGGAGGTTTGCAGCATGTTGTTGTTGGCTTTGATGCTAGTGGCAAAGAAAAGAAATATAAGCCTCATGTCGACCCTTGTGAGAGCCCTAGGTCTGTGTTTGAATTGGATACATTGAGCAATGATCATCATCATCTTCGTAGTTCTCCTCTGTTCTTGATAGGCTGTTATCAGGACTAGATTCTCGACCTCCTTATAGAGGGGGTGGGTATAGGCATTAATGTTGCTAGTGCCCTTTACACGTTGCACAAGCTGCGAGATAAAGGCTACATTCCAAAAAACAAAAAAACAAAAAAGAGAGAGAGAGAGAGAGCGAGCGCTTCATCGACCAACCGTACTAGTGGTGGGGAAGGCTGTACAGTAGTGGGCGAAAGGAGAAGTGCACAAAAAATTGATCCCGATTGATCATCGTATCAAAAGTAGAAGACCTTTTGAAAACTCCCTTTTGAGGGTAGCCCCCGCTAGTCTCCTTTGAGATTGCATTAATAGGGCTGCCCACTACAGAAGCTTCAAGTGCATGTAGCCTTGGATCACGGGTGGAAGACATTTGGAGTGCTTGCTTCTTTTGCAAGTGCTGTCCAATGCCTGGGAAGGATATCTACAAAGACAGAGGTGATAGAGCTTTTTGCTTCACGAGATGTTCTTACCAGTAGGTTGTTATCGATGAAATCAAAGAAAGACACTCTGCAACGACCAATTGCTATCATGTACATTCCCCTGTAGCTGCAACTTATCGACAACGACCCCCTCTAGTTTGGGCTAGCACAATTGTGTGTATATATATAATGGGGCCATGGGAGCTGATTAAGGCCTTTTTAGTCTCTTGAGATTAGCATGCTTAACCAGCTTTGCTACACTAGGTGGATGGAGGACTGGCACCTAATTTTATTTATGATGTTATACACAAAAAGCTTGGATTGCGAATAGGTGAAGAATAATAACCAAAAGACGACCTTAAGACCACATCAAAGGGTTGGATCTCTAAGATCTATCTGACCACTACGGGTTCTTAGAGGGCCTTCACCCGATGCATTTTGAAACTCTCCTCAAACTATTCACAAAGGAATCAAAAGGAATAGTTGGGGCCTTAAGCAAAATCGAAAAGTGTTCATTTACCTATTTGACTTTGTAGTGA
Source organism: Adiantum capillus-veneris (assembly GCF_014529385.1). NCBI lineage: Eukaryota > Viridiplantae > Streptophyta > Polypodiopsida > Polypodiales > Pteridaceae > Adiantum > Adiantum capillus-veneris. The sequence goes on along the minus strand of NC_140959.1, from coordinate 9,931,104 downwards.
AAATCCTTTCCTATTCTTTTAAGTTAAGACATATGGGAGGCTGCAGGGCAGTCCCCCGCCACTTAATGGGAAAAGGACTCTGAGTCGGCGGCTCAGGGGAGACCAAGCTCGAATCAGCTTGCGCCGTGGCTTGCAAGGCGAGGGAACTGGGGTTCAAGTTGCAGTACGCTTGCCGTCATGGTTCTCTTCCATTGGTGGTAAAATGGATGTGAATGTGGAGGAAGGGTTCGGTTGATCTGGGCCTGCTGCGGCATGGGACTCGTGTGTGGCAGCCACCCATTCCATGGTGGCACCGTGCTCTGCTGGTTCGTGGACTCTTTTGATGGAGCGAGGCTCTCATGTAACAGCCTGTTGCTTCTGGATGTGGCATCTCGATGGTTGTGGTTCGTCTGTGCTTCTCTTCGGGATTGGGGACGTGGTTGTTATGCTCTTGCGAGGTGATGGAGGGTGTAATATTTCTGTTATATTAGCTAGGGTTCTATGATCTTTGTAGTTATGTTGTGAGTTATCATCCTTGTTCCTTGCAAGGTGAGTGGCAACCTTAAAGTCTTATTTACTGAATTGCTTTGAACTGGTGCTGGTCTTGGTATGTTATTGTGATGTCATGGCTCATTTTGAGCATGGCTACCTTTGTAATACTTTTTGGCTATGGTTAATATATACTACTCACAATTGTGAGTACCACCCCAAGAAAAAAACAATTGAAAGGGTCATGGTGGCTTTCTAAAACAATAAGAAAATAGTAAAATCATTGGGTTGAGTTTTACTAGACTTATATAAGCTGAAGCATTGTTCCGGAATGTCTCTTTTATTAAGCGATCGAGTTTCCTCCTTGCAAAGAAGCAAACCAAAAATACTAGCAATTTTTTTGAAATACACAGGATTTTTGAACTAAGTTATCACTTATTTCACCCATTTTTCTTTTCTTTACTATGATTTGCGCTCTCTCTCTCTCTCTCTCTCTCTCTCTCTCTCTCTCGCACACACACACACACATATATGATGAAGCTTCACTTAAGCATTCTAAAAGAATAGAATGCAAGAAAAGTCAAGCCATGTGAGGACGTGAAATGAAAGGTGAAATAAAAAGATCTATTTAATATTTTAAAACCAAAATAATATTTAAAATTAGCTTTAATTATCATTGAAAACATTGAAAGTATGTCTAACTCAACTCTCCTCTAAGGCTTCTTTTAGAAAGCCAAAAAGTTAGACATATGACCTATTGAAAGTCACAGTTTGAAAAGTGAGGTTCCTTTTACAAACTTTTGCATCTGCACAAAAGTTTGAGAAAATAAACTACAATCCTTACATTTTTATAAACTAAGCCAACCTCCCCATGTAAATACATGTAGAGGGCAAAACATCAGTGTGGTTCCTTTTAGAAACTCATCGTGGGGAAGGCCCTGTTAACATTGTCCATTGTGGGATTTTAGGTCTAGAGGGAGATATCTCGTTAGTCCTGCTGTCGACTACTCGAAAGGTGCCCAATCATCAAAGGAGAAGGGTCATAGAGGGCTCCCATAGGCCCTCTAAAGGCCCACGTGGAGGGCTCTTGAATAAAAAATCTTACATGGTTGTAAGGCCCAAGGCAAACCCAGAGGGGGTCATGAACCAGTCAAAGGGCCCTGATTACTAGATGTAAACAGGGGATTCTACATATAGATGGCCAAGGGCTTATATAGTAGGTTGGTAGGTCAGAGAATCCTCAAGGCAGTCCCTCTGGGTCTATTAGTGGTATTAGAGCATGCTATTTTGGGAAAGAAGAAGGGACGTGATCTATTTTTAAGAAAGGTGTGCATGGCCATGGAGAAAAAGTCAAGGAGGAACTAGAGCAGACAAGGAGCATCGGCATGTGCAGGGCCGCTAAGCAAGGGGAGGGACCGCCATCGACTACTAGCACCGAATCGAGCACAGCTGGGCTCTATGGGTTCGCGTCGACCTCAGGAGCGTTTGACTTTTTTGCAAGGAGTACCCAAAGTCGACACAGAGGAAGCTCTCTCTCTCTCTCTCTCTCTCTCTCTCTCTCTCTCTCTCTCTCTCTCTCTCTCTCTCTCTCTCTCTTCGATGCAGTTGCCTACAAACACCATCGCCATGCTTTGCTTGGTTTTTCACACACAAGGCTCCCAAGGTTATAAAAGCCATTGAAATTGGCCTTGAAGGGTGCATACCCTCCCCGGGTACACACCCCTCAAAGCCTTGTCTCTCCAAACTCGACAATTGAGGCCGAATATCCTCCCAAAGTTGTGCAAGGCAAGCATCAATAGCAAATGTTGCAGATTATCTCAGCAAGTCCTGAAAATTTTGCAAACTTCTAGATTTTACAAAGCATATTTGAATTAGAGGTTTTTTTTTTAACTTGATATCGAATTTATCACATCTAGACAGTTTTTCGACACAGTTTCGGTAACTGCGTAGTTTTGGCAATCAAACAAAGTCGACCAAATTCCAACGCAAGTGCGGACAATTATCAAAGTGATTTTTGCAAATGCAACGGTATTGTTTAGACCTAGCCACCATCTATTGGTAGTTTTGATTTAGCATTGCCAAGCACCATATTGATAAGGTACTATCTTTTGCTAGCACATCACATACCGCCATGGATTCAGACATTGACATACAACATACATTTGGCTTTGAACATCCTACACAAGTTCCAATTGTTGATGCTGCCCCGTGGCCAGATACTCTCACGGCGGGTACCTGCGTTGCACCAAGCACAGAGGATAGTTATGAATTGCTTGACATTCAAGAGTTTAGAGCACTCAAGCACGCATGATTGTCTTAGAGTCTAGTTTTGCAAAATTGAATGAAAATGTCACTAAAATGTCTGATATGCTTGTGGGTTAAATCATGGATTGGTGATGCAAAAAGTAGTGTCCTTGATACCTCTTGTGAGGCACTCTTGGATGGTGTTTTGTTGGCAATTCTCAAAAGCCGAAAGATAAACATTTAATATTTCTAAAGACGTTGTGCCAACCACTTTAACGGTTCTTGATTTAGTCGAAGGCAAGACTCTCTACCTACCCCTTCAGCAATCTACGAGCTCTCTCTCTCTCTCTCTCTCTCTCTCTCTCTCTCTCTCTACCTTGCAAGAAGAGGGAAAATTGCAGCAGGAAGTTGTAGAGGGACCTTGTGGAAAGGGAAAATTGTAGCAAGAAGTTGTAAAGGGACCTTGCAAAGAATTGTCATAAGGTGTGAAGACTATGGTCCAGGAGATCGAGATGGAGATGTTGCAGCAGAAGATTGGCGAACAGGTTGTGTTCGAGCAGCAGCCTCCACTTGATTGTCACCTTTTGTGGAATGTCGATTTCAGCAGTTTGGGAGAGCACGTTCTGCACTATCAACAGCCTCCACACAATTGCCATGTTGGATGGCCCGCCATTGCTTGTGGTGTCGGATGTTTGGAAGAGAGGATTGTGCACGACCAGCCACCTTCAAGTACACTGCAGGGCTCTGACTACTTTCAGCAACATGCGCAATACAATCCACTTCATGATGACATGCCTCACAATTACCACAAGGATGACTCAGTTACAATTCGCCATGAAGGTAACCATCGGATGCGAGAATATTGGTCTATGATGAAAAGAGAGAGCCATAGGAGACAACGAGAAAGTGATGCATCAGATTCAAGGTCAACAGAAGATGTGAATCAGGTTTGCATGAAAGTTTCAAAATGCTGGCAAGAAGCAACAAAAGGCATGACTTGCGATGCTAAGAAAATCGCCTTTCAATGTCTTCTAGGACTGCCATATTTTAGACGTTTGCATCATGCATCTGAGAAATCAATACTATCCAATATTCGAAGCACAAATACTAAATTCAAAGCATCCATGTCTGAAGAGGAGCTGAAGATTAAAAGAGTTGTCTGCATGATGTTGGTGAATAGTGAAAGAGATCCATCAAGGTCTATTAGCAACTCCAAGATGGCCACATTTACTGGATTGCATCGGCAAAACTTTGCAGCATCCAATTCGCGGTTAAACAGGCTGAGGCTGGTGCATTTCCTTTGCAATTATGTAGTCATCAACTACCTCAAAGATCCACCATCACACAAGCGACAAAAGACCTTGTTTTTTCCTTTTGGCAGACAGAGACAAGAGTGTTGCCAAACAAAAAAGATGTGTGTCGGAAACGATTGGGCAAAAAATCTTACAGAAAGCATCCAATATATTTGCTTGATGATTCACAGGTGTGCTCTCAAAGTTTCACAGGTATGAACTTTGGATGTAGAGAAAAGTCATAGAGTTCCTTTCAAAGGTAGTCATGAAAGTACCATTATAGTACGAAAGGCTCTTTAGGTACTCTGGATCTTTGAAAGAGTCTAGAATACCTCACAAAGGTAGTCTTGAAAGTACCATGCGAATCTAAATGAGTTCTCTAGGTACTTTGGAGGTAGAAAAAGTGCCTAGAGTTCCTTTCAAAGGTAGTCATGGAAGTACCATGATAGTAAAGAGGCTCTTTAGGTACTCTGGATCTTTGAAAGAGTCTAGAGTACCTCGCAAAGGGAGTCTTGTAAGTACCATAGAGTTCTTTTCAAAGGTAGTTATTTACCATGTGAAGAAGAGGTTCTCTAGGAACTTTGGAGGTAGAGAAAAGTCATAGGAGGTAGAAAAAGTTAATAGAGTTCCTTTCAAAGGTAGTCATGGAAGTACCATGACAGTAAAGAGGCTCTTTAGGTACTCTGGATCTTTGAAAGATTCTAGAATACCTCGCAAAGGTAGTCTTGAAAGTACCATAGAGTTCTTTTCAAAGGTAGTCATGGAAGTACCATGACAATAAAGAGATTCTCTAGGTACTTTGGAGGTAGAAAAAAGTCATTGAATACCTCACAGAGCTTTTACTTTGATGGGTTTTACTTTGAAAAAAGTCTGAGACTCTGATGGGTTTTATTTTTTCTTGCACAGGGTGAGCTTTACAGGAGGTTCCAAATGCAATATCCACACATCAAGATCTCACTCAGATGTTTTGAGGGATTGAAACCTTGGTTTGTTTGTAAGTTGAAGACCGTTACACGTGCTATGATACATCTCAAGGAAGCATTCAACCACATGAGAAACGGTAAGTCAGACATGCACGACAATGGGTGTGGATGCATGGGTGTTATATGCTTGCCAAAAGAGGCCCCAAGTAAGTGTGAAGCTACCACGTACACATACACTAGCGTAAGCACATTGACTGAAAGTGTGTTATGTGCAAAACCAATGGACTCCGCATTTCATAAGTTGCCTTGCTTGAAGAGAGAATGTCCTCAGTGTGGGTCGAAGAGATTAATGCTTTTTCCAAACGAAACACTTGAAAGTGCAATCTAAATTTCTGTTAAGGTGTTTGAAGACGTTGCCTCAACCCATTCTCAAGGCAAGAAGCGCAAGGATCTTCTGCTGAAGGAAATGGGATGCAAGGATTTCACATCTTTTCTTCAAAATCATTTGACCACTTACATCCGACACAATTTTATTGCCCAGTGGCAATCTCAACCGTTCAAAGATTGCATTCATAGGTTTCCTAGAGATGTAGTGGTCTCTATTATTGACTATGCAGAAAATTACTCATTTAAGAAGCAAAATGAAATCTAGTCATTGCATTGGTACTCTTCACAAGTCAGCATCTTGGTGCACATTACATACATTCGAGACAAGAAAGACCAGGTGTTAAAATATACACATTTTTATATTTCTGATGACAAAGATCATGACACGCTCTTTGTGCAACATTGCTTGCAACTGCATAGTGTTTGGCTTCAAAATCAGGGATACTTTTGAAGCGGCACTGGGTGTGGTCAGATGGATGTGCTGCTCAATTTAAGTCATCTAGACCATTCTTCTTTGTGTCAAGGTACGCCAGGTTTTATTCCACCTCTGATGAAAAGTTTCATGTTTCTGTCTAGCATTGAAGGTACGTCATTGTTTTAGGTACTACGGTTTGACTGGCATTGAAATGTTGTGGAGTTTCTTTGCCTCGGGCCATGGCAAAGGGGAGTATGATGGGGCAGGGGCAGTTGTTAAGAGGGCTTTAACACATGAGCTGTTAAAGCCTAATGCATTAGCACATGAAGTGTGCCAAGGATGTTGTTGGCTTCTTGAAGCATAAATTTAATGATGAAAGTGGTCACACAAGGGTGAATCGGATTTTTTGGGAGGTCTAAGCAATTGAGGTGCCAAGGGAGAAGAAGTGGAATTGCAAGCGAGTTAAAGGCTCACGATCAATACAATGTGTCAATGGATACTCCAAGAGTGACAAGAGTGCTCTCGGTTGCACACTTCTCTCTTGTTTTTGTGAATTTTGTATGTCCCAACGTTGGAGGCGATGCTTGAACAACACACATGTTGGGAACAGGGAGTATCTAACCCTTGAGGCATTGGATGGTGACAATGCAGAAAGTGAAGATTTCAGCGATGACGAAGGATCAGATCTACCGATGTATGGTGGGAACCATGACACAATTAGTGATGCTCTATGCATCGGTGATACCTTTACCACCAATGCCAATGAAGATGGAGTTGACTTCTACCTTTTGAGGTGCTCACAAGAGAAATACAAAACATCAAGAGCCTTGAGTGATTCCTAGGGAAATATACTTTCTGCAGGGAGCTATTTGGTTGAGGGGTACTATTACGAGCTAGTGGAAGGTGCCGAGCATATCTATTACGTGCCTGCTAGTGAACCAAAAGTGCTTCTGTCATCACACTTGGTTAGATCGATTAAGATAGCCTTGGAACCCTTAGAAGGAGATCCACATAAGTTCAAACTCGCTGCAGAGGTATACAAAAATGTGTACAACAGTATGCCAATAGTGATATAGGTTGCTTCCCAAGTAACTTGCAGAAGCACCAATAACTAGCTTCAAAGTAGCATGCAGCTATTCCACAGGTGGTTTTTGTAGGAGCCTATCATAGGTTTCAAAACCTCTTCCAGGCCAGTCCAAACAAGAACTTGTAAACGTTTTTGTCTACTTGAGTAACAAAAATAGCATTTCAATTCTGGAACACAAAGTACCAGTCTGCCAGCCTAAAGTACCTTCCAGGTAGTTCACAAGCACTTCTATTAAAATATGTAGGAAACAAGCACTTCTAAAAGTTTGTCTGCCGGCCCAAAGTACATTTAAGGTGGTCCTGAGGTGGTTTTTGTATGTTAAAATATGTAACAAGCACTTGTAAAACTTTTTGTATGCCATCCCAAAGTACCTTATAGGTACTTTACATCCCAAAGTACCTTATAGGTACTTTACATGTCTGCCAGCCAAAAGTACCTTAGAGGTAGTTCATAGGTGGAAAATATCTTAAACTATGTAGGAAACAAGGACTTTTAAAAGTTTTTGTATGCCAGCCCAAAGTACCTTATACGTAGTCCTCAGGTGGTTTCTGTACATAACAATCTGTTAATTTTTTGTATGCCAACCCAAAATACCTTACACGTAGTCCACAGATGGTTTCTGTAGGAAACTGTTTTAAGCTGGGAAACAATAACAGAATCAGAAAAATAACACTTCAATGCTAGGACACTTCAACAGTCTTAAACTACTTGAATTAGAAATTTAACACTTCAATGCTGGGACACAAAGACAACACATCCAACCAAAAGGAATATATTACATCTTTATCAATTTGACATCAAATCATTACATGAGCTACAATGGCAATCAAAATGAAGCCAAAAAATTGGTTTCCACATGGAAAGTAGCATATAAATATACAAGGTTCTGCCACGGGTTTGGTTTAGTTACAAAAGGTACATAAAGGATCTGTCATTCTAAAAAAAGCAAGGGACGTCATCATCGTTGGGCATGAGCTGCGGCCCACATAAGTATGCATCATACGATGTTTTTTCAAACCCTTTTGCAATTGCTGTGAATACATACTTGTAGTCATCAACAGGTTTTGATTTGTTGAATGTATCCGCCAAGGTACGACAATCTGTAGCATGCTGCCACCCTTCCAGCCAGGCCTTTAGATCTTTTGACAAGTATTGGTTGGAGAAGTGCTATGATGTAAGTACCACAGGGATAATAATGACATTAATAGGAACTTTTGTCAATTAAAAGACATTGCAGGTATCATACCGCTGCAACTTTGCCAAAAATTTATGCAATACCTTGAAAATGTTGGTCTTCCACCACCAAAACAATAATTGCCCATATCACATAACTGCTGTCCAGCCCATCCACTAATATAGCTGTGAACCTGGGGGAAGCATCTTCAAATTCTTGAACCCACTCTGCTGAGCATTGCACTGCTCCATATGTAGACATTTACCCATGGGAATCCTGTGCATCTTTCGAAACAAACAGGTACTTGCCATCCGTCTCCTCATGCTTGACAAATGATGTAGCCTCAATATTGGGACAGACGAAGGTGTTGGGGTATAAAGCCCAATGTGGTCGCCCAGGTAAGTGGGCGGGCCGCCAGGTATGTACACATATTCTTTTGTAAAAACCTAATAAGAACTCACTATGCTCTACACATTACAGTAGAGCGAGTTCACCATATCGTCGTGCTCTTCTTCTCGCACTCTCTCTCGCGTCGCACTTCCGCTCGTACTCCTTCAACTGGTATCAAAGCTCAGATCGAGGCTCGGGGCAGCACTGCAGGAGGCTAGAGTCACCAACTCAGATTGGAGTGAAATTCGACAGACGAAGACACGGCCCCAAATCTTGTGGGATAGTCCAAAGGGCTTAGTGTTCTCAGAATTTCATTCTGAGGTCATCTCGGCCACCGTTCGGCTTCGACAAAGTTCTGCGCAGGCCATTTTCGACTACGTGGTCTCGACGGGTGCAGATCCGACTCTGCAAATTTGGGGTTTTCGGCCTACGACTGCAGGTGCTGAGGATATCGACACTCCCAGAGTGTTGATTTGTGGTTGTCTACACATCGAAGGACGGCTCACAGTTCTTGGAGGCGTGTTACATACGACACGGGCGCATCTACACACAGACTGTAGGCGACATCCACTAGTTCATCAGGTAGCTTGTGTTTGCTGCTTGATATTCCAGATTTCATCCTGACATTGCAGGTACTTCCACATGGGATGTATTGTCAGAGATGATGTATGTTTGTTGAGGGTTTGCTGGCTGTGAGTCACGCAGCAAACAACCGCCACAGCGGTTACAGCATATAGTGGGAAATTTGTGGATGTATGACTTTGTGGGAAGTCTATGTACTGTCAGATTTACTGCAGCCTTTGTTGAGGGTCGAGTGAGGTTTTATTGAGCTGGGGGATTCTCGAATGTTGAGATCCTTTCGGTGATACAGGTCTTGGAGCGATCCCTCAAGCACCCTTAGATAGGCAGCTAGGATGTATTGACTGTGAGTTAGACAGTTGGGATTGCATCTTTGCTTTACTACCGTTGACGCATTGTCACAGTCTATGCTTACAGGACAATGACAGGACAGTGAGAGACAGTACAAGTGCAGTACAGGTTTACTCGCAGCTTACAGTGTCAGAGAGACAGTGTTTTTTGAGCTATTTTTTGGTCTGTTTTTTAGTACACCAGAGCCATTTTACAAAGGAGACTCTGCCGAAATTTATGCAGAATCTGAAGCTTTCTTGGTTCATTTGACAAGTTGATATTGGTTCAGAGGTCAGTTTACAGGGGAAACTCTGCCAAATTTTTCCCAGAAAAATAAACTACTGTGAAGCGTAGCTATGGCTGGATCACAGGACACTGCTCTTTACAATATCAAGAAGCTGGATGGAACCAATTTCCCATTGTGGAAGAAGCAGATTTGGCACGTGTTGGTACAAAAGAAGTAGATCAAACCTATAAAGCTCAAGGGGATAAAACCAGAAGATATGGACGAAGATGAATGGAGCAAAATGGATGAATTGGCACTTTCTACCATTATGCTGACTTTGGCAGAAAGCGTTTACTTCAATGTAGCAGACGAGATGTCGGCTTATCAAGCATGGTTAAAGCTGAGTGATCTTTATGAGAAGCAGAGTGCAGCTTCACAGGTATACTGGCTTAAGAAGCTTGTTGACTTGAAGATGAAAGAAGGGACAACTATGTCCAATCATCTGAATGAATTCAACACAATCTATAGTCAGTTGTCAGCTCAAGGTGTCCAGTTTGATGAACCTGTTAGAGCTATGTTCCTGTTGATCACATTGCCGGAAAGTTGGGACACTTTTCGCACAGCTTTGAGTAATTTTGCACCTCCAGATGGTTTGAACATAGCAGGTGTAGAAGGAAGTCTGCTTACTGAAGAAACCAATAGAAAGACAATGGACAAAGGCAAAGGAACAGCCTTAGTTGTCAGGGGAAGGACCAAATAAAAGTACCAAGGTGGAAAGAGGAATCAGTCTCGTAGCAAGTCCCGCAGTGCTAAAGGCAAGAGTGACATAGAATGCTACCATTGTGGCAAGAAGGGTCACATGAAAAGAGACTGCAGAGAATGGGAAGCAGAAAAAGGCAAAGAGAAAGCTGAAGACCATGGTGAGAAGAACAAGTCCTCATTGAAGATTCAAGAAATAAATGTGACAAACATTGTTGCAGAGGATGACAGTCTAGTGTCAGGAGACATCTACTTCTTGAAGAATACAATGGACTCAGCTCTTCTTATAGCATCTGATGGAAATGCACTGAGTGACTGGATTATAGACTCAGGGGCATCACTTCATGTGTCTCCAAACAAGGAGTGGTTTACCTCTTATGTGACCACTAAAGATCATGTTCGGCTAGGCAATGGGCAGACATGTGAGATCTTAGGTGTTGGAGATGTTCAATTGAAGTTTCAGAATGGCTCTTCTTTCACGCTGAAGAATGTGAGACATGTTCCCGCAATTACAAAGAGCTTGATCAGCACAGGTTTACTTGATGATGCTGGCTACGTCACCACTTTTGGACAGAACATGTGGAAGATATCCAAGGGTTCTATGACAGTAGCACATGGAGTAAAGTCTGGAGGACTTTACATGATTTATGTATCAAATGTCTCTAAAAATGTAATCAATGTAACCGAGCAGCCGAACGTTTCTTTGTGGCATAGCCGGTTAGGACATATGTCCAAGAAGGGAATGGAAATCTTGTCTCGTTCTTGTTATTTGCCTGGCTTTTCATTTAATGATTTTGAATTCTGTGAACATTGTCTGTATGGTAAGCAAACACAGCAGCCACATAAGCATAGAAGCAATAGAAGAGATACACAGTTGGCACTTGTTCATAGTGATTTGTGTGGACCTATGCCTAACCTATCTCTAGAGGGAGCTTCTTACTTTATGACATTTATAGATGATTACTTGAGGAAAGTATGGGTTTACTTTCTCAAGCACAAGGATGAAGCGTTTAGTGTTTTCAAAACGTTTGTGACACTTGTGGAGAATCAGAGTGGCAAGAAGCTTAAATGCTTACGCACTGACAATGGTGGAGAGTATGTTTCAAAGGCCTTTCAGGACTTTTGTGAGTCAAAAGGTATAAAACGTGAACTTACTGCTCCTTACAATCCTCCTCAAAATGGTGTTGCTGAGAGGATGAATAGGACCATACAAGAGAAGGTCAGAAGTATGTTGTCTAATGCACAGCTGCCAAATGGGTTTTGGGCTGAAGCTGTATCAACAGCTGTTCATCTTGTAAATAGATCTCCTAGCAAGGTTTTGCAGAAGGATTCAGTGCCAGAGATGGTATGGTCAGGCAAGGTGCCCTCATACAAGCATCTCAGAGTCTTTGGCTGTGAGGCATATACTCACGTTCCAAAGGAATTTAGGAACAAACTTGAGCCGAAGAGTAGAAAGTGCATCTTTCTAGGCTATGGTAATTCTGGTGAGATGGGGTATAGACTTTGGGATCCCGAATCCAGAAAGGTTGTCCGCAGCAATGATGTTCACTTTAATGAATCCAAATATCATTCTAAACCAGAGAGGGTTGAGGAGATTAGAAGAGTTGTCTTCCAAGAAGATGGACCTGCACGTGCAAGACATAATGTCAGGGCTCAAGAGGAGCAAGGACAGGATAGAGTGGAACCATAGGTTGTGGCTGAGCCTGAGCCACCTATTGTGCGTAGATCTGGACGTGTCACGCGACCTCCTGATAGGTTTGTTCCATCTATGAACTATGTCATGTTGACTGATTGCAATGAGCCTTCATGTTACAAGGAAGCAGTGCAAATGAAGGACTCCGGGAATTGGCAATTGGCCATGCAGTCAGAGATGACAGCTCTGCATAAATACCAGACATGGAAGCTAGTTAAATTACCACGGGGCAAAAAGGCTCTACCTTGTAAATGGGTTTACAGGTATAAGATCACCGCTCATGATAGTCAGCCAAAGTACAAAGCAAGGCTTGTTGCCAAGGGCTTTAAGCAAGAACAAGGCATTGACTTTGATGAAGTCTTCTCTCCGGTGGTCAAGATGACTACATTGAGATGCTTTCTTGCATTGGTTTCCATATTAGATTTGGTGTTGCACCAAATGGATGTCAAGACAGCGTTCTTGCATGGTGATTTAGATGTGGAAATTTACATGCAGCAGCCAAAAGGGTTTGTTGAGAAAGGCAAGGAAGATTGGGTATGCCAGTTGTTAAAGAGTCTTTATGGCTTAAAACAATCACCGAGGGCATGGTACCATAAATTCCACAAGTTTATGCTTTCTCAAGGCTACAAACGTAGTGAGTTCGATCATTGTCTATATACAAAGAAGGCTAAGGATGGCAGTTGGCTGATCCTTATTTTGTATGTGGATGACATGTTGATTGCTGGCAAGCACTTGGAAGAAATTTCAGCTTTGAAGTCAAAGATGGCAAAATCGTTTGACATGAAAGACATGGGTGAGGCAAGTCATATACTTGGTATGCGCATTGAGAGAGACAGATCAAAGAAGTTGATTTGGTTATCTCAAACAGAGTATATTGACAAGGTTTTGCAACGTTTCAATATGGAGAAGGGAAAGGCATTGAGTGTTCCATTGCCACCATATGTGAAACTTAGCAAACAAGATTGTGTTGTGTCTGAGGAAGAACAGGCTGAAATGGATAAGATTCCATATGCGTCTGCAGTGGGTAGTTTGATGTATGCAATGATTGCTACTCGCCCAGACATTGCATTTGCAGTGGGAGTAGTAAGTCGATACATGTCAAACCCAGGCAAGAAACATTGGGAGGCAGTGAAAGGAATATTGAGATACCTGAAAGCTACAAAGAGTATGTGTATATGCTATGGGAGTCAGGAGCTAAGTGTAAAGGGTTTTACAGACTCAGATTATGCAAGTGACTTAGACAACCGAAGGTCTACGTCAGGGTATGTCTTTACATTGGCTGGTGGAGCAGTATCATGGCGTTCTAGATTACAAGATTGTGTTACTCAGTCTACTACAGAGGCTGAATATGTTGCAGCATCAGAGGCATGCAAAGAATCAATTTGGCTTAATCGACTAGTAACAGATTTGGGAATCAAAGAAGAGATGCCTGTGTTATATTGTGATAGTCAAAGTGCTATACAATTGGCTCGCAATCCAGTTTATCACTCAAAGACAAAGCATGTGGATGTGAAGTATCATTTCATCAGGGAAATGCTCGAGGATAAGCAACTTCAGCTTGTCAAAGTTCACACCACAGAAAATCCTGTTGATCTACTTACAAAAGGACTTCCCTCATAGAGCGTTGCGCATTTTCGCAAGCAGTTAGGTGTAGGGTAGTACATCACTTCTCTACATCTCTTGTATATTAGCTTGTATAGTAGCTTCTCTCACACTTAAAGTACCACATTGGACTTTAAGTGGGAGGTTGTTGGGGTATAAAGCCCAATGTGGTCGCCCAGGTAAGTGGGCGGGCCGCCAGGTATGTACACATATTCTTTTGTAAAAACCTAATAAGAACTCACTATGCTCTACACATTACAGTAGAGTGAGTTCACCATATCGTCGTGCTCTTCTTCTCGCACTCTCTCTCGCGTCGCACTTCCGCTCGTACTCCTTCAGAAGGGTCATACTTATCACATGTACATGTAAGACAAAGTACACCATTAAGATCTAATATGAGGGTTGGTTGGGTTGAATCATCATATAGCAAGGAGGAGATAGCTGGGGGAATGTACTTTGGGGGATCACTGATGATGATGATTTCCTCTACGGGTAGCTTGAGGGTCCCCTTTTCCTTTGGATGCTCTGTAAAAGACAGCATTCAACATTGAAAAATAAACACAAGGCAATATTTGACATAAAAGCGACAAAAATGTAGAGGCCGACAAAAACATAGACATTGCGCTTATGAAACATACATGCGACAAAAACATAGAGGCCGACAAAAAAGTTTCTTTTGCATTCAAAATCAAGAATCACAGATTCTTGTATTACAATTGAAGAGTCACAATTTCTTGCAAAACTCGAGGCTGGGGGGGGGGGGAGAGGGTGGGAAACATTAGAAGGATTGCGGAGGGGAGTACTCTTTCTGGGAGTCTTGTTCACAGCAAGCAGTGATCTGGGTGCTTCCCTCTCTCCCATATCTCCATTTGCATGTTGAGCATGCTGCTTTGAACATGTGGACTCCGAAGGTCTATTCTTTTTGGAAGGTCCACATATGTCATAAAACAACACATCAGCCCCATGCAGACATTACCTAGAAGTTGACAGGTCCAACACCATTACCACTTACTATCGCCATTTTTCTTGCGCTTCTTCGACACCTTCACCGTGTCACTCAGAAAGATGGGAGAATCTGGATTCTCATCACCAGCTACCATGTGTTGTACTGCATCCACTCCCTCTTGCACTATTGCCTTCGCATCATCAACCGTTGCATCTTCCTTTGGACTTCTTTCGCTAGGTTGTGGCTCAACTACTATTGTCCTTACAGGGGTCCTACCTTCACAGCTGGAGTGTCCTCACTGGAGTCCACACTATGGGCTTCAGGAGTAGCTTGTAGCACAACCTTTGGCACGTCATCCTGTATCGGCGCCACACAAGGAATATGGCCAGAACCTGCAAGCACATCAGTGAATTTCAGGCTTATGCAATCAGCAGATACTCAAAGACAACCTGAACAATTCTTGGATTTATATGAGATTTGGAGCAACGGCAACCAACCTATATGCAGGAGCATTGATTTAAGTGAATCTAAAATACTACTCTTGCAAGAGGCGTCCCGCACATACCGTCTCTGATCCAAGCCAGGTAGCAAAACACAGAGCATGGTATGCATGACCACATGCTAGCGTGTATACACAAACCACGTGGGAAGCCATAAATGCAAGACCACGTGCGGCACATAGTCCTAGAACAGAGACTGTAGCTTGCAAGTGGCTCAAGTGCTGGCCAGTTGTCGGAAGTAGTAACATTGTGTCACCAGCCTTCACCTGCTCCAACATGCTCTCACAAAAGTTGATCTGTTGCACACACGTACTCAATGATGCTTCCAAGTCAGTCACTTCTTTCTGCATAACAAATGAAGAACAAAACGTCCATAGGGATTTTATCTGAGAAGCACCATTATAGCCCAAAGTACCATGACAAGTACCTCTAAAAATAAACTACCATAAAAAAGTACTTTGGACACTCCAAAAAACCACCAAGGCAATGAAAAATACCATGGCAGGTAGAAAAGTACCTTGGACACTACCACCATAATAGAAAACTACCATTCCATTAAAAATATCAAGGCAAAAGCTATTACCATAACAGGAAAGACTGTCATGATAAAAAAGCAACCATGGCAAAAACAAAGTACAATGACAGGTACCTTGGACACTGCACACTAATCAGCAATGATCCTACAACCACCTTGGTAGAAAAAACTACCTTTACAAGTACCTTGGGCACAACCACCATAGCAAACAAACTTCCTTAAAGAAACAATCAACCATAGCAGAAAAAACCATGAAAAAGTACCTTGGATACTGCCACCATAACAGAGATGCTTTCCAAAAAACCTCTAAGGTAATGACATATACCATGGAAAGTAGAAAAGTACCTTGGGCACTACAACCATAGCAAAAGAAAAGTACCATAGCAAGAAATACTGCCATGGAAAAAACACCACCATGATCAAAAGAAGTACCATGACATGCATTTTGGCCATTACAATACCTGGAAAAATAGCCATGACCCCTGCACTTGTCATGGTAGAAAGAACTACCATTACAAGTACCACAATAATAGAAAAACTTCCATTGAAAAAACAAACACCCATAGCAAAAGAAACCACCATGGAAAAGTACTCGGTCAATGTCACCATAACAAAAAGAGAGCCATGTTAAAAGAAACTACCATGCCAAGTACCTTGGGCACTATTACCATGATAGAACTAAACAGGAGCGGAAAACCAAAGTATTAAAAAAAAACCATATAAAGTACCTTGGATTCTACCACCTAATAAAAAAATAGCCATGTCACAAAAGAACCCCACAATAGAAAAAACTACCTTGTCAAGTAGGTTGGGGGCATTAGCACCATAACAGAAATAACTGGCATGACAAAAACAACCACCTAAATAGAAGAGAGTACCATGTCAAGTACCTAGGGCATTACCACATAAACAAAAATCTTGCCTTGACTTGGTCGACACATACCTGGAGATGATCCACCTCATCTCTTATGTTCGAGCTACTTGCATCGGCCCCAAGAGCTCTGAGTGCACTAGTTAGAGCAGCCATCTTGCCTTCAATCACCAAAAAATCAGGGTCAGTATCGATAGCTCCCTTCATGTTGGACCGCAATATCTAGAGCTCCTGCAAATGCCCCTAAAGCACTGCCACGGCTGAAGATGTCCCTTGTATCTTCCACATATTTTGAAACCTGTCTTGTAGCTCTACTCTCACATTATCCAATGTTGTGTTCAAACCCTTTAATGCATTCCTTTTTGCATCCAGAATCTTCTCCACCTGTGCTTTTATTTGATGTCTTATGAATGAGGCACTAACTAGAGAAGTGCTCCCAGAAAAGAGAGCATTTTGCCCACTTTTCTTACTTGCCCCAACATTGTCAAGACGAAGGGGCTGAAGTGATGTCCCCTCATTATTCTCCGGCCAAATCTTTACTTTCTTGTCAATGCCACCCGGAAGCTTCTTGCAATGGTCCAAAACCTGTTCACCAAATACAACCCATGCAACCTTTTGACGTGCAGGATCTTTCCGAGCAGCTAGGCATCGCTTGTACACCAACAACGTTGCAAACTTGTGTGCGATCTCTTTGTTGGCTGGCATGCTTTGGTAGACTTTGTGAGACAGTAAGCTGCATTCGTCTACAAACTCAGGTTGCATCATATGTAGAAAGATTTTAGAGCCCTTCTCCCTTTTCTTCATGAAGACTGACAACCAATCCTGATCTGTGACATCAGTGTCACCGAGGTGCTGTAGAGCTTGCCCTCCAAGCTTAAGCCATACTCCTCATACAACTCCTCTCATGTGTAGCAGAATCAAGTTTGCTTGGGGTATTGAATCCTCCAGGAAGATCCTGATGCAAACCACATTTGATAGAGTAAACAAGCATAAAAAACATTGAAAAGAACATTTCTACAATTGAAGAGACAGAGTTGATATGTACGAATGCTTTTATTGCCGATAGTTTCAGACTTTATGCCCAATGTTGTGGAACTCCTAGGCTTGCTACTGGATGAAAGCATGCTAGTTGTACCACCATCAGCTGCTACCATGGTGCACTTTTGCGGTGGAGTCTTCATATCACTGTACAAACAAAAAAACACAATCCATGATTCACAATGTCCTCAAACAAACACATTGCTCAATTGCAACAAAAGAGAGAGAGACGGGGGGGGGGATTACAGTACCCGCTGAAGATTGAGGTCGCACAAAGAGGGCAGACATCCGCAGTTCTTCCTCCCTCTACTCACGTAGGGTGCATGAAGATGGAGTAGCACGTGGGTAGTTTTCTGTTGTGTAGGCTGGCATACAGCAGAAGTCATAGTCACCCTCTACCCGTAAACGATGTTCAAAAAATGATGCCGTTCTTGAAGTGGCGGTATTTTCCATTTCAAGCAATTTTCCACGTCCTCGATAAATTATTTGAAGGGAACAAATAAAACCTGAGAACTACTTCAAAAACCACCTAGAAAAGCCCTTAAAACTGCCTTGTGCAATTCATGAATCGGTCGGTCAAGGGCCTAGTCAATGAACAAATTCGGGTTTTTGCATTCCCAAGCCCAGGTAAGAGCACACCTGGTCTGCAGGAGCAAGACTCCAATCTGGAGGGGTTGCATTTGCTCTCCCAAAAAGAGGTGGATGATTTGTTGAAAAATACAAAACCACCAATTTTAGGGGAGAGGAGAGAAAACGCAACAAAGATACGTTGAATATATTCCCAAGCAAATGGGATGGGATTCACGATCTTAAATGCACTCCAAATGAAATCAAGGCACTGCAAACAAGTCTGACATTAGAAGACAAGGCATATAAATGGTGGATGTCTCTCAAGGAGAAGGGCATCATACCATAGACTTGGATAGCCTTTGAGATTGTGTTCAGAAAAGAATTTATGCCCACAAATGAAATGGACAAAAATCGATTTGTCCACAAATAAAGCGGATAGAAATTGGTCTACTTGGGACAAGTGTTCTATGCGACAACATAAAACATTGTTGGGTATATCTCGTACTATCGTAATGTCATTCTCAAGCTGGAGCGGTTAGATACCTTTTACCAAGTACATGGGTCTGACACCAGAGCTCAAGAAGCATGTTACGACTCAAGATCCTAAGATTCTTGAGGAGGCTATAGTGCAAGCGCATATACACGAAGATCCCTGTGAGAAAACACTGCATAATGATGATGTGTCTACCAGTACACATGCAAATCCCCGCACACAGCATGGACACAATAAAAGAAAGTGTATAGTAGGTGTATCGGAGGCATCCAAGAAACCCAAGGGGCCTAGGGTTCCTCTGTCCATTAAAGAGTTTGAGAAGGCCAAAAGAGAAAAAATTATATTTCACATTTTTAAGGAGTGGACACCGCAAAAATGATTGTCACAAGGGAAAATATGTTGCCCAAGAAAAAGAGAGAGCCCAGAGCAGTGCACATGGCGCCATTGTTTCCTCTTGAGTCCTCCTCTTGTTTCTCCAATGTGGAGGTAATACACACCGAGGTGGTGCATGAATGTTGTATCACGGCCTCCATGTGGCAGTTGACCTTCTATTCACATGAGTTGGTGCATATGCATGGGTACATCCAAGGGCGCATGGTGCGATTCTTGATGGACGATGGTGCTTCGGACAATTTCATTAACTATAAGTTAGTGAAACGGCTCAAGTTTCCCCAGACTCTGAGTTCCCACTGTTACAAGGTAGTGATAATGAACACTCGTGATGCCGAAGTCTGGGACACTCAAGTGAAAGATGTACCGCTAGAAATTAGAGGGTATCACACATCCTTGAATTTCCAAGCTATGAATATGAAGCGAGCGGATGTGGCACTGGGTCAGGAGTGGTTACATAGTCTAGGATCATCACTTAGGTGTAGCTATGAGTACAATAGTTTGATGATGTTCAAATCCAATAGCGTGCATGTGCTACTATTGAGAGAGAAGAATGTGCCTTCCTTGCCACTCATTTGTACAGCAGAGCTTATGAAGATCACTTCTCATAATGAAATAGAAAAAGTTTTTCTGTATTACTCCATGTTTCATTTTCTTTCAAATGTTGATAATGTTTTACTTGACAATTCCTCAACGTCGCATGCTTCTCTCTCTTCTATTCCATCTATGGCTACTACTCTTTTTCCTAAACAAAGAAACGTTGCTAATAAGTTAAAAGTTTTATTAACAAAATAAAGATGCATTCCCAAATGATTTGCCACCAGGATTACCACCGACATGGGTTGTGCAACATGGCATAGACACGGTTACAAGCAGTATACCAGTAAGTAAACCACCCTATAGAATGAACCATTCTGAGGCTGTTGAGGTGGAACGTCAGCTTGCGGAATATCTCAATAGAGTTTTTATACAACCCAGCTCTTCACCGAGGGCTTCTCCCATCTTATTGATGAAGAAAAAAGATGGTAGCATGCGCATGTACGTAGACTATCGAGGATTGAATGCAATTATTGTTAAGAACAAGTATGTTGGAAAATAGGGTTGCAGAGAAATGCACACTAAAGGAGAGGAGCCGGGAGCACATCAGAAGAGGAATATGAATACACTCACACACACCACCATAGCCACACACACAGGTTGGAGGGGGAGAGCCGACACACACTGTGTGCCCCCTTTTTTTTTCTCTATCTTATACACTTAGACACAATACACACTCTACTTTGTGTTAGTGGCTCACACAAGTGTATAGTTGTACACTTAGGGTTAGTAGCAGTTAGTGATGGGCGATCAGCCACATGGCCATTAAACCTAACATTCTCCCACTTGATGGACAATGTGGGAGACCATAAGAATGGAAGAGAGAACCATGCTTCATCCAATGCCCATCAACTCACGACATTGCTGAAACTGATGGCTGGAGAGACTTTTAGTGTGCATCCGCTGTGTTCTTTGATGTAGGAATCTTCACTAAATCAAGGCTCTTTTTTTCCAAGCATCCACGACTGAAGTGATAACGTGCATCAATGTGTTTTGTTCTGGAATGAAACATTGGATTGTTAGCCAAGGCAATAGCACTCTAAATGTCACAATGAAGAACTGGTGTACACTTCTCCAATCCAAGATCTTTTACTAGGCGAGCAAGCCAAATAGCTTCTTTGCATGCCTCACTCAATGCAACATACTCTGCCTCTGTGGTAGAAATGGATGTACAGTCTTGAAGAATGGATCTCCAAGAAATAGCCGAACTAGCAAATGTGTAAATCCAACCTATTGTTGATTTACGACTGTCAACACAGCCTGCATAATCACTGTCTACAAATCCTTGGATGGATGACTCTCCACGACCATAGCATAATTGTCTATCTGCAGTGCCACTCAAGTATCTGAGATTCTACTTTTGACAACATCTCAATGACATTTACCAGGGCTAGACATAAATCTACTGACAACTTCCACTGCATGTGCAATGTAAGGTCTTGTAGCCACCATGGCATACATGAGACTACCACAAGCTGAAGCATAAGGAACCTTAGCCATTGCAACTTTTTTCTCAATAGATTTGGGACAGTCGTTCTTGCTAAGTGTTTCAAATATGCAAGCAATGGAGTACTCAAAGCCTTCCCCTTCTGCATGTTGAATCGATCAAGAACCTTGTGCACATACTCTTTTTGAGAAAGGTACAACAACCTTGTCTTACAGTCATGAGTAATGCGCATACCCAAATGTGATTGGCTTCACCCAAATCTTTCATGTCAATTTGACTTTTCACGTTAATTTTCAAGTCAACAATGTCCTTCATGGAATGACCAACAATAAGCATGTCATCTACATAAAGGATAAGCATAATAAGTTGTCCATTGTGTTGTCTTTTCACATAAAGACATGGATCCTCATTACTACGCTTATAGCCTAGGGAACGCATAAATGCATCAAAATTTTGATACCATTGTCTGGATGATTGCAAGCCATAGAGACTTTTTAGAAGCTTATAGACCAAATGTTCCTTGCCCTTTAGCACAAACCCTTCAGGTTGCTGCATATAAATCTCTTCCTCGAGATCACCATGTAAGAAAGTTGTAATGACATCCATTTGATCAAGCTCCATATCTTCACTGGTAACCAAAGCAAGCAGCATTCTCAGTGTGGTCATCTTGACCACACCGCTGGAGAAAATATTTCCTAGAAATCGACACCATATTCTTGCTTGAAACCTTTGGCCACTAAATGAGCTTTGTAATTGTCAATCTTCTTCTTGTAAAGCCATTTACAAGGTAATGCTTTCCTACCTTTTGGAAACAAAACAAGTTCCCATGTTTTGTTCTTTGCAATACAGAACAGCTCCCTCTTCATAGCATGTTCCCACTGAACCTTATCATTGGCTACCATAGCCTCTTTGTAACAAGAAGGCTTACCACTATCTAACAGAAAAACAAAATGCACGCCTGGAACAAAACGTTTTGGCGGATGTGAGACTCTTTGAGATCTCCGTGGTGGCAGATCAAAACTCGTACTAGCCTGTGTAGTAAGTGGCTGGGGAGTTGTCTGGACAAGAGGTGATACATCAAAAAACGTCACTTGTAGGAATTCAACCTCTTTCACTAGCTGTCTATGGGGTAAATTAGATTGTGATAGCATAAACATAATCCACTCTTGGATGGTCCTAATTATTCGTTTTGCAACACCATTTTGTGCAAGGGTATAGGGACCGATTAACTCACACTTAATTCCCCTACTTGAACAAAAGTCTGTAAACTCTTTGGAGACATATTCTCCACCATTGTCTGAGCGCAAAGCTTTCAACATATGTTCAGACTGAGTTTCAACACTAGATAAGAACTTGAAGCAAGAAAAGGTCTCATGTTTGGACTTCATGGCATAGACCAAACATGCCGTGTTGCATCGTCAATGAATGTAACATAATAGGACGCACCACCATGGGATTTAGAAGGCATAGGCCCACATAAATCATTGTGCACAAGCTCTAAGGATTTTCTTTTTTTGTCAAAAGAATGTGTATGATGTGTCTGTGTTTGCTTTCCATATTGACAGTGCTTACAAAAGAAAAAATCAAAAAATGACAAAGATGGTAATAAGTAGCCCAAACAAGAGAGTGTCTCCATTCCCTTCTTTGACATATCCTAACCGGCTATGCCACAAAGCAACGGTTGGTAGCTCGATTACAGAAAGAACATTGTTTTCATCAGATACATAAAGAGGATAAAGTGAACCAACTTTAGAACCATGGGCTATAATAAGATGACCCTTCACAACACGCCAAGACTGCTGATGAAAAGTGACTTTGTAAACCAAGTCATCAAGACGTCCAACAGAAATCAGATTGCGTGTCAAGGCTAGAACATGATGCACATTATGGATGATAAACCTCACCCAATTTTCCATAACCATGGCAATATCACCTACGCCAACAATGTCACAAGAGTAATTGTCACCAAGTATAACAGAGCTTATGGTTTCCTCGTATGTAGTAAACCAATGCCTATGAGGTGTGACATGCAACAAAGCACCCGAATCAACAATCCATGTATGGGATACTTCACCACTAAACAAGGAGTTCAGCTGGCATAGAACTTTGCAAAGATAGAATTTCTTGTCATCATAAAAGACATCATTATTTTTAGTCAACATATTAATGTATTGCGCATCACTATCATCCTAAACTATGTTAAGTTCTTCAATCTTAACCGAAATCTTTGGTTTCTCCTCTTTATCATCATGATCTTTGCCTTTATCTTTGCCCTTCTCTTTGTCAAGCTTCCAAGCATAACAATCCTTCTTTATGTGACCAAACTTATCACAATAATGGCATTGAACATTACGGTGACAATGAGGCTTTGATCTACCCTTTGATGCATCTCTATTTTTCTTGGACTCAAGTTGCGTAGAACGGCCCTTACGTTGTGTATCATCCCTTTACACATAATGAGCTTTACCATAATCCGAGCTAGTCATAGTCTTCCGACGCATCTCCTCTGACAAAAGTGCACTAGTACCATCATCGTATTTTAGCGTACCATTAGGAGCAGAGTTACTAACAGCTATGAAAAAGATATCCCAAGAGGATGGCAACGAACAAAGCAAAAAGATTGCTTTCATCTCATCATCAATGGCATGCGTTGTGCACAAATCTGGGCAAAAAGAGAATCAAAATCATTGATATGGCTAGCAACACTAGCTGACTCCTTCATACAAAGGTTGAAAAGTTTTCGCATCATGAAAACCTTATTGCTAGCCGTATCCTTTTCATAAGTGTCGCATAATTTCTACCATAAAGCATGAGAAGTATCGCATTCTAACACTGAAAAGTAAACCGACTCACCAAGGGCAGTCTAATCATAGAACTGCATAGCTCTGATGCCACTTGTTGGAAATTATGGTTGCAAGGAAATGCACACTGAAGGAGAGGAGTTGAGAGCACGCCGGAAGAGGAAGATGAATTTGCACACATATTCACACATACACCATCATAGCTACACACACAGGTTGGAGGGGAAGAGCCGACAAACATTGTGTGCCCCCTTTCTTTCTTCTCTATCTTATGCACTTAGACACAATACACACTCTACTTTGTGTTAGTGGCTCACACAAGTGTATAGTTGTACACTTAGGGTTAGTAGCAGTTAGTGATGGACAATCGGTCACATGGCCATTAAACCTAACAAAGTACCATTGTCGAGAGTGGATGAGTTCCTTGATTATCTCACCCATGCTTGAATCTTCACAAAGATTGATTTACGGTCAGGGTCTCATCAAGTACCCATTAGGCTTACAAATATACCCAAAACTGCATTCCAAACCCGGTTTGGACACTATTTTGGCTATGTCCTTCAGTTGGCCAATGCGCCAGCTACTTTCATGACACGTATGGACAATGTCTGCGACCATATATAGGCAAGTTTGTTATCATTTTTCCCAATGACATCCTCGTGTATAGTGCTTCTGAGAAAGAGCACTTACAACAATTCAAGCAGGTATTTGAACTATTACAAGAAAAATTATTTCAGCAAATGGGTTGCACATGTTATTTCACTATTTAGGGCATGTTGTTTCAGCTAATGGGTTGTACACGGATCAATCCAAAGTGGATGCCGTTAGGAGGTGGCCCTCTCCTAGAAATTTTGAAGAGCTTCATATTTTTTTCAGAATTTGAAAATTTTTATCGAAGGTTCGTTTTGATGACATACCAACTAAAGGCCAAGGGAAAAACCTTTCAGTGGGGTACATCTCAAGAACAAACTTTTGATGCTTGCAAGGACGCATTAGCTACAGCTCCTAATTTAGCTATTGTGGATCCTTTGAAGCCATTCGTTTTAGAAACAAATGCTACTAATCGTACTATTGGAACAATCCTTCTACAGAAGGGAAGGCCAATTGCATTTGAAAGCAAGGAGATTGATTCATCCCATAAAAAAATTTCTGCTTATGAAAGAGAACTTTATACAATAGTGTCTACTTTGAAGACATGGAGGCATTATTTGTATGGGGCACAGTTTGAGATTGTGTTTGATCATGAAAGCATAAAATGGTTTGCACAACAATCTGATTTGAAGGGTCGAAAGGCCACATGGGCTGAGATTCTTCAAGAGTATGATGCAAAGCTCCGGTATTGTAAAGGACGATATAATGTGGTAGCTGATGGTCTTAGTTGAATGCCTAAGATCAACTCTCTTCTGTTTACCAAGATATGACAAGATATGAAGTGAGTTTCTAGAATCTCTCAAGGGCAAATGTGAGCATGATGAGGCATACTCCAAAGTGTAGAGCCATGTGTAAATGATGGATCCTTCTCACTTTAATGTTGGTAGTGCATCTTTAACCTCCGCACTTGGTTCTCCTCTTTCGAGTGATGAGCTGCAGAGATGGAGCCTAATGGTAAATGGAAAGTATCTCTATGGATTTCATTGTGACTTTATCAACCACTGTACGAGATCATGACTTGGTATGAGTGGTCGTAAACCGGTTGACTAAACTTTACAAGTTTATTCCAACCAAGTCAACCATTAAGACTCCCAAAGTTAGCTAAGTTATTTGTGGAAAATAATGTATACTGCTTGTGTGGATTTCCAAGGAACATCGTGAGTGATTGTGATCCCAAGTTTAACAGTCACTTTTGGAGAGCTGTATAAAATGATTGGATATACAATGCAACCTAAGTACAACAGATCATCCTAAAATGGATGGTCAGACTTAAAGGGTCAATCAAGTGCTAGAGGATATGCTACGAGCATACGTTAGCAAGAAGCAATTAAATTGGAAAGATTATCTCCCTATTCATGAATTTTCTTACAATAGTGCTAAGCATGTAACAACTAGTTTTAGTCCTTTCATGCTTATGTATAGTTTTCAACCTAGGTCACCAGTTACGGTACGGTTGGCAACTGAAAAGCTCCAACAGGTGAAGGCTTTTCTCCAATATTATACAAAAATGTTGAGACTGGTTCGTCAAAATGTTCGATAAGCACAGGATCAGTATATAAGTATGTTGATGAGAAACGTCGACAAGTTACCTTTACAAAAGGGAAAGAGGTATTTTTGTGTGTGCCAAAGCATTTGGAAAGTCTGAAGAATACGCCAAAACCTAAATTATCTTCGAGATATTGTGGGCCTTTCAAGATACTCAAGCAAATTGGTGATAGCGCTTACAAACTCTCGTTACATGTGCACTCTCATATTCATCCGATATTTCATGTGAGCCGTTTACGTATTTGCTTACATGGAGACGACAATGTCATCAACCAACAGATTCTGGTTGATTTCATTGAACCTCCAACCCAACTGCATGAGCATGAACGTGTATCTTAGACTCTCATGATTTATGTACTCGTCATCATGTGCGATAAGTTTTGGTCAAGTGAAGAGAATAGCCTGAGTGTTCTTAAGGAGAAGTTTCCCACTTTGTTTTCGAGGACGAAAACACTTCTCCAAAAGGGGGGAGTAATGTAAGGCAAGGGGGGCAAACCCCGGGGGAGGTCACGAACAGGGGTCGGCTATTAGATGTGGACAGGGGATTCTAAATATAGACGACCAAGGGCTTATATAATAGGGTGGTAGGGCGAAGAATCCTCATGGTAATTCCCGTGGGTCTTTCACAAAGGCACTTAGACGACACCCCCGTATACCCTACATATTGGAGGGCCCTTCAACATGTGGAGAGCCCTCTCAAATCCAAGTCGAGATCCATACTCCATAAGGAAGAAATATTAACATAGAGCACGTTATGAATCACCTAATTTCATGAAAAAATAGAGGCTAATGTATACATTGAATGTGCAACAACCGATCAAAATGCGATTCTTTGAGCTAGAAGCACCCCCATCAAAAAAGTAGGGTACCATTCTGATTTCCCTGCAATACTGTTTCCAAAGGGTGAGTAGGTTTATTGGGCTACATTTCCACTTCACGAGGGCCCTCGACAAGCAACCTTTCTAGCAGGCCTTTTGGGGGGAGGGGGGGGGGGGGCTTAGATCTCATGTCTCTCAAGTAGTGGGTGTGAGCTTAAATTGCACATATGGGCTTCCTGCTTAACAACATGATGGAAGGCTCTTGCATCCAAGGGGGTAGTGCCGTTAGGAGAAATGTTGGGTTTTCCTCATTGAGGGCGATTCGGTCTATATGTAGCAATCACTCATCTCTCCCATTAGCCTTGCGGCAATGATTTGCCTTGAGTTTTTGTGTTACCTTTGTTATTGGCAGCTTTGCATCTATATTGAGGGGGAATTTGTTGTTTCCACAGTGGTAGGAAATGTTGGACCTACTTCTTGGCTTCATATAGAGGGTGCCAAATCGTAGCTTTTCCTTTGGTCGACACAATGAAGCCTCCCTTGGTACTGCTGAGTGTTGTTTCTTTCTCTTGGCAATTTGGTGGCTTTCCATGTGTGTGTAGCAGAATACAATCCAACTTATTCAAGATTTGCCAAAACCTTGTTCTTATCAGCTTCTCCGAATGAAATTCATTATGATGAGAAACTATGGTGAAAGCCTCAAATTGGCATTCTAAAACAATCAAATGAAAAGGAAGTAAAGTCGTGTAAGGCTCTTGAAGGAAGGGACCCATTGACAAATGACACAAAAGAAGGATTTAAAGATTTCATACCAAAAAGGTCCAACTAGCATAAAACGTAATAAAACAAATCAAAGAAATGGACCCGCATGAGGCTCTTAACTGAGAGGACTTTATTAAATATATTTTTTTTTTAATCAACCAATCAATACTTCACATCAAATGTATGCATAACTCCCTTCTTCACCAAGGCTTGTTTTGGATAGTAGATGAGAGTTTGCAATGCATGGGTTAGTACCACCTTGCCCTTTTTCCTAGCCTCATCTACACATGCTGTACATTTCTTAGCTGAATTTAAAGATACAACTTAATTAGAGCCATACAACCATTTAGTGAATGAGATGACATGTACACTTTACATATTGAATTCCATACATTTAAGAATACCAAAGTCTCAAGTCGGTATGTATGCTATAACCCAAGTTACTCTTATGAGCCTATCACAAATGTGCGTTATAATAAAAGGACTAGCCCTTTGGTTAAAGTCCTGAAGGACCCACACAGATTCAACCTTCTTGGGTAGGCACTATGTCGCTAACCGTTCATTATAATAGAGATCTCTTGACCAATCATTGGATCTAGGTTCCCATGGCCGCTGGTATACAAATGCATCAATAATGTACTCAAATCCTTGTCTACATGACATGTAACCAACCATTCTAAAAGGAAACTTTAATTACAACAAGATAGAGGATTTCTTGAACAATCACTTAGGTGCATGAGTAGTCTACAATAGTCCTTGCCTAGCAAATATGGAATGAGGCTCCATTCCTAAGACTTCCTTGGAAAGGGAGTCCTTGTTGACCTATCTTTCATTCCTTCGTGAAACTAAATGCAAGTTTTTGACTACAGCTTCGTTAGAAAATAATGGTCGTCCAAGTCACAAACATGGACTTTGGGCCTAATTAAAAGTTCAAGTGCATTTAAAAGCATATCAATGGGTCCACTATGTAACATGTAAACCTACAGATAGTATAACGACTTTCTAGCCAACTCCCTGTTTGTGCAAGATCACCCTAGGGTGTCTACAAAAAGTTAATGGCTAATTTTATCAGAGTTCGGCACATATTTCATCAACAGATTTACCATTGCAAAAGCCCAGTCATTTACAAATAGGTTCTCTCAGGACTAAACCAGTCATCTTTCCTTCAAGTAATGTTTTTCTCATGTTGCTTTTTCGTAACTATGTAGCTTATCATAGCTAGTAATTCTATCACTTTATGCTTGCTCTTGATATTGATGTGGTAAATTTATCCCCCTCGCTGTGTAACATCCATGGTTTAACTATTTATCACATTCATTAGCATTCATTAGGTGCTGGTTGTAATATCCTTAACAATGCATTTCCTATAGGAATCGTCTAACAAATTAATTCATTTTTCAAAGTAGAGCCATTAAGGAGATACATCCATTAACGATGCAACAATATGAATGGTTTGCTTTGCTAGGGCTCTCACCATCGAAGATTCAAGAGGACCCTAACACTGCTACTTAAGCACTACATAATGATGGCCATGGGAATTCCAAACAGTGGTCCTTGCCCAACAGTGTCCCTACCAAAAACTAATAAATGGGCATTATGTAAAGAAGTATCCCAACCCACCCATGCAGACCCCTTCCCAAAATAAACAAAGAAAAAGACAAGAGTTAGCTGACACCAGATAATAGCTGCAAATCGAAATTGCATGCCAATCACAAGCTCAGCAAAACCAACCGATAGCATGCAGAAAACCTTTTTGAAGTTACGCAGTCAATGCCACTGTATTAACCAACCTCGTTGATGATGCAATTCAGCAAGCAGAAAAATGTTAGGTGCAATATTGCATGCCCGCTTAGTCTGCTCAGTTGAAACGACAAACTTCGACAAAATTCATCTCACCATGCAACCTTCTTTCTGGATCATCAACTCCGAGCATCAAAGCACTTCTTTCAAGTGTCGACTTTACGCTGGAGTTCAGACACTGATGACGCAATCTGAATTGCATATGCGACCAACATGATGGCAGGAAGGTGGCGCATGCAATCTATCATGCTAAATTGCATGTTTGGTTGGCAAGGGCCCTCCACATAGTGGAATGGGACCACATACTTTTAACAAATACTGAAGCACATGTTGAATACATAGTAAAAACAATACACCTCAATAATTGAAGAAAGATACACTTGTACTTAGTTTATAGTCTACTACGGGCCACGTTTGGAGGACTTGACCCCAAAAACTTTGTATGTCGACCTTGGGCCACTAATTTGCCAGTGGCTTTCAGTCGTATATCAACAGCAACAAACGCAAGGCTTTTCCCAACACGTAAAGCTTTCGATTCAATTTCTATCTCCTCCTGACAAAAGCAAGTTATGAAGGCACCTTGTTAAAAGCTTCATTACCATGTCAAAATGCTGATCCTTCTTTAGATTAAGGTAATAAGATAATTGCAAAATGACCAGTGCATAAGAAGGGTACTCACACCAAGAGGAGCTGCAGCCATGAACGTAACATTTATCTCCACAGATACCCCAGAATATGTTTTCCCTGTGGAGAATATGGCTGCGGATCCTATAATATCTACTAGAGATGTAATGGCACCTCCATGCAGTCTATCACCCGCATTCTGAAGATGTCAAAAGAGTCAAAAACTCTCTCTCTCTCAAAAAAAAAAACAAAAAACAAAAAAAAAGTCATACCCTGTTGATATTGAACATTACGAGATGCAGACACTGCCAATTACAAACACAACAAGAAGCCACATGACAAGATACAACCAATGGTGGAAAAACCATAGTTACCCGGAACGGGAACGGGAACGGGGAACGGGAACGGGGAGGAGGAGGGGGGGACGGAACGGTCCATCTAAAGTAAGACTTGAATTACCTCCATTCAGCTTAGTCCCAAATAAACTCCTAAACAACCCCAAATCTGCCCCCTGACCTGCCCTCAAAGTGCACCAAATATGTTCCCCGAACAGCCCCAAATCTGCCCCCAAAAGCCCACTTTTTTCCCCCCAAATGCCTACTTTTGCCCGTTCCACCCCGCGTTTCACCGTTCCGCCTCATGTTCCACCTCGTTCCCCCCATTCCAGAACACCGCCGGAACACCGTTCCGGTTACACCCCGTTCCGGAACGGCGTTCCATTCCCATCTCCGTTTCGGGAACAGGACTCGTCCAGAACACCGTTTCGGAACGTTTGGGCTGTGTTCCCCCTATTCCCTGTTACAATGGGAAAAACCCCTCTGGAAGCACAAATCTGAAGTAGAAAAACCAACCGGCCAGTATAGGTATCACAATATGTGCAGACAAGGAGGATAGGAAGGTGAAAATGTTAATGACTCCAAAAAGGGGCCGCACAAATCTTCCCCAAGACCTCCTACAGCTCCAAGCCTCCTACAGCCCCAAGCGGTACAGCTGCCAAGACATCTAAAATCTTCTCGGCCAACCAATGGCACACACCACGGGGACAGTTTACAGCTGGACCACCGTACACACCAAAAGAAACAGCCGATATTGAAGATCTGGAGCACAATAGTAACAGCTGCCCAAGAAAGAACCATCTTCAGACCTAGCATAAAATTCATCAAAAGGAGCAGGGCAACTCCCTAAAGACCACAGATAGATAACCACCTGATCTTGCAAAAAGAACTTCAAAAGAGTAGGACAAGTCAGTGATGAAAGCTTGCATAAGCATGAGCACCAAGTAAGGATCTAAGCAGTGGTAATCGCAAATATCATTTGCAAAAGCAATCTGAAACCAGCCTGTTCAATCCAAAAAGGGCGGTAGACTTTACTTTAAACCTTGATTTAGCTTTCACCCATTATTAGTCGTCTATTTTACCTGTACTTTCAAGACACAACAAAGGGGAGAGGGATACAGGCTGCTAGATTGCACCTGTATGAGTAGACAGACACCAGATTGGCCCCTAACTTAGGCGCCCCTTTCGGTATTTCTTTATTGTTCAAAAGAGGGAATAAACGCTGTGGTTCCCTACAAGCTGCCCTGCACAAACTCGGCTGAATTTCCACTGTTCCAGCCCGATTTCGGCAACATAACTGTACTAGAACCCTTCACGGTCAGTATTCCCACGCATTGACTGACTTTCCCGACGCATACGGGCACTTTGCAAAACCTGGCGAGAATCTGCAGCACGCTGAATTCTCTGTTTTCAGCCCTGAAAATGCGCCAGATCACCTGTACAGCGGTCCCCTTGCGTCCCCGAACCTCCTGGGGGTATTAGGGTCCGTTTAGGGCCAAAACCCTAAACCTGCAAAAATACACAGCAGGCTGTAATTCGCTGTTTCGGGCTCCGTTTCGCGTGCCGGTCGCATCCGTAGCAAGTCCTCGAGCTCCCGCACCTGTAGGGCTACTTGCCCTTTGAATCGGACGAGATTTCTGGCGTGAAACCTCTCCGAATTCACCTGTACCTGCGGGGGGATTAGCCGCTAGCTAATCCAGTACCTGTGCAAGAGGCTCTTGCCTCGGCAATCGCGCATGAACCCACACAACTGTACATTGGTCAAATGAAGAGCCCACTTGAGGGGCATAACATACTGCCAAAGGGGAGAGAGAGGGCAGTGCGTAGCGTGCAGGGCATCACTCTTGGCACCGCACTGTGCATAAGAGGGAAAGCAAGCACTCCATAGCTCTTAACCTGTGACCAAATCTGAAAATGAGGCTCTTCCCCTCCTAAATTCAGCGCCACTTCTTGTTGCATGAGGCAAGTGCACCAGAAGGTGCCACTTGGCACTTTTACAAGCATTTTCCCGTTTCGGGGTTGCCGCCTAAAAATATCCCAACCGGTTGCCCAGTTGACTTCACGGCAGAGTAAGAAAATGTTCCCTTTGTCATTCCGGAGGTAATGACGCCAACACATTTTCAGGTCCCAAAATAGCAGTTCCCTAAATTTTAGGAGATGCTGCCATTGTATCTTTTTAGGTCATCCGACCCTCTTTGTACACTGCGGCCACATCCAGAACTGAAATGTAGCCTCTGTAGCAAAGGATTCCACTTTGGCTAGTCAATGACCCCACTTGGCTAACCATAGTCCTTGTCCAACCTTAGTGCTCTCTTGCCCTCAGGCCTGGACTCCCTCTGGACAGTTCCACACTAGCTATGCAATGCACGGCAGTTAGATTTCCCGAGGGGTGTTTCCAAAAAGTGAAAGTAAATAGATAATAAGAAAGAAATCAACAAAAAGGATAGATAGTAGTCACACGCTGGTGACACAATCCATAGAGGAGTTGCGTGAGCAGGGGAGCACAGTGGTAGCACAAGAGCAAACAATGTATCTGCCAGTGGTCTGCAGCGATCTCTAATTTGTCAATTGCTGACTAATGCACTTGTTAATCATATTCCTATGGGTGTCATTCTACCAAATCTCACAGCAACACACGAACGGAACTGAAAATTTTAGCACTTCCAAGTTAAAACCAAACAATAGTCGCGACATGAAGTGGCCGAGTTCCACTTCCAGATGCACTCGCTCCAAAGTCTAACGCCCCTTTCGGTACTTTTAGTCAGCGTCTTTATGTGATCCCTTTTCCTAGGCATGACATATTGTACGTTGAGCAAGTTTGACTCATGAATGAGCACGGATGTATGCGGATTCTTCATGACAAGCTGAAAAGTATGCATTCAAGGGAGTCACATTCCATGTCTCTTCCTTGGCACGACACAATTGTAGAAAGAGCCCAAGAAAGTATGAGCACCAAGCATCGGCATTTCCATTGTGTTTTGCCACAGTCGATTGATTTAGATCAGCACCACAAGATTCTATCTCATTGTTTGCATGTATGTGGTGAACGGTTTGGCACTCCGTCTATTTGTTCATCTTCATTGCATGCACGGTCTTTTAGGAAGCCAAGATTTTTTCCAATCACTTCACATGGAATGGTGTGTGTTGGAAGTGGTTTAAGGAATTTTCAGCCATGGAGATTCTTGAAGAAGGAAGAAGCATGACTCTATACGAAGTTGAAGCATCGAAGGAGCCACAGAAGACTTTTTGTCGCTTTCGGCGCGGCCCAAAGAAGAAGGCATTGCAAACCTTTATGAAGTTCAAGCATCACACGACCCACACCTCAGAGTGGGCCGGCGAAGAGTCCTTTCAAGGATTCCGGATGCTGTTGACGATCTCCCTCGACGCCATACAGTTCGGTACAAGTACCTCACTTTGAAAAGGAGGGGATGTCACGTGACACATCCAACCCTATGTGCCCGTGGACAAGCTACAGCATGACCAGGGTTCAGTTCAGTCAAGTCAGTCTAGAATAGGAAGTGATCTGGCACTTTTGTGAGTCTGTTCGCAAACCGTGCATGTCCAGACACTTAGATTAGATGCATATTCTCTGGTTGCACACAGCATGATCATCAACATTACCATCAGCATCCATCGGGAGCAATTTCCAGTGCATTAAACCTATTTTCCCTATTTTTGACATTTTTCACTTATTTATTAAGTGACTTTTGTTGGGAACTAGGTAGGGCAAATTTCATAAGCTTGTATATATAGAAACCTAGCGCTAGCACTTTCTGGCAGAAGAGGCAGCAGGAACTTCGGTTCAACAGGCACCTTCTCAGCAAGACCCCCCCTCCCCCCAAGCAGTTGACCTAGCGTTTTCTGCAAGGAATTCAACCTTGGCGTTTTTGCATGCAATTCAACCCTTGGCGTTTTTGCATTGCATAACAGCAGATCCACAGCAAGACACAACACACTCCCTAGCGTTAGCAGATTCCCACAGCAGAGCCCAAATCAGCCCTAGCGTATTTGCATCAGCTTGACACCCTCAACGTTTTTGCAGATCTTCGCGACAGAATCAGCCCATAGACCAGCGTTTTCAGTTTTCAACAGTTAGAACCCACAGAAGAAGTCCCAAACCTCGCAGAACTCACCTTCCCGCATCAGATCCTCGTTGCACGGTCAGATCCAGCGTAGTTTGCAGATTCAGCCCAAAAAACGCAAATTTCAGCATCTGCATTTTCAATGCGTCGTCGTCGTCGTCGTCGTCGCATCGACATTGTCACCGACATAGAGTCAGAATTCAGCAGAGAAAGATTTGCAGATTTCAGCCCTTAGCATTCCCAAACTTCAGCCCGTCTCGAGCATTGTAGAGATTTGTGCAATCATAAGTAGACTGTTCTCGCCATAGAGAGCGGTCTACATTGTCGGCAAGTCCAAGCATTGTAGAGATTTGTGCAATCATAAGTAGACCGCTCTCGCCATAGAGAGTGAAGCCTTCGGAGGAGGGTTTGACAACATTCTGGTGTCGTATTCTTCTCTCTCTATCTCTCAGTCTCAGCACCTTCATTCACAGTGTTCACCACTTTGTATGCGTCCATTGTACTATCACTAAAGGAACGGAAGGCTCTCCCTTCCGTAAGTAAAAGGAACCCTTGAGCACAGTTGGGAGCACTCATCTTGAGCAAAGTTCAACATTCACTTCCGTTGCACCTTACATTGATGTGTGGGTCATGCGATACTTCAACTTCATAAAGGTCTGCAACGCTTGCTCCTTTGGGCCGCACCAAAGCGACACAAACTCATTTGTGGCTTCTTCAATGCTTCAACTTCGTCTATAGTCATGCGTCTACCTTCTTCAAGAATCTTCTAGGATGAAAATTCATGAAACCACTTCCAACACAAAAACATGAGCATACCCATTCCATGTAAAGTGACTGGAAAAATTTTAATCTTCTTAAAGACTGTGCATGCAATGTAGATGAATATATAGATGGAGTGTCAAACCGTTCATCAAACACACGCAAACAATGGACTCGAAACTTGTCTTTCTGATCTAAATCTATCAATTGTGGCAAATCACAATGGAAATACCGATGCTTGATGCTCAATCCTTCTTGTGCTCTTTCTGAGACTGCGTCATGCCAAGGAAGAGACACAGAATGTGAATTCCTTGAATGCAAACATTTCATCTTTTCATGATTAACCCGCATACATCCGTGCTCATTCATGAGTGAATCCTGTTCCTCGTACAATATGGCTTGCCTATGGAAAGCGAACACATAAAGACGGTGACTAAAATACAGGAAACTGTCAAGAATGAAACACTCAAACAATGCATGCTGACTAATCATGAGAACACATAATACTTCATGTGGGGGTTCTTTGGACCTCGACTTGAGAGCCAAGATCGGTTCTTCGTAATTGATCGAATTTGTAATGAGGTTAGCTTCACTAGAAAAAGCATCAACTAAACCATCATCCTTGTGAATAATCACATCTTTATCCTGTAAAAAATCATCATGGTGAATAATCACATCTTTATCATGCAAATCATCATGCTTATCATTATCATGCAATTCATCATGCTCGTGAATAATCACATCTTGATCATACAAATCATGTGTGTCGTGCGTTGGAGAAGAAAAGACTGAAAGAGTCTCCTTCTCCTGATTCTTTTCAAGCTTCGCTTGCACATTAGAAATGAGAGATGAAAAATGAACAACTTGCTCCCCACGAATGATAATGAGAGTCACTCTTGGCATTGAAAGTGAAAGTATTAGCTGCCCAATCAATGAGAGGGTTATGCTCACGAAACCATCGAATGTTTAAAAGCATATCACATCCTGAGAGAGGAGATACTATAAATTTTCTGCGGAAAGACACTTGTTGAACCGTATAACACATCAAGACACTCTCGTGTAATAAGAGAGTCAATACCTCGAAAGGAGATGTCTTGCTAACCTCCAAGTGGGCTCTTTCGACAAGAGAGTCACTAATCACATCATGCATACTGTCTGGGTCAAACAATATGACAAAACACTAACCCTTCACATGACCATAACACTTAATGAGAGACTCATCAATGCAAGGATCATGAGAAACTTGGGTCACACAGTATTCTCATTTATTGCATTGACAAAGTACGTAGGTTTTGTGGGTCCTTTAGATTCATTAGAGTCAAGCTTAGGACATGTTCTTTTTATGTGACCCTTGATGTGACAATGATAACTACGACCTTCTTTAGAATAAATGCTTTGTTCTCCAACGTGATGTATCCTCCTAGAATTCCTTGTTCTTCCTTTTCATCTGGAGTGAGCTTAGGTTTAGCAATTGTGTTTGCTTTACCCTTAGGTTCATTTTGAGTGTTCTTTTTTGAGAGACTAGAGGAAGATTGGTTAGAAGAGTTACCGTTCTTACCGTTCTGAGGATTCTGAGAGGTACTTTGAGAAGTCTTCTCCTCCTTAGGCTTTCCCTTGTTGTGCTTCATCTCCTGCGCGAGAGCAATCGCTACCTCCTTGTTGAGATCGCTTGGATCAAGTACCTTGACATCAAACTTGATATACTCGTCCAATCCATAATGGAATGCCTCCTTGCGTTCAGCATCCGATTTGCGTAATTGGGTGCCGAGCTACAAAACACGATTAGAGAAAAACATAACGGGCATACCATTTTGCTTGAGACCGCGCCAATCATCTTTCAACCGTGCTAGGTATTGTGGTGGCATAAACCGCGCCTTGAGCTTGTCCTGGAAGTCGGCCCAATTCAAGGAAAGGGGCGCGTCTTTGTCGGCTTCCTCTAGGTGCGCGACCAACTGTGCCTCTTGCCATGCGTGGTACCAATTAATGGCATCACCAGCAAGGTACATAGCTTCCGTCAAAACCTTGCTATCTCATGTTTTCTTGGTTGTCGCAAAATAAGCATTAAATTGATACAGCCAAGAATGAAAAACACTAGCATCCATCTTACCATCATACTTACTGAACGTGATCTTCTCGGTGACGGGGTTGTTGGAGTCTGAATCTCTGCTTGTGCTACTTGATGAACTACCAACTTCTTTTGCCGGCTCGGACTTCGAGGTGAGTACCTATAGGACCAACTCTTGCATGCGTCTCACGCTCTAACTCCAAGGTCGCTTGTCTATCTTCGGCCGCCAAGCGCGCTTGCTCAAGCTCGCGCTCTAAGGCTACCCTGCTATCTTCAGCCACCAAGCGCTCACGCTCCAAGGCTAACCGCTCGCGATCAAAGGTGGCGCGTTGCGCCTCTTGGTGTATCATCATGTCCATCATCGACTTGACCAAAGCCTCCATCAAATTTGGTGCAAACCGTGGCATAGATGGGGAAGCAGGAGGGTCGGAAAAACCTCCTAGTGCGGAAAATTCTTCTTCACCACCCTCATGCTCATCACCTTCATGCAAAGTATCCATTCCGCTTCGAGTGATGACCTTACACTGAGATCTTGGGTTCGTAAGTTCACGAGAAACTTGGGGTCTTGAGGTTCTTGGGTTCTTGAGTTCTTGAGTCCTTGAGGTTCTTTCTTTAGCGTTAGAGAAGGATCTACTCTTACCAGAGTTCTACTCTTCCTGCGGGCACACCCCTTGGCCTTGCGCTCACACCAAGGTTACTTTTTCCCACCTCACGTCGATTGGCCGGCCGCTAAGTGCACGGTCTGCTCTCAATGAGTGAAAAGAGGCACACGGAGAGGCTGGACAAGCCCTTCTTTCTTGGGTTTCCTGTCACTCTTCAAAAACACGATTAGGAATTGACACACCCAAGAGGACTTGGGTTACGTGCGACCACATCAAGCAAAAAAAATTCTTGTGGTTCTTTCCTTGAGTGATACAGAACATTGCCAAAGCTCTGATACCAATGTAAGGTGCAACGGAAGTGAATGTTGAATTTTGCTCAAGATGAGTACTCCGAACTGTGCTCAAGGTTCCTTTTACTTACGGAAGGGACAGCCTTTCGTTCCTTTAGTGAGAGAATGCAATGATCACAAACAAAGTGGGTAAACACTGTGCATGAAGACACTGAGACTGAGAGATAGAGAGAGAAGAATATGACACCAGAATGTTGTCAAATCCTCCTCCAAAGGCCCCACTCTCTATGGCGAGAGCGGTCTACTATTGATTGCACAAATCTCTACAATGGTCTGAATGCAATGGTCTTGCCGACGATGTTGACGACGATGAGGATGGCGACGAGACGGCGGGCTGAAAACTGGAAATGCTATGGACTGAAATCTGCAAATCTTGTATCTGCTGAATTCTGACTCTATGTCGGTGACGACAACGATGACGATGATGCGACGATGACCTGCTGAAAAGGTAAATGCTTTTCCGGGCTGAATCTGCAAACGCTGGCTGACCTGACCGTGCGACGAGGATCTGCTGTGGGAAGGTGAGATCTACGAGGTTCGGGACTTGTTCTACGGTGTCTATACGCTAAAAATGCAAAACGTTGATGCAAAGGCTACATCTGTCGCGGAGAATCTGCAAAACGCTAGATGTTCTACTGATCCAAAAACGCTAGGGCTTATCTGTTGTTTCTGATGCAAAAACGCTATGGATGTCTATTGTGAATCTGCTACTGCCGGTTGAAGTAAAGTCAAAACGCTACATCCGCTTCGCAACAAAAAAGAGATAGCTCCGATGCACGCATAGATAAAGGGCTTATGCTAAGCTGGCCAAGACTAGTTACCTGATGAAAACGTTAGTTGTGCTGCTGCAGAAAACGCTAGGGATATCTGCTGCAAAAACGCTAGGTGGTCTTGTTGGGGTCTTGCTAAGAAGATGCCTGTCAAACACTGGGTCTCTGCTGCCTCTTCTGCCAGAAAGTGCTAGCACTAGGTTTTCTTATATACTTGCTTGTCAAAATTACCCTACCCAGTTTCCCAACAAAAGTTACTTAATAATAATAAGTGAAAATGGCTAAAATAGGAAAAATAGGTCTATGCACTGTAAAAATGCTCCTGATGGGTTCTGACTGTAATCTAATGATCATGCTTTGTGCAACCAGAGGATATGCATCTACTCTAAGTATCTTGACATGCACGGCCTACGAACACTCACAAAAGTACCAGAACACTTCCTAAGCTAGGCTGATTGAACTTAATTGAACCCTTGTCATGAAGTAGCTTGTCCACGTACACATAGGGTTAGATGTGCACGTGACATAGCATGTACGGAC
The DNA here is from genome assembly GCF_014529385.1 of Adiantum capillus-veneris. Classification (NCBI taxonomy): domain Eukaryota; kingdom Viridiplantae; phylum Streptophyta; class Polypodiopsida; order Polypodiales; family Pteridaceae; genus Adiantum; species Adiantum capillus-veneris. The sequence goes on along the minus strand of NC_140959.1, from coordinate 9,891,644 downwards.
CAGCTCGCAAAACGCGGAACACCCTAATGATGTAAGGTGCAGCGGAATGAATGTTGTTCTTTCTCAAGATGAGTGCTCCGTATTGTGCTCAAGGTTCCTTTTTGTTCTTATGGAAGGGAGAGCCTTCCGTTCTTAATGAAAGAGTGCAATGATCACAAACAAGTGGATGGACACTGTGCATGAAAGTGTATGAGACGGAGAGATAGAGAGAGAAGAGAAATACGACACCAGAGACATTGTAAAACCCTGAAGGCCCCACTCTCGTTGGCGAGAGTGGTCTACGATTAATTGCACAAACTGGTACAAAGTGGGTGCATGTGACTGATGCAAATCTAGGTTAGATCGGTGTCGACGACGGGGATGACGAGACCAATCTAAGGGCTGAAAACTGATGCAATCTTACTGCTGTCCAAAAACGCTACTGGCTGAAATCTGATGCAAAACTGCTGCTGTCCCAAAAACGCTAATGGCTGAAAATGTCTGGAACCAAAAACGCTACTGTGGGCTGATCGTTGCGGCTGAAATCTGCTGGTCTTTAGGTGGTCGAAGGCTGAAAACTTTTGGTGCTTTATCTGCTGAAAACGCCATGCAAAGGGGCGACAATGGCCTGCTGAAAACGCCAAAGGCTGAGATTTATGGCGATAGGTGCTTGTAGGAAAAACGCTAGGCTGAGAAGAATTGGCAAGGAAGTCTAGATGGAAAACGCCAATGCTTGGGACTGTATGGCGATGATGACTTGCTGAAAACGCCAGCCAATGGGAGGCTATGGCGATGCTGATGAAAAACGCTAGGGGCTGAGGTTTCTGCTTGGAGGGAAAACGCCACCAAGGGGATCTTGCTAAGAAGTTGCCTGTTGAGCAATGGTGCTTCTGCTGCCAATTAGTGCTAGCCTAGCTTATATACAAACTTACTCAATTTGCCCACCCTACTTTCCAACAAAAGTCACTTAAATTAATAAGGAAAAATGTCAAAAATAGGGAAAATAGGTTAAATGCACTCCTGAAGGATTTTGATGGATTCTGACGGGAATGCTTATGATCATGATGTGTGCAACCAGAGGATATGCATCTACACTAAGTGCCTGGGCATGCACAGTCTGCGAACAGACTCACAAAAGTGCCAGAACACTTGCTAATCTAGACTGATTGAACTGACGGAACCCTTTGTCGTGATGTAGCTTGTCCACGGACACATAGGGTTGGATGTGTCACGTGACATCCCCTCCTTTTCAAGTGAGGTACTGTTACCGAACTGTATGGTGTCGAGGAAGATCACCAATAGCATCCGGAATCCTGGAAGCGGCCCATGTAACAAACTGCTGACGTGTCAAAGCCTAAAGAATGGAGCCAACTTCCAGATGTGGCCAAGGGGCCTAAACCCTAATTTCTACTAGAAACCCTAACTGCTGAAACCCTAAACCCTAACCCTAAAACCTGCAAACCCTAATTTTGGAAACCCTAACCCTAAAATTGCAAAAACCCTAACCCTACCCCTAAGAGGGACAGGCGGATTTCCGTGATTTACGATGGCTGATGACGTGGCAGGCTGTACGGATTTCCGTGATTTACGCTGGCAGCTTTTGGCATTGCTTTTTGGACCACATGCTTTTAAGTTTGAAGGCTTTTCGCTGTAATTGCTTTCTAGGCAAAGGGCCTTTAAATATGAGGTTAGGGCTCATTCTCTGGCATGCTTCCTGGCGAAGGTGCAGAGTCTCGAGTACCGGCTTGTACTGTGTTGATGCAATATAAAGAAATATCGAAAGGGGCGCCAAAGTTTGGGGCCAATACTCTCTTGGGTGGAATTCCGCCACTCCGTGTCGCGTGTCGTCTCTTTCAGTTCAGTTGTTATTGAAGTGCTAAAAGTCTGTTCAATCTGTTCTTTTCTATTGGCACGTGGTGCCCAGCTTGTGACGGTGGTATCAAAGCATCGGGGGTGTGCTTTTCTGAAAGCATACCGGTCCTACAAAAGAGCAGACAGAGCTATTGATGGAATTTTATTTGAGAGATCTTCGCCCTCCAAGCCGGGCTTATTAGCCACTCCCAGCCTTACTTCATCGCGCATCGGGCGCGCTCCCGTCTTCATCGCAGTGTCTTACAGGGCATAAACCAATTAAGATCACTTGCAAGAGAAGGATCCAGATTTGTTTCAAGTCACTGTTTTAACTTTTTCCTCAGAAGCAGTGCCATGCAGATGTTGATATCTACAGCTACCAAGCAGCATACTCCAAGTACTTGGCAAGCTTTCAAGAATTTTTTTTGTCCGAAGTTATATGGTTTCTGACATCTTTCTTTGGAGTGCAACTTCTAGCAGAGTGGGGTGTCCTGAAATGCTTGCCATGGAAACCCTAGCAGATTATAACTTGAAATTTCTCAACGTCTCTCAGTAGATGTCTCTTCACGAGCATATGACCTTGGAGGTTCGGTGTGATTGCTATCTCTTGGGACTACCATCGCCGCCAAAGAAACACTGTCTGTCCAAGAGCTGATGGACCATGATGTGCTCAGCTACGACCTCATGGAAGGAACCTAACCCTAATTTTTGGTGCAGGTTTCAAGATGGAAAGTCAGTCGACTTTTCGAGCTCGACTGATGTCGAGATTGCTTTTTAAGTTTGAAATCTGTTTGAGATCCTGTTTGGAATTTGTTTGAAATGGATGGTATCTGTTTTGAACCTGTTTTGGTGCCGATTTGAATTGTTTGACTCTGGCTTGATACTGGTTTCAATGATTGGTGATTTTACTCCCGGGTGGAGAAGTGAGAAATGATGTTCGAGAATGCTTGTTCATACTCATGGCCCGGACCCTTGTGGTTATTTGCGGGGGGAGTATTGAATGATTGAAAAGTGTTGTTTTTACTCATGGCCCGGACCCTTGTGGTTATTTGCAGGGGGAGTATTGAATGATTGAAAAGTGTTGTTTTTACTCATGGCCCGGACCCTTGTGGTTATTTGCGGGGGGAGTATTGAATGATTGAAAAGTGCTGTTTTTTTATTCATGGCCCGGACCCTTGTGGTTATTTACGGGGGGAGTATTCTTGTTGTTACTCACGGCCCGGACCTGGATGGTTATGCGGGAGGAGTATTAAGAAGTCTGAGCAATGGTTACTCTTAGCACCTCCAAACGACGCAGGCTGCGGTCTGGAGGGCGTTTGGTTGTAAATGGCCTCTATATCTCATGGCCCGGACCTTTTTAGGTTATTAGCAGGAGGAGTGATGAGGGAGTCATTGAACAGCTCATGGCCCGGACCTGGATGGTTATTTGCGGGGGGAGTGTTCATCGGCGGCTTTATGTTTCTATGTCTTGTAACATGCATATGTAAACATTTGTGTTGCATTGTGATGTGCCAACTACTGAATATTCCTAATTGGATGAGGTTGCCTGGGTATGTAATTTTAGTGCATCGAGACACCCGTGGAACAGTACGGTCTGGGTGTGATGGCTAATTTTACTGCGTCGGAATATCAAGAGTTCCAATCTGGACGAAAGGAGAAGCTAACTCCTTGATCAAAAGAGCAGAAAGGAGAAGCTAACTCCTTGATCAAAAGAGCAGAAAGGAGAAGCTAACTCCTTAATAAAAAGAGCAAATTGATTGTCCCTCGGAATGTCCCTCGGAAATTTTTGAGCTAACTTGAGTTGTTTTGCAGATATACTGTAATCGAAGACGATTACTCCCTTTCAAGAAGGGGAGATGTAACAAATTGCTGACGTGTCAAAGCCTAAAGAATGGAGCCAACTTACAGATGTGGCCGAGGGGCCTAAACCCTAATTTCTACTAGAAACCCTAACTGCTGAAACCCTAATTCTAGAAACCCTAATCCTAAAACTGCAAAAACCCTAACCTTAACCCTAACGACAACAAGCGGATTTCCGTGATTTACGCTGACTGATGACGTGGCAAGCTCTACGGATTTCCGTGATTTACGTTGACAGCTTTTGGCATTGCTTTTTGGACCAGATGCTTTTAAGTTTAAAGGCTTTTCACTATAATTGCTTTTTAGGCCAAGGGCCTTTAAATATGAGGTTAGGGCTCATTCTCTGGCATGCTTCCTGGCGAAGGTGCAGAGTCTCGAGTACCGGCTTGTATTGTGTTGATGCAATATAAAGAAATACCGCCAAAGTTTGGGGCCAATACTCTCTGGGGTGGAATTCCGCCACTCCGTGTCGCGTGTCGTCTCTTTCAATTCAGTTGTTATTGAAGTGCTAAAATTCTGTTCAGTATGTTCCTTTCTATTGGCACGTGGTGACACGGCTTGTGACAGCCCACTCTGATGTGTGGGTCGTGCGGTACTTGAACTTCATAAAGGTCTGCAACGCTTGCTTCTTTGGGCCGCGCCGAAAGCGACAGTCTTCTGAGGCTCCTTCGATACTTCAACTTCATCTAGAGTCATGCTTCTTTCTTCTTCAAGAATCTCCATGGCTGAAAATGCCTGAAACCATTTCCAACACAAAACCATGAACATACCTATTCCATGTAAAGTGATTGGAAAAAATCATGTCGTCCTAATAGACTGTGCATGCAATGTAGATGAACAAAGAGACAGAGTGCCAAACCGTTCACCACGCACACGCAAACAATGAGATCGAATCTTTCTCTTCTGATCTAAAGCAATCAACTGTGGCAATTCGCAACGGAAATGCCCATACTTGGTGCTCATACTGTTTCTACAACTGTGTCGTGCCAAGGAAGAGACATGGATTGTGACTTCCTTGAATGCATACTTTTCAGTTTTACATGAAAAATCCGCATACATTTGTGCTCATGCTCATTCATGAGTGAAACGTGCTCAACGTACAATATGTCATGCCTAGGAAAAGGGATCACATAAAGACGCTGACGAAAGTACACGAAACGATCACGAATGAAACACTCAAACAATGCGTGCGTACTAATCATGCTGTTCCATAATACTTCCTATGAGGGTTCTTTGGACAGAGACTCGAGAGCCAAGATCGGTTCTTCGTGATTGATCAAATCTGCAACGAGGTTAGCTGTCACCAGCGTGTGACTACTATCTATCCTTTTTGTTGATTTCTTTCTTATTATTTATTTACTCACTTTTTGGAAACACCCCTCGGGAAATCTAACTGCCCTGCATTGCATAGCTAGTGTGGAACTGTCCAGAGGGAGTCCACGCCTGAGGTAAGAGAGCACTAAGGTTGGACAAGGACTATGGTTAGCCAAACTGGGGTCATTGACTAGCCAAAGTAGAATCCTTTGCTACAGAGGCTACATTTCAGTTATAGGTGTGGCTGCAGTGTACAAAGGGGGTCAGATGACCTAGAAATGATCCCCATGCCAAACTGCACGTAATGACGCAAAGACATTTTCAGGTGAGATATTTTTAGACCCGAGGGTCTAAAGCGGGAAAATGCACAAATGAGCGACACTTGGCACTCTGAGGCCAGTTTACTACTTATAGAGAAGGCAAAAACGTGATTTTCAGCTGTGAGCTCATTTTCAAGTTTCATGTCACAAGTTAAGAGCTATGGAGTGCTTGCTTTCCCTCCTATGTACAGTGCGGTTGTCACGAGGACGTGGCAGTTATTAACCATGTCACAGAGATGTGGCAACTGCTAACCTTGGTTGTTGGTTTCTTTCCAATGGGGTTTATTTTATTTGTTTAAGACCCTCTTCTTGAAGTAGCAAACGGTCGGACATTGTATGGCCAATGTGAACAGTAGATTCACCCGCAGACGGGAAGTGGTCGGCACTGGAATTCGTATGGTAAGAGGATGTCTAGGCTCAGAGCAAGATCATATAGGTCCCCCCGTCGCACTTAGCAAGTTGGTGGATGCTAGGAAGTGAACTCAATTAAGGCGTAAAGTCAAGGTGGGACTACCAACAAAAAGTATCTGACAGTTGGGCCACATTGCATTTTTGGATGCGGTCCCAATGAGGATAGATGGTCAGAAGTTCAGTGGGAGCCCAACGGAAGCATCTCCTAAAATTTAGGAAACTGCTATTTTGGGCCACGAAATGTGTTCGCGTCATTACCTTCGGTATGACTAGGGGAACACTTTACAACTCTGCCGCGAAGTCAACTGACGCACCAGTTGAGATATTTTTAGCAGGGAAAGCCCAAACTCGGAAATTGAGCGACGTGTCAGCTTGTGAGCGATTCTGCTACTCTGGGAGGCAAAAACGAGCTGCATATCATCAAAGGGGGCGCCATTTTCAGCCACAGGCGGATTGCAACAGGTACAGAAGCTATGGAATGCTTACCTTGCCCTCTATGCACAGTATGGTGACGGGAGTGATGCCCCGCACGCTACATACTGCTCTCTTTCTCCCCTACGTGCAGTTATGTGATGCCCCACAAGAGGGCTACTCATTTGACTGATGTACAGTTGTGTGGGTTCATGCTTTTGTGCTGAGGCAAGAGCCTCCTTGAGCAGGAACAGGGGTAGCTAACTGCTGCTCCAAAGCAGGCACTGGTGAGGGTCATAACCTCACCGTACAGGTGCAAAATCAGCGCTGTGTATGCGCTGTAATTTGACTGTTTTTCAGCCATACGGACGCCAGGATCATTGGGAATCGTGCCCCACTGGCAAAGGACAGTTAGGGGACTGTTTGGGGCTGAAAACAGGGCAAAAACCAGTAAATACAGCGTGCTGAATTTACTGTTTTTGGACAAGAATCAGAGGGTATACGACAGTGCAAGCGAGTTCCAGCAGGGGAATTGGTTTCGCGCAAGTTTTGAGGCTGTTATGCTGCCGAAATTTGGCCAAATCAAATGGTATCTAGGTGGATACACGTGAAGGATTCCCAGGACCTTACCTTGTAATTTACCCTCCTAAAGAATAAAGAAATACCGAAAGGGGCGCCAATTTTGGGGCCTACAGGTTGTCGGCGTCTGCTCGGAGCATTCTAGCTTCCGAGCCGTGTGTGTGATGAAGTGTTAATTCTCGTTACAGGTCTCCTTTGCAAAGTGCTCTGTGTGTGTGTTTAAGTAAAGATTTTCGGGTGAAAGCCAACGCCTACCGCCCTACGGGCCGGTTTCATGGTTCCGTTGCCGGGACTTCAATCACTTTTTCCTCAAAGAGTGAGCCTAGATTGTTCAGGGTAAAGACACACATTGCAAGAACGCGGGGATTACACTATGACCGACAAGGGGAAGGGAATTATGGAAGAGGGTTCCTCTCCAAAGGACAGGCAGGAGATTCCTATGGTTTTTGAGATTGGCGAGAGCTCACGGCCACGTCAGTCTGTACCTCCTGTTAACGTGAATGTCCCTCCAGTAGTACAGGGCTTTATGACAGGGCAACTCGAGGATGATGCGTTTAAGACTCAGTTAGTTGCCGCGGTGAATGTCTTTTCGCAACTGGTGCAGAATCCGAGGTTTATGGAATTCTTGCAAGCGCCACCAGTGCAACATCAAAATAGGCAACCTACGCCGCGTACGGAGCTTGTTGAAGCTCAAGCCCAGGTACTTCATGAGGCGCAGGAGGAAAGGGAACACTCGCATGTTGCGGAGTCGGGGGCTCCAAAGCAGGTTCCTCCCGTGCTTGAACAGGTGGCTAGAACGCCTATTCCACAGGTTATGCCAGTTCAGCCCGCCACCTTTCAGAGCCAGCATGCTGTCTTCAATGGACAGGGAGCTGGATACCAAGCTATGCACTCAGTTTTTCCACCACCCACGGTACATCCTGAGTATTTATGGTATGCAATCGAGGACGTTTGCGATTTCAAGAGGGGGGTATGTCACGAGGACGTGGCAGTTATTAACCATGTCACAGAGATGTGGCAACTGCTAACCTTGGTTGTTGGTTTCTTTCCAATGGGGTTTATTTTATTTGTTTAAGACCCTCTTCTTGAAGTAGCAAACGGTCGGACATTGTATGGCCAATGTGAACGGTAGATTCACCCGCAGACGAGAAGTGGTCGGCACTGGAATTCGTATGGTAAGAGGATGTCTAGGCTCAGAGCAAGATCATATAGGTCCCCCCGTCGCACTTAGCAAGTTGGTGGATGCTAGGAAGTGAACTCAATTAAGGCGTAAAGTCAAGGTGGGACTACCAACAAAAAGTATCTGACAGTTGGGCCACATTGCATTTTTGGATGCGGTCCCAATGAGGATAGATGGTCAGAAGACCAGTGGGAGCCCAACGGAAGCATCTCCTAAAATTTAGGGAACTGCTATTTTGGGCCACGAAATGTGTTCGCGTCATTACCTTCGGTATGACTAGGGGAACACTTTACAACTCTGCCGCGAAGTCAACTGACGCACCAGTTGAGATATTTTTAGCAGGGAAAGCCCAAACTCGGAAACTGGGCGACGTGTCAGCTTGTGAGCGATTCTGCTACTCTGGGAGGCAAAAACGAGCTGCATATCATCAAAGGGGGCGCCATTTTCAGCCACAGGCGGATTGCAACAGGTACAGAAGCTATGGAATGCTTACCTTGCCCTCTATGCACAGTATGGTGACGGGAGTGATGCCCCGCACGCTACATACTGCTCTCTTTCTCCCCTACGTGCAGTTATGTGATGCCCCACAAGAGGGCTACTCATTTGACTGATGTACAGTTGTGTGGGTTCATGCTTTTGTGCTGAGGCAAGAGCCTCCTTGAGCAGGAACAGGGGTAGCTAACTGCTGCTCCAAAGCAGGCACTGGTGAGGGTCATAACCTCACCGTACAGGTGCAAAATCAGCGCTGTGTATGCGCTGTAATTTGACTGTTTTTCAGCCATACGGACGCCAGGATCATTGGGAATCGTGCCCCACTGGCAAAGGACAGTTAGGGGACTGTTTGGGGCTGAAAACAGGGCAAAAACCAGTAAATACAGCGTGCTGAATTTACTGTTTTTGGACAAGAATCAGAGGGTATACGACAGTGCAAGCGAGTTCCAGCAGGGGAATTGGTTTCGCGCAAGTTTTGAGGCTGTTATGCTGCCGAAATTTGGCCAAATCAAATGGTATCTAGGTGGATACACGTGAAGGATTCCCAGGACCTTACCTTGTAATTTACCCTCCTAAAGAATAAAGAAATACCGAAAGGGGCGCCAATTTTGGGGCCTACAGGTTGTCGGCGTCTGCTCGGAGCATTCTAGCTTCCGAGCCGTGTGTGTGATGAAGTGTTAATTCTCGTTACAGGTCTCCTTTGCAAAGTGCTCTGTGTGTGTGTTTAAGTAAAGATTTTCGGGTGAAAGCCAACGCCTACCGCCCTACGGGCCGGTTTCAGCGGTGCAAGGAGTGATGCCCTGCACGCTACGCACTGCCCTCTCTCTCCTCTATGGCAGTATGTTATGTCCCTCTAGTGGGCTTTTCATTTGACCAATGTACAGTTGTGTGGGTTCATGCGCGACTGCAAAGGCAAGAGCCTCTTGCACAGGTACTGGATCAGCTAACAGCTAATCCCCCGCAGGTATAGGTGAATTCGGAGAGGTTTCACGCCAAAAATCTCGTCCGATTCAAAGGGCAAGTAGCCCTACAGGTGCGGGAGCTCGTGGACTTGCTACGGATGCGACCGGCACGCGAAACGGAGCCCGAAACAGTAAATTACAGCCTGCTGTGTATTTTTGCAGGTTTAGGGTTTTGGCCCTAAACGGTCCCTAATATCCCCAAGAGGTTCGGGGACGAGAGGGGACCGCTGTACAGGTGATCTGGCGCATTTTCGGGGCTGAAAACAGAGAATTCAGCGTGCTGCAGATTCTCGCCAGGTTTTGCAAAGTGCCCGTATGCAACTGGAAGGTCATTCAATGCGTGGGAATACTGACTGTGAAGGGTCCTAGTACAATTATGTTGCCGAAATCGGGCCGGAACAGTTGAAATTCAGCCAAGTTTGTGCGGGGCAGCTTGTAGGGAACCACAACGTTTACTCCCTCTTTTAAACAATAAAGAAATACCGAAAGGGGCGCCTAAGTTAGGGGCCAATCTGGTGTCAAACAGGTGCATTCTAGCAGCCTGTATCCCTTTCCCCCGTGTTGTGTCTTGAAAGTACAGGTAGAATAGACGACTAATAATGGGTGAAAGCTAAATCAAGGTTTGAAGTAAAGTCTACCGCCCTTTTTGGATTGAACAGGCCAGTTTCATTAGCTTCGCTAGAAAAAGCATCAACTAACACATCATCCTTCTGAACAATCATGTCATCTTCATGCAACTCATCATGCTTGTGAGAAATCACATCTTGATCATGCAAACCATCATGCTTGTCAGTGTCATCCAAATCATCATGCTTATCCTTGTCATTCAAATCATCATGCGTATCATCATGCAAATTCTATGTGTCATGCTTTGTGGAAGGAGACTGAGAGAGTCTCCTTCTCCTGAATCCGTTGAATCTTCACATGCACATTAGCAATGAGAGAGGGAGAATGAACAACTTGCTCTCCACTTTTGGCATTGAAAGTGAACTGTCACGTGACACATCCCAACCCTATGTGTCCGTGGACAAGCTACACCACAGTAGGGTTCAGTCAATCCAGTCAGTTTAGATTAGCAGTGATCTAGCACTTTTGTGAGTCTATTCGTAGACCGTGCATGCCCAGTCACTTAACATAGATGCATATCCTCCGGTTGCACACAGCATGATCATCGGAATTCCCATCAGAATCCATTAGCATCAGTTAGGGGAATTTTCCAGTGCATTTAGCATATTTTCCTATTTATTGGTATTTTCACTTATTATTTTTAAGTGACTTTCCAACAAAAGTAGGTAGGGCAATTTTGCTAAGTTAATATATAAGCAAACCCAAGTTAGCACTTGCTCGCAGAAGAGGCAGCAGGAGCACCTTGCTCAATAGGCAACTTCTCAGCAACACCGACCCCCGCGACTACTCTGGCGTTTTCTCCACAGAAGACCTAGCGTTTTTGCATCAGATCAGCCTTGGCGATTTGTGCACAGCAGATCAGCCCCGGCGTCATCACGACACAGCGGATCAGCCTAGCGTTTTTGCATTTGAAAAACCCCGGCGACAGAAGGACCAATTTCAGCCCTGGCGTTTTTGGATTTCAGCAGCAGATTAAGACCGGCATTATTCACCTAAAGTGTAGCAGATTCAGCCCGTAAAGACCATCAGTTTTCAGCCCTAAGAAACCTCATTTTTCAGCCAAGAAAACGCAGCCAAAACAGTCATTTTCAGCCACCGAAACAGTCCCGAAATTCAGCGATTAGAAGATCTCAGATTTCAGCCATCGTCGTCGTCGTCGTCGTCGTCATCGTCGTCGTCGTCGTCGTCATCGTCATCGTCATCGTCACCGTCAACGTCATCGGCATAGATCAAGTTGCATAGGCCATTGCATACGCATTGTACACCTTTGTGCAATCAAAGAATAGACCACTCTCGCCGACGAGAGTGGGGCCTTCGGAGGAGGGTTTTACAACCTCTCGGGTGTCGTATCTTTTCTCTCTCTCCTCTCAGTCTCATTCACTTGCACGCACAATATCCACTCACTTTGTTCGTGATCATAGCATTCTCCATAAGACGGAAAGCTCTCTCTTTCCCTAAGAACTAAAAGGAACCTTGAGCAGTAAAGATCACTAATCTTGAGAAAATACAACATTCATTCCGTTGCACCTAACATTGGTATCAAAGCTTTGGAAGTGTTTTGCATTACTCAAGGAAAGAACCACACAAAAAAAATTTGCTTGTTGTGATCGCACGAACCCAAGTTTACTTGGGCGTGGCGATTCCTAATCGTGTTTTGCTGAAGAGTGACAAGAATCCCAAAAAAGAAGGGCTTGTCCAGCCTCCCCTTGTGTCTCTTTTCACTCATTGAGAGCGGACCGTGCACTTAGCGGCCGGCCAATCGACGTGAGGTGGGAAAAAGCAACCTTGGTGTGAGCGCAAGGCCACCAAGGGGTGCGCCCGCAGAAAGGAGTAGAACTCGGGTGAAGAGAAGATCCTTCTCCAACGCGATTTGCAAGCGAAAGAACCCCTCAAGAACCTCAAGAACCCAAGATTCTCATGAATCAAGGACCTCAAGAACCTCAAGACCCGCACGAACCCAAGTTCCTCGTGAACTTAAGAACCCAAGAACCCACAAGAACCCACGATTGCAGGATGATCATCACTCGAAGCGGAATGGATACTTCGCTTGGAGGTGATGAGCATGAGAGAGGCGAAGAAGAATTTTCCCCACCACGAGGTTTTTCCGACCCTCCCCCTTTCCCATCTACGACAAAGATTGCACTAACTCCTATGGAGGCTTTGCAGCAATTTTTTCTGAAACAGAAGTTAGAACGAGAAGCAAGAAATGCAGAAAGAAAGCGTGAACATGAAGAAAGAATGGCAGCCATAAAGCATGAGTACAAAGAAAGGAAAGCCGCCTTGTTGCAACTCTTTTCTCAAGTGCCGGCACCGATGCACGAAATTCGGGAAAAGGGGACTCTCTCTGTTTCTTCTTCTCCGAAGCATGACACACAGGATTTGCATGATTGTGTGAAGCATGATGATGATTTGATTGATAATGATTTGCATGATGATGAGAAGCATGATGAATTGAATGATAATGATTTGCATGATGATTTGAAGCACAATGATAAGCATGATGATTTGGATGCAAATGATTTGCATAATGATTTGGATGACAATGACAAGCATGATGATTTGCATGATCAAGATGTGATTTCTCACAAGCATGATGATTTGCATGAAGATGATGTGATTGTTCAAAAGGATGATTGTTCACAAGGATGATGCTTTTCTTAGCGAAACTAACCTCGCAGATTCGATCAATCACGAAGATCAGATCTTGGCTTTCCAGTCGAGGTCTAAAGAACCCCCACAGGACGATTCGATCATTAAGGAAGAACCAATCTTGACTCTCGAGCCTTGGTCCAAAGAACCATCACAGGAAGTATTATGTGTTCACATGATTGATACGCACGCATTGTTCGAGTGTTTCATTCGTGACGGTTTCCTGTATTTTAGTCAACATCGTTATGTGATCCCTTTTCCTAAGCATGACATATTGCATGTTGAGCACGTTTCTCTCATGGATGAGCACGAATGTATGCGGATTGTTCATGAAAAGTTAAAAAGTTTGTATGTCAAGAAGTCACATTCCATGTTTCTTCCCTGGCATGACAGTTTCCAAAAGAGCACATGATAGTATGAGCACCAAGCATGGGCATTTCCATTGTGATTTGCCACAGTTGATTGATTTCGATCAAACAGAAAAGATTCGATCGCATTGTTTGCATGTGTTTGATCAACGGGTTGTCACTCCATCTCTATGTTCATCGACATTGCATACACAGTCTTTAGAGAAGACAAGATTTTTTTCCTTCACTATACATGGAATGGGTATGTTCATGGTTTTGTGTTGGAGATTGTTTCACGAATTTTCAGCCATGGAGATTCTTGAAGACGAAAGAAGCAGGACTCTAGATGAAGTTGAAGCAAGAAAGGAGATTCAAAAGACTTTGTGTCGCTTTCGGCGCGGCCCAAAGAAGCAAGCGTTGCAGACCTTTATGAAGTTCAAGTACCGCACGACCCACACATCCGAGTGGGCCGACGAAGAGTCCCTTCCAGCATTCCGGATGCTGTTGGCGATCTCCCTCGACGCCATACAGTTCGGTACCAATACCTCACTTTGAAAAGGAGGGGATGTCACGTGACACATCCCAACCCTATGTGTCCGTGGACAAGCTACACCACAGCAGGATCAGTCAGTCCAATCAGTTTAGATTAGCAGTGATCTGGCACTTTTGTGAGTCTATTCGTAGACCGTGCATGCCCAGTCACTTAGCATAGATGCATATCCTCCGGTTGCACACAGCATGATCATCGGAATTCCCATCAGAATCCATTAGCATCAGTTAGGGGAATTTTCCAATGCATTTAGCCTATTTTCCTATTTATTGGTATTTTCACTTATTATTTTTAAGTGACTTTCCAACAAAAGTAGGTAGGGCAATTTTGCTAAGTTAATATATAAGCAAACCCAAGTTAGCACTTGCTCGCAGAAGAGGCAGCAGGAGCACCTTGCTCAATAGGCAACTTCTCAGCAACACCGACCCCCGCGACTACTCTGGCGTTTTCTCCACAGAAGACCTAGCGTTTTTGCATCAGATCAGCCTTGGCGATTTGTGCACAGCAGATCAGCCCCGGCGTCATCACGACACAGCAGATCAGCCTAGCGTTTTTGCATTTGCAAAACCCCGGCGACAGAAGGACCAATTTCAGCCCTGGCGTTTTTGGATTTCAGCAGCAAATTAAGACCGGCATTATTCACCTAAAGTGTAGCAGATTCAGCCCATAAAGACCATCAGTTTTCAGCCCTAAGAAACCTCATTTTTCAGCCAAGAAAACGCAGCCAAAACAGTCATTTTCAGCCACCGAAACAGTCCCGAAATTCAGCGATTAGAAGATCTCAGATTTCAGCCATCGTCGTCGTCGTCGTCGTCGTCGTCATCGTCATCGTCATCGTCGTCTCGTCGTCGTCGTCACCGTCGTCGTCATCGGCATAGATCAAGTTGCATAGTCCATTGCATACGCATTGTACACCTTTGTGCAATCAAAGAATAGACCACTCTCGCCGACGAGAGTGGGGCCTTCGGAGGAGGGTTTTACAACCTCTCGGGTGTCGTATCTTTTCTCTCTCTCCTCTCAGTCTCATTCACTTGCACGCACAATATCCACTCACTTTGTTCGTGATCATAGCATTCTCCATAAGACGGAAAGCTCTCTCTTTCCCTAAGAACTAAAAGGAATCTTGAGCAGTAAAGATCACTAATCTTGAGAAAATACAACATTCATTCCGCTGCACCTAACACGAACGTATTTTCCGCCCAATCAATGAGAGGGTTATACTCACAAAACCATCAAATGCCAAAATCATATCACATCCTGAGAGAGGAGAGACAAAAAAAATTTTACGGAAAGCAGCTTGTTGAACTGTAAACAACACATCAAGGCACTCTTTCGTAATGAGAGAGTCCATACCGGGAGCGAAGCCAGAGACCTCGAGAGGAGATTTCTAACTAACCTCTAGGCGGGCTCTCTCAACAAGAGAGAGACTGATCACATCATGCATACTACCTGGGTCAAACAATATGACAAAAAGCTGCCCCGTCATATGACCATAACATTTAATGAGAGACTCATCAATGGAAGGGTCGGGAGAAACTTGGGGCACACTCGTGTTATCATTAATTGCATTGATAGAGGAAGTGGATTCTGTGGATTTTTAGATTCATTAGAGTCAAGCTTAGGACATGTTCTTTTTATGTGACCCTTAATGTGACAATGAAACAACGACCTTCCTTAGAATAAGAGCTTTGCTCTTCCGACGTGATGTATCCTCCTAAAATTCCTTGTGCTACCTTTTCATCTGGAGTGAGCTTAGGTTTAGCAATTGTGTTAGCCTTACCCTTAGGTTCATTGGAAGAATTCTTTTATGAGAGACTATTGGAAGATTGGTTAGAAGAGTTACCATTCTTACCGTTCTGATGGTTCTGAGAAGTCTGCGAGGTACTTGTGGAAGTCTTGTTCTCCTTTGGCTTTCCCTTGTTGTGCTTCATCTCCTGTGCGAGAGCAATCGCTACCACCTTGTTGAGATCGATTGGATCAAAGACTTCTACATCAAACTTGATATATTCGTCTAACCCAAAAAGGAATGCCTCTTTGCGCTCATCATCCGACTTGCGTAATTGAGTGCCGAGCTGCAAAACACGATTAGAGAAAGACATAATTGGCATACCATTTTGCTTGAGAGCGCGCCAATCGTCCTTCAATCATGCGAGGTATAAGGTGGCATAAACCGCGCCTTGAGCTTGTCTTGGAAATCAGCCCAATTAAAGGAAAGAGACGTGAATTCGTCGGCTTCCTCTAGGTGCACGGCTAACTGTGCCTCTTGCCATGCGTGGTACCAATTGATGGCATCACCGGCAAGGTACATAGCTGCCGTCAAAACCTTGCTATTTCCTTTCTTCTTAGTTGTCGCAAAATAAGCATTAAATTGATGCAACCAAGAATGAATAACCGTAGCATCCATCTTACCATCATACTTACTGAAAGTCAACTTCTCTGTGACTGGGTTGTTGGAGTCCGAATCGCGGCTTGCGCCACTTGAGGAACTACCAACATCTTTGGCTGGCTCGGACTTCGAAGCGAAAACATGTCGTACCAACTCTTGCATGCGTTGTTTACTCTGTACCGCACGCTCGGGCTGTCGTTCTTCGGTCGCCACGCGCGCTTGATCACGCTCACGCTCAAAGGTGTCTTGTCAAAGTTGGCGTTCACGCTCCAAGGTGTCTTGTGTGAGTTGGCGTTCATGCTCCAAGGCTTCCTGTTGTTCTACTTTTCTTTCTAGTTGTGCCATCGCAATGCGAGTCGTTTCTTGTTGTTGTGCCATCATCGACTTAACCATTGCCTCCATAGGATTTGGTACAACTCGTGGCGTAGATGGAGAAGGGGGAGGGTCGGAAAAACCACCTGGTGGGAAAAATTCTTCCTCGCCTCTCTCATGCTCATCACCTGTATGCGAAGTATCCATTCCGCTTCGGGTGATGACCATGCACTATGATCTTTGGTTCTTAAGTTCACGAGGAACTTGGGTACTTGCCGGTCTTGGGTTCTTGGGTTCTTGAGGGTCTTGACGTTCTTGAGGGTCTTCTTTCGCTTGCAATCTATATTTGAGAAGGATCTTCTCTTCACCCGAGTTTTGCTCTTTTCCGCGGGCGCACCCCTTGGCGGCCTTGCGCTCACACCAAGGTTGCTTTTTCCCACCTCACGTCGATTGGCCGGTCGCTAAGTGTACGGTCCGCTCTCAATGAGTGAAAAGAGGCACAAGGGGAGGCTGGACAAGCCCTTCTTTCCTTGGATTCCTGTCACTCTTCAAAAACACAATTAGGAATCGACACGCCCAAGCGAACTTAGGTTCGTGCGACCTCAACAAGCAAAAAAAATTGTGGTTCTTGTGGTTCTTTCCTTGAGTGATACAGAACACTGCCAAAGCTCTGATACCAATGTAAGGTGCAGCGGAATGAATGTTGTTCTTTCTCAAGATGAGTGCTCCGTAATGTGCTCAATGTTCCTTTTTGTTCTTATGGAAGGAAGAGCCTTCTGTTCTTAATGAGAGAGTGCAATGATCACAAACAAGTGGATGGACACTGTGCGTGAGTGTATGAGACTAAGAGATAGAGAGAGAAGAGAAAAACGACACTAGAGACGTAAAACCCTCCTCCAAAGGCCCCACTCTCGTTGGCGAGAGTGGTTTACGATTGATTGCTACAAAGTGGGTGCATGTGATTGATGCATCATGCAAGTCTAGGCAAGATCGGTGTCGACGACAGGGATGACGAGACCGATCTAAGGGCTGAAAACTGATGCAATCTTACTGCTGTCCAAAAACGCTACTGGCTGAAATATGATGCAAAACTGTTGCTGTCCCAAAAACGCTAATGGCTGAAAATGTCTGGAACCAAAAACGCTATTGTGGGCTCATCCTTGCGGCTGAAATATGTTGGTCTTTAGGTGGTCGAAGGCTGAAAACTGTTGGTGCTTTATCAGTTGAAAACGCCATGCAAAGCGGCGACAATGGCCTACTAAAAACACCAAAGGCTGACATCTGTGGCGATAGGTGCTTTTAGGAAAAACGATAGGCTGAGAAGACTTCGCGAGGAAGTCTAGATGGAAAACGCCAATGCTTGGGACTGTATGGCGATGGTGACTTGCTGAAAACGCCAGCCAATGGGAGGCTATGGCGATGCTGATGAAAAACGCTAAGGGCTGTGAGGTTTCTGCTTAGAGGGAAAACGCCACCAAGGGGATCTTGCTGAGAAGTTGCCTGTTGAGCAATGGTGCTCCTGCTACCAATTAGTGCTAGCCTAGGTTTGCTTATATACAAACTTACTCAATTTGCCCTACCTACTTTCCAACAAAAGTCACTTAATTTAATAAGTGAAAAATGTCAAAAATAGGGAAAATAGGTTAAATGCACTAGACAATTCCCCTGAAGGATTCTGATGGATTCTGACGAGAATGCTTATGATCATGCTGTGTGCAACCAAAGGATATGCATCTACACTAAGTGCCTGGGCATGCACAGTCTGCGAACAAACTCACAAAAGTGTCAGAACACTTGCTAATCTAGACTGACTGGACTGACGAAACCCTTGTCGTGTTGTAGCTTGTCCACGAACACATAGGGTTGGATGTGTCACGTGACAAATGATGTGGCAATGCATACGAACAACCCTATGGGCGCTTGCTTTTGGGACCAAACACTTTTAAAGTTGCGGCCTTTCATGTATTGCTTTTAAATGAGGCCCAGAGCCTTTAAATAAGTGGAGTGGCCCCTCTCTCTGGCATTCTACAACATTGTAACTTATTTAGCAATCACATCCAGGCTGCGCTAATCTTCTCACGGATGTGTTCATGTACTAAATCTCGTTACTATCACGTTCGAATCACCCATCAGGCTGAAAGGGTAAGGAGAGACTTTTTCCGAAGCTAAGTAAGAGATACTACAGGAGATAAATGATGTATCCTTCAGACTGGAGTTACTCGATACTTGGAGGAAGATTCACAATGTATTGTCAGAGTTGAGTTGACCTCCCATGTCGTACAGTTTCTTCAAACCTTCTTCTACCTTCTATAGTTGCAATGTCTTTGAGCTATAAATGCAAAAATGATCAATGAACACCCTAATTGACTTTCCAAAGAATGCTTGAAACGTCTTGTTCATGAAACGTTGAAAAGTTGTCGGAGCATTTGTCAAGCCAAATGGCATGACTCTAAAAGCATAACAACCCGAAGGAGTGATGAAGGTTGTTTTCAATTGATCCTCCAATGCAATCCCTATTTGAAAGTAACCTAAGTAGCCATCAAACACAATGTACTTCTCATGACCAGCTACCTCACTTAGTATCTAATCCTGAAATGGGAGGAGAAAGTGATCTCGCTTGGTTGCCTCATTGAGCGGGCTATGGTCAACACATACTCTCCACTTCCATTTTTTTTAGGGTGACCACAATTGGGGAGACCCACTCTGAATTCTCCACCGAATAAATGAAACCTGCTGCTAGAAGCTTTCTTACCTCCTTGAGTAGAGCCTCCTCCTTAATTACTTGTAGCCTTCGTAGCTTCTAAACCCTAGGTGTGGCCTCAGGCTTTAACTTGATCTTGTGTTGAACATCATCTACTCCACGCACGTCTGTATAGTCTTTAGCAAAAAGCCTACATTTTATGTGAGTCTATTGAGACCTTTCAAAGGTTAAGTGCAAGTGGACAAGGAACCAAACAAGCAACCCAAAGTGGAAGAGATGGAAGAAATCCTGATTCCAGAGCAGGTCTTGGCTCACAAGGAAAGGAAAGTGAAAGGTAAGTTGATACGCAGATACTTGGTCAAGTTCAGAAATTATCCTGCTCTTGATACTTGGTCAAGTTCAGAAATTATCCTGCTCTTGATGCGAAATCGATGGAGGAAGAGGACCTAGCAGATACTCCTCGGATACTCGAGCTTCACCTTGAAGCTTTTGGTCTAGCACCGACTATTCCAAAAGCTACCGACGAATCAGCAAGTTGAATCTGGTGCACTGCGGACTACACAAGAGGGGAGTTTACTCTGCTCCTTTGTAACAGGTTAGCTCGAATGAAGTCACTGATTTCTTTTGAGATTTCAGGGATACTGACAAGCTGGCAGCGTTCTGCTAGATGACTTTATGTAAAGAAGTACTTTGAAATGGGAATTCCTAAAATGAATATGTTACATGTGCCCCTCGCATTGAAATGGAATTCATAGCCACCATCTTTCCTTTCCTTTTTCAAGGGTCTTAAGCACTTTGTGCACTTCCGGCTGAGCAAAAGCGGCTTGTAATTCTACCATCTGTTGCTTGAGCCGCTGAAGCTCTGTTGTTTAGCATCTCAAGTGAATAGCCCAATGTGATTTCAATATTTATTTTGGCTTTAGGTATTTATTTTACTTATTTGCCAAAGCCTTGGGTAGGGCAATTTGCTGAGGGGGGTCCTTAAGGCCCCCAAAGCTAAATCACTAATTCATTGCCCAGTTGGTTGGTTGGTTGGTTGAGCCGTACATCTCTCTCTCTTGAGTTCAACTCTTCGTCGACTAGATCTTTAAGGTCTCTTGGGATAGTTTCCTACGACGTTAGAACTCTCTTCTTCTTCTTCTTCTTCTTCTTCTTCTTCTCTCTCTCTCTCTCTCTCTCTCTCTCTCTCTCTCTCTCTCTCTCTCTCTCTCTCTCTCTCTCTCTCTCTCTCTCTCTCTCTCATAGGGAAGGGGGAGGAAGAGATGCTTGCTTTCTTTGCGTTTTGAAACGCCGTCGGCGACAGCAGTGTCATCGGCTGCTTGGTATGCTAGCTTGTGTCAGTTGTGTCTTGGGAAGCTCTTATCGGACAACCTTTTGAAACGAAAACGAATACATGCAGTTTTTTGTGTCATCTCCGACTTGCTTTTTGAAACATCCTTGCAACCAACCTATGCCGTTTGTGAGAGCATATTGAAATGCTTGGCATTTTGATAGGCTTTTGTAAGCTCTTGGGTAGCTTTGTAATCACTTCCGACGAGGGATCAAGCGGAAACACGGAGATAACTGCAATCTACATACTTAGCAACACATTTAGTACTTCAAAACAACTGAGAGAGAGAGAGAGAGAGAGAGAGAGAGAGAGAGAGAGAGAGAGAGAGAATCTAGGCAAGAGACTGAGTCACGGAGTTCCATTGTAATATTTTTAGCTATGGCTACAGATAAATGAAAGTGATTTTTGTGCACACAGAATGAATTTACGAATTTATGAATTAATTGACACCAATTTTGAACTCGTACATTTTTTTGTGCAATGTTCCATCTGGAAAATTCATTCATGTCCAGATAGTACGATAAGTAGAACAGTGGCCGAACGCAATGCAGAATAGTTCAATACAAGCACATCAATAAGATGGTGTCTCCAGTTTGCTCAAAAAAGCTATAATTTAATATTTCTAAAGTGACCACACAAGAAAGTGGCCCGTCGGACATAGTGGAAAATTGAAATACGACCTGGTGGGAGCCGGCAGATTGAGTTGGGAGAGAGATGAAAGCGAGCGAGTGACTATGCTTCTGATTGGCCAAAAAATCGGGTTTTAATGCCCGTTTTTAAGTCAAAACCTTTTAAACTCAATAGC
Organism: Adiantum capillus-veneris; assembly: GCF_014529385.1. Taxonomy (NCBI): domain Eukaryota; kingdom Viridiplantae; phylum Streptophyta; class Polypodiopsida; order Polypodiales; family Pteridaceae; genus Adiantum; species Adiantum capillus-veneris. The sequence continues at coordinate 9,870,578 of NC_140959.1, read as the reverse complement.
CAGCCAATTTGAAAATAGCCAGAATTAATAAACATTAAAAAACTCAGCCATAGCATGAGAAAACTGGAAGTCCAGCGTAGAAATCGCTCTCTCTCTCTCTCTCTCTCTCTCTCTCTCTCTCTCTCTCTCTCTCTCTCTCTCTCTCTCTCTCTCTCTCATGAAGCACCAAATGGCCAAACCTCTCGCCAAGCTATAAGAAAGAGCTAGCGCTACCTCTTGGCAACACTCTACAACAGTTTCCACTCACCCAGAGAGGCTCCTCTCTCAGCTCTCAGTTTAGTCCTCGTTCTCTCTTCTCACGTTTTCTTGCTTTGGCGTCCGTGGAGGTCGTGCAGAGGCTGTGAAGCACGCTGTGAAGGTAAAGTGTAGCCATAGGAGCTTGTGTGCGTCCTGCGGGGAATAGTTGCACTCAAACAAGCGTAGTACTGGCTGCCCACGAAAATTTCAGCACTCTTGACACATTCTAGAAACAGATCTCAGCCAAGGAGAACTCGTGTGGGCATCCCTTACGGGAGCAGATATCAGCCGAAGCTTCTCCCATCAAAAAAATCCCAATACATGTAACAAACTTGGGCACCCCACGTCTAGGATTTGTCGCGACACGAGCCCAGAGGTATTGGCCCCAAAACCTGGCGTCCCTTGCAATATTTCTTTATTATATAAATCTTGGGCAAAGCACAACTCCCGTAGGGGTACCTCTGCTCTTAGACTCTGCCTCCAGATGCACTAAGAAGTGAGGCCCCTAAGAGTCCATTTATTCTTACAAGGGATGCCAAAAGCAGAGCCCAAAAGCAATTAAACTCAAAAGCAAAGTAATCCCAAAAGCATCTTGGTAGCAACTTGGTCCAAAAACTGCACAAAGCAATCAACGCAATTTATGAAAATTCCGAGCGCAAACTTGGGCACCCCGTCTAGAATCTGTCTCGACACGAGAGAGAGGTTCTCTGAAAATACTTAACAACTTTAAATAACACTGAAATTCGAGACGACATGGCCCAATGTAGTTATGTGCCCAGAGGTAATGGCCCCAAAACCTGGTGCCCCTTTCGGTATTTCTTTATTATATTAAACTCTTGAGCAAAGTACAACTCCCATAGGGGTACCTCTGCTCTCAGACTCTATGTCTAGATGCTCTGAGAAGTGAGGCCCCTATGGGTCCTTTTATTCTTACAAGGGATGCCAAAAGCAAAGCCCAAAAGCAGTTGAACTCAAAAGCAAAGTAATCCCAAAAGCATCTTGGTAGCAACTTGGTCCAAAAACTGCAAAAAGCAGTCAACACAATTTACGAAAATTCCCTACAGCTGTCAACGCAATTTTCGGGACTTTCCGTACAGTCTGCCACGTCAACATCTCAGCGCAAAATCAGGGGGTTCCATATTGCCGCCACGTCAGCATCCTTACTGCCTACCACGTCATCCATACTGCTCGGGTGGTCATGCGATATCACTTTTTGACAGTATGAAGCAAATAGCCGTTCCCGGCTACAGGTATGATGAATTTTCATCCAATAGGCTTATGAAACCATGCATCTTTACATCAGAAAAGTATTTGGGACATGAATAGTGAATTTTGTTTCGGGTTCTCGTGCTTGTAACAGTTCAGAAATTAAAAAAAAATCTCCTTCAAAAGGGGGGACGGGGGAGGGGAACTAGCCTATGTTCTGGTCCTGAGTGCTGTGTCGATTTTCTACATTACTTATGTCATGCAGAATCCTACGAAAAATAATAACTTAACTTTATAATTTTAAGTGCAGGCTTCTGTTTCTATGACAGTGGTATCAGAGCAACGTCCTCTCATTTCCTTTCCTAAGGAGAGACGGTCATGGCTCTCTCTAATGTCCTGTCTCTTTCACTCTCTTCTCCACAGGTGTCTTGTTAATGTTTGTGGCATTGCAGGTGTTCTAGATCGGAGTTGAGGTGTCCACCAAATTGCATGCAAGTTCTTGTCTTCATTGCATTCTCTATTGTCTATTCTGACATAGGCTTTGATACCATGTCAAAAGTCACCAATGCGAAAGCGTAGAGATAGAGAGAGAATGCATGAGAAAGAGAGAGTTGTTCGAATCAATCAACCAAGGCAATGAATTAGATGATTGGTGAACACTTATAAACTCCTCTGAGGGTTCTTATATACCCTCACATAAATTGCCCAACCAAGACTCATGTCAAATAAGTTTAAAAAACCTAAAAATGACAAATTAAATAAGTAGGATCACATTGGGCATTCACTTGAGATGCATAAACTTTAACAACTTCAAGGCTACAAGCAACCTCCCATCAAAAGGAATCTCCAAACTCTTCAGCAAGGGTAGGTATCCAGGCCTAGCTGAAATCAATCCAAAATCAGCCCCCTCTGCTGCACAAAAGTCTCCAACTAGCTGGCCAAAAATCTACAAAGATACCAGGCACAAACCATCAATCCCGAGTCCCTCTTGATCTTCAAAACGCAGCCCAAATCTCGTCCAGCTCCTCGTTGAAAGCCTGCAGCACTCCTCCGTCTTTTGCCGGCTGAAAAACGCCGATAGACAGGGGTTCTTTGCAGCAAAAACAACCCCCGCTTGATGCATGAATGCTAGATCCAGGGATATCTACGTGACAAAAACAAGGCAACAAGTCGCCCTCCTGTTGGCTGAAAAAATGCAGCCACCCCCAGCCCATCACGCGCTCTAGATCCACTATCTGTAATCGCTTGATACCATGTCAAAGTGCAGCGGAAGGTGTGGTGAAGAGAGAGAGAGAGAGAGAGAGAGAGAGAGGACAAGCCTTGCAGGGGCAAATCTGCTACACAAGAGAGGTACAATGCTCAACACACAATGCCAAGATGGGATCCCCCCTCCATTACTATCTACGCTCGTTGTTTGACTCTCCTCAAATACCCCACAACCCAAAAAATAAGAGAGAATAGCTCGAAAATTAGGCGCCCTCTAAAAAAGCCACAAGTGGCAGACACCGGACAAAACTGGAAAATCTCCCCAGATCCTAGAACTTGGTAAAGCCTCACAAAGACCAAGCACGGGCACAGCCACAAAGAAGCCCTCACTGACTAGATCTAGACGGGGAAACCCAAGAGATGACCTCCAAAACTCTTACCACATCCATGCCTCCCCTTATCTTCTAAAGACTATGTTTTGAGCTTTCGCTCGTAAATCATCACCCATCACTTTTCAATTGTCATTTGTACGATGATCGAAATTCTCTCTGCTGTTGATGATGCTTTACATACAACGTACTTTCTTCAGCTATTGAGCATATATTCATTTTTGGTTGGTTTCTTTGGTCCTCCTTGCCTCTACCTTAACTTGTAACCTCAATGTTTTGAGCTCTTACATGTAGCGCATAACTCACCAGTTTGCAAGTTGCATTTAATACGTGATTGAGAACCTCTACAATGTGATTAAGTGATTAATCTAGATGCCCCATTCCTGCAGTTCTTGGCAGGCCTTTGGTTTTTGCAGAAAAATCTCTCTCACACAGAGAGACAAGATACACAAAAGCCAACAGCTTTCAGGTTCTCTCTCTCTCTCTCTCTCTCTCTCTCTCTCTCTCTCTCTCTGATGCTTACGCAAAGAGAGGGGGGAACGCGCATGCTGCAGACAATACGACCAGGCTCCTCCATGTCAACGGAAATAGCCTGCGTGATAAGAGAGTCGTAGAAGCCAACGCCTGCTTGCAGAAGAGATTCATCAGGAACGCGCAATCCGAAACCTTGTAGCCACTCCGCCGAGTAGGCTAAGAAAGACTCTTCCTCTTCTTTTCCATCTTCCCGCTCGTGGCCATCTTTGTTCACGGCCATCGCAATGCAGCGGGAGGAGGAACAATCCCAAGACAACTCAAGTCCCAAGTTCGCGCCCAGCACAAAGGAAAAATAGTATGCCTTGATCGATTTGCTGTGGAAATGGTGTGAATTAAACAAGAAGAGCAGCTTTGTACGTTTCACCTCTATGACCTCACATCACAAACTAGATTTTGCATTAAAAGACGTATAGAGGTGAAAATATACACACTGTGATAAAGATGGAGAGAGATGCATTTCGTGCGTTTGTGATGTTTGTGTCTATAAATAAAAAAATAAAAAAACAAACGAATTTATGATGTAGAATTGGTATCATTCTCCATATTTATAATAATATCGTAGGGAACATGTCTTTTCTTCGCCATTTTTATCTCTTCCAATGTTAGAGGGGGACTTATGCTTCTCCTTTAGTGTTGAAGGAACTTTCTTATTGTAAAACTACTACAACTATACAAAGAAGAACTCATTACCGATGTTTTATGAAAACATGTATCATTCCACATTGCCATGTCGTGGTGTATCGTCTATGTGTCTCTTTGTTGGGCATCACAAAAATTCTTCAGCCCTTGTCACCTTCATCTACAACCTCTATAATAGAAATGATGTAAATTAATTGCTTTGATGAGTACATGATGTAATCTAAGTACTTTTGAGATCACATAGAGGAAATCAAAGTCAAAATATAATCCTTTGCTATTGGTCGTGTGGATCGACGCACAATCTTGGATGGATCGGCTCCTAAATCTTCCTTACATTGTTCCGTCACCTTGCCACCCGTATAAGTTCTACCATCGTCATCTAGTTTGTGACTTCTGCAAAGATGTCAATTGTCACATTCACTTTTTCTCTCATGCAACCATTACCTGCACTACTTCTGATGTTCTTGGTTTCAATGTATGTTGAATGCGCACACATACACAAAGTTACAAACTTTGGGACACCCCATCTTGCATACATATCGATCAAGACACGGCCAAGCATGAGATCTTTCTCCGAGAGCCCTTGCTTTGCATCTGCTGGAAATATCCTAGAGTTTTCCGCTGCTGCCCATTTGGAGCAAATCCTGCAATTAAGAGAGAGGCCATCACTTTGCATCTGCTGAAAATAGACTAGAGCTTTCTAGCCCTGCCCTTGTGGAGCAAATCCTGCAATCAGTGCGTTCCAAGAGTCCACACTACAGACAGGAAGTTTTTTTAGAAGTTCTGGTGCTCTTTGGATTGCACCACATTTACCAAACATGTCAACCACGACATTTGCCAAGTACAACATCTTTTCAACAACCCTTGACTAACAATATCAATGTGAATTTTTATGTCCATATCAGCATCTTGAGTAAAGCCACATGCCTTCAAAATGCACCTGATTGCATCTGGAGATAGGCCCTCCCTTCGCATCACCTCAAAACAGCCCAGAGTTTCCTCGCACCACCCCTTTCGCGCATATCGTGCAATCAAACACAACATCCCAGGCAGGAATCTCGTCAAAGACTTGTTGCACCATGACAGGTGCACCTCACTTGACATACATACTAACAAACATGTTCCCCAAGTATGTGTTCATGTCAAGTAGCCCACTATCACGAATATCTACATTAATCCTATTGCCTTGGTGCAAATCCTTCTTCTCAGCATAGTCTTTAAGTGAGCTCACAAAAGAAATACTAGTTTCCTAGCCCTACCCCTATTGGGCATATCCTGCAATCAAAGACGACATCCCGCATAGGAATCTCAACAAAGAATTCTTGCACCATGACAGGTGCAATGACCAACATGTTCCCCCAAGTAGTATGTGTTCAATTCAAGTAATCCACTATCGCAAATATTAGCATGAATTTGACTGCCTTGGTACAAATCCTTCTTCTCAGCACAGTCTTTAAGTGATCTCACAAAAGAAATACTTGTGTCTTGGCCCTGCCTTTGTTGGGCATATCTTGCAATCAGAGACAACATCCCGTACAGTAAGCTCGTCAAAGACTTGTTGCGTCATGACAAGTGCACCGCACTTGACATACATATTGACCAACACGTTCCCCAAGAATGTCTTCGTTTCAAGTAACTCACTATCGCAAATATCAACATGAATCCTACTTCCTTGGTACAAATCCCTGTTCTCAACATAGTCTTTAAGTGAGCTCACAAAAGAAATACTTGTTTCTTGGCCCTAGCCCTATAGGGCATATCCTGAAATCGGAGACAACATCCCGTAGAGGAATCTCGTTAAAGACTTCTTGCACCACGACAGGTGCACATACCAATATGTTGTTCTTTTCAAGTAATCCACTATTGCAAATAGTACTGCCTTGGTACAAATCCTTCTTCTCAGCACAGTGTGTAAGTGATCTATCATCTCACAAAAGAACTACTCTTTTCCTGGCCCTGTCCCTGTTAGGCATATCCTACAATCAGAGACAACATCCCGCATAGGAAGCTCGTCAAAGACTTGTTGCACCATGACAGATGCACCGCACTTGACATACATACTGACAAACATGTTCCCCAAGTATGCGTTCTTTTCTAGTAACCCACTATCCTTAATATCATCATGAATTCTACTACCTTGGTACACATCCTTCTTCTTAGCACAGTCTTTAAGTGAGCTCACAAAAGAAATACTCGTTTCTTTGCCATGCCCTTGTTGGGCATATCTTGCAATCGGAGACGACATCCCGCACATGAATATTGTCAATGACTTGTTGCACCATGATAGGTGCACTGCACTTGGCATACATACTGACCAACATGTTCCCCAAGTATGTGCTCTTTTCAAGTAATCCACTATCGCGAATATCAGCCTAAATTTTACCTCCTTGGTACAAATCGTTCTTCTCAACACAGTCTTCAAGTGATCTCACGAAAGAAATACTCGTTTCCTGCCCCTGCCCCTATTGGGCATATCCTGTAATCAGAAAACATCCCGCACAAGACTTGTTGCACCATAACAGGTGCACCGCACATACTGACCAACATGTTCCCCAAGAATGCGTTCTTTTCAAGTAACCTGCAATCAGTGCATTCCAAGAGACGCCACTCCAAACAGTAAGATCTCTCACATCTTATTTTGACAACCCCTGACTAAGAGTATCAGCCTCAGTTTTATGCCCATATCAGCATCTGTGTAGAGCCACATGCCTTCAAGATGCACGCGCATGTGATTGCTTCATGAGAGAGGCGTGTAAGTGATTGCATCAGGAGAGAGGCGTGTAAGTGATTACATCAGGGGAGAAGCCCTCAACTTGCATCCGCTGAAAACAGCTAGAGATTTTTGGACCTGCTCCGGTTGCGCATATCCCGTAATCAATGAACTCCAAGAGAGGACATTCTGGACAGGAAGCTCCTCAAGCACTTTCTGTGCTTTCTGAAGTACACCAAATTTGGCATACATATCGACCAAGGCATTGCCAAGCACATCTTTTTTTTGAAACAACCCTAGACTAACAATATTAGAGTGAATTTTTAAAGTGCACCACATTTAGCATACATATTGACCAAGGAACTGCCAAGAGACCCTCACTTCGCATCTCCTAAAAACAGACAAGAGCTTTGTGCATTGCCCCTCTAGGGTAAATCCTACAATCAGTGCATTCCAAGAGTCCATACTCCGGACAAGAAGCTCCTCGAGCGCTTTTTGTGCTCTCGATAGTGCACCACATTTAGCAGACATGTCAACCAAGGCATTGCCAAGCACATCTTTTTTTAGCAGCCTCTGGCTAACAATATCAACATGATTTTTTAAGCTCATATCAGCATCTTGCGTAGAGCCACATGCCTTAAAGATGCACTTGTATGTGATTGCATCTAGAGAGATACCCTTGCTTTGCATCTGTTGAAAAAAGCTTAAAGCTTTCTGGCCTGCTCCTATTGCACGTATCCCAAAATCAATGAACTCTAAAAGACAACATTAGATAACAGCCCAACTAACAATATCAAAATGAATTTTCAAGCCCATTAAACTCTTTTGCCGATAGCATGATGCTAGATGCCTTCAAGTTTCATGTGTAGGTGATTGCATATTCTCTCTTTGGATCTTCTGAAAACAGCCCGAAGCTACCTAGACCTTCAAGATGCATGCGTAGGTGATCTCATCCAGACAAAGGCCACCACTTTGCATTTGTTGAAAACAGCCTAGAGCTCTTTGTCCCTGTTCCTGTTGCGGGTATCCCACAATCAGTGCATTCCAAGAGACGTCGTTTCAAACAATAAGCTCCTCAAGCTGCTTTGAAAGTGCACCACATTTGGCATACATATCGAGCTGTGCCAAGCACAACAGCTCATCAAGGACTGGTTGTGCTCGGACAAGTACACCAGGCTTGACATACATACTGACTAACGTGTTGGCTAAGTATGTGTTATTGCAAATTGTTAACCCTCGTGGCTCACGGACACCCTATCGCCTACGACGGACACTGTAACCGTATTATTTATTTAAGTAGAGTCAGGCACCGGGCTTGTCGGACCAATAGGAAAAGGTTAAGGGTGATCGCCGATGAGAGGCGCACTCTAACTGGGACATTCAAGGGATTAGTTGGCTAAGCATGGGCGCCCAAGTGTGAATGGGGTGAGCTCCTATAAAAGCCAACTAAACCTAATTTTTACTCATTCTCTCATTTGTGCAATAGAAGAGTGCTCTTGCTCCATCTCCATCTCCATCTTCTTCTTCTTCACCTCCTTGTGTGTGTGTGTGTGAGAGAGAGAGAGAGAGAGTGTGTGTGTGATCGAGCATTACGAAGGCACGACGGCGGCGAGGCGGTTGAGCGCGGCACGACTGCAGCTTCTTCTTCATCGCGGCGAGGAATCCACCACGAAGGCGAGCGTAGAGCGGTGAGTGACACACCCTTTGCTCTCTTGAGCTTGCTAGTTAGGCTTGTTGTGTGCTTGGAGCCATTTGTGGCTCGCATACGGTGTATCGGCAAGTCCCTTGCTTCGACAGTGCGGCAAGGAGCGCACATTTTTGGCGCCGCTGCCGGGGATATGCCCTACACTAAGCTCGGTTAGCACTTTACGCTTTCTTGTGGTGCAATTTCTATCATAGGAAAGGCAGGGAATGAGTGTGTGTAGTTGTGTGGAGATTTCTGTTTTTTGCGTTTTCTACGTTTTCTGGTTTGCATTGCACAGTTAGCATTTTCTGCATTTAATTTTCAATTTCTGCATTTTCTGCGTTTAATTTTCTGTCAAGTTCCAGTTTTCTGCAATTTCTGCATTTTCTGCGTTTTTTCAATTTTCTGCAATTTCTGTGCGTTTTCAATTTTCTGCATTTCTTGCGTTATTTCAATTTTTGCGTTTTTTGCATTTCTGCTTTATTAAAAAAAAAAGTTTATTTTTTTTGGAAAAAAAAATCTGGAAATTTTTATATAAAAAAAAAAATCGGAAAATAAAAACGCGAGTGAGCGGGCGGTTAAATTTTTCGAAAATAAAAAACGTGACTCTTAAAACGGACGGGTTGGTTTGTATAAAAGATAGATCGGGATCGGGATCATTTCCCCAAGCCCAAGCCCAAGCCCAGGCCCAAGCCTCAGTCTTATGATATAAACTAGACTCACTCTTATATATATACCCTACTCCCTCAAGAGAGAATGAGAGCATGTGGGACAAGTCCTCCACTCTCCTCCTTTCTCTTCCCACTTGCACCCTTAGACTTTCTAGTTTGGGCTTAGTTCCCTACTGGAAATTGACAGTTTTAGGGATTCCGAGGGCATAAAGTGACCAAACGGAGGGCTGTAAAGCACGACACGACCCTCTGACCGATACGCTCGTTTCGAGCTATCACACGGCCCATTCCACGACACGCTCTAAAAAATCTAGCAAAAAAACAAACAAAAAACACGCTAAAAACTAGTCACAAGGCCTCCTAGAGCAGCTTTTTGACACCTTAGGGTATCAAAAGCACATGCACTTACGCTCTGGACGAGTGTTAGAGCACGATCACATTGAGGGTGCCTCTGTTCATACGGACACCCATTACCCATCCACGATAGGCTCTAGACCCTTAGCGGGGACACAAGGTAGCACCACCCAAGACCCTAAAATAGCCGCTAGTGATTCCTCCTCCGACTCAGAAATCATGGAAGCATACCCTACCCAAAACACTGAGAGAGAAGGCCATGCACCTCTCGAAGCTCCACAGCCTAGTACTAGTATGTTTAGCCGTTTCATGGAAACATTAGGTAGAGCTACTCGCTCGGAACCTGATGCAAATGAAGCACACGAAGGGGGTGGGGAAGTGGACTCTCCTTTCACATCACACGTGGACCCCACACCCCCAAAGAGTGTCCATGTGGATATCCTACCAACTTCTTACCAAGAAGGCCCTGTTGAGCTGCCTCCTTCAGAAGTTCCCTCTAGAGTACCGTTGGTGACAAGTAAAACCACGGGGAGCAACATTGCTTCTACCTCACAAGAAACCGTTAACACGTCGACTCTAGAAGGATTGTTCATTAATGATCATTGGACATACGACCTCCACACTGAGGTGTTGACGGATCTACACTCTGGCCACGCCTACCATGTAGGATGGATAGAGATTGTACAATCCACCTCTAGTGCCACGAGCATTGAAGATCAACAGAAAATGATCTGTAATGTTATCCATGGCATTATTCAATCAGAAAGGCAAAACCGAGGGGTAAATATACTCTCAACTGGCCCCATGAGATTTCTGGATACGAGCAAGGCTCAACAGCCTACTCTATCACAAATGGAGACTCCTCTAATGAGCCCCATGGACCCATCTTACGTCATTTCACCTGGGGTCTCTATGCAATCTGAGCCTCCGAGCGACAACTTTAGCTTCCCTAACTTGGCTCAACCCTCTATTAAGGAAAACACAGTGCTCACTCCAGGGATAAGCCTGACAGAGAATGTACCGATGACATCTACGGTTAGCGCAGTGCCACTACCTAGTGTCGTAGTACCTAATATGGGGCCTCGACCATATGTGCCTCTAGCCCCTTATGCACACATGGCCCCCACACCTCCAATTGTACCACTTGCTTATGCTCCTCGAGTGCCGCTCCCTAGCCCTTATCCGAGTGGACCTATGCCCGGTTATGTTCCATATCCTGCATCATCCACACATATGCCAAGACCGGCACCCGTCCCTCTCCCACATATGATTCCAAGAGTACCTCCACCGGCCCTGCCTCCTCACATAGGTGACTTGGCAGCGTTTGCTCAAACCATAGGTCGATCTATCGCGGAAAATATGCATCATGCATCTGATAGAGAGCCTAGAAGTAAGGCAGTACAAATTGCCAAACTCACGCAAAAATTCAATGGGGACGAAGATGCTAGGAAACACATTGAAGTGTTTGAACAAGTATGTGATTCCTTAGGGGAACGCAACGAACTACATAAGTGCAATTCCTTAAGCTTGACATTAAGTGGGAAGGCTGGAGATTGGTATAGGACCCTAAGGGTGGACGAGAAAACAATCTACCCTACCCTTCGAAGGTTGTTTCTAAAGGAGTACATACGAGAAGGTGTGCTTTGGGGTGTAGCATCTCAGCTACAGAAGGCCGAACGTAAGGAAGGAGAGTCAGTAAGGGACTTCATTAGTCGTCTAAAGCACTTAAACTCTCGCTGCCCTGTAAATGAGCGCTTCAACAATAACCAACTGCTTGATCGATTCATTCGAGGGTTGAGGAATGAAGGAATCTATAATGGACTAGTGATTAGAGGTATCACAACCTGGGAAGATGTCACTGCCAATGCAATCCAATTAGAGGACAACTTGATGATAGCAGGCATGAGGGTGTCTACTGACACGAGATCCACTAGCTCACAAGCCATTGAGTATGAACCCATGACTGCAAAGCCCATTGCCAATGAGCCAAAGGTATTTGAGACATTCTTGACAGACCTCACCAAGGCAATCCAAGAGTCTCTTAAGGATAATCGACCCCCTCAAAATAGTCACATGTATCCAAGAAGGGAGCAACAATGGTGTTCCATTTGCTTAGGTCCACATAGCACTAGTGAGTGCCCTACGTTTAGAGTAAAATTTAATGGAACTTGCAACGCATGTGGTAGGTATGGTCACCAAGCTAAGGATTGTTTAATGATCAAACGTATGATGGCAAATAGACCACCTGTAGCCTGGACGGATGCGCCTCGAGCTCCTGTATTGATGCCTACTCCACCTGTTGAGCAACTACCGCAACACATGGTCCCTAGATCTCAAAATGTTGTACAAGCTACACCGCTACCACCTCTTGTGCTAGGACCGCAACCCCCGCATCCAAGAGTCGCCCCTATGAACCAAGTGGGTTGCGAGCCATCAAATGCTTATCCAGATGGCTGTGAGGAGGAAATAGACACTAGTATTGCCTACGGACTTGATACATTGGAAGAGTGTCCTATATACTACATGGAAGATTGTTGGGGACAAGTCAAGCCGGTTTATCAAGCTGCTGCTCTCGCATCCAGAGGTCAAAATATCAACACCCAGGCTAGGAGGCCACCTCTTCAATGCTACGAGTGTGGTGGACCACATCGAGCAGCGGAGTGCCCTATTAGGCTGCAAAAGAATGCTGCTCAGATGCAAATGAATCAAGGGAGCACGTCTGCAATGCCAATACTCACATGTAATCGTTGTGGCATAGATCACTTGATTGCCCAATGCCCCTATAACCCAAATGCGCCTAAAATCACACCCCTAAATTTGGTCGAAATTGCTAGTGTGACATCACCAATACCACCCGTCGCACCCGCTTATGCGATTACACGGTCCATGCTTCAAGGGCCAGGCCATATCCTCAAAGAGAGAGATACCGCGTCAGCTATCCAAGCAAAGAAAAAGAAGACACGAAGGAAGAAGTCGCAGAATACGGAAAATTCAAAGCCAAGTTCCAAAACAAACATAGGAACAGGAGATGACCCCGTGTATATGAATGACCTCGAGGATGATTCAAATTCAGTCGAGACAATGGAGACTAGAACCAATACCACAAAGAGAAAGACCGACAAAGAAAACTGTAACATGGAACCAAATGAAAACCGAATAAGAGAAAATCATAAAGAGCCTCTGAAAACACCACAAGTGTTTCCAAATCCAATCCAAGACCCCCAAGATAAACCGCAAGGGCAAAAAGGGAAGAATCGTAAAAAGAAGATTGGGACGTACCCAAACCCAGTAGACGAGATTGAGTAGGTGAAACATCTAAGAGGTTTAGTGGAGGAGACTCAAAGGAAACTAGAACCAGAACCCATGCAGGTCAAAATTCATGACACAATGTTTCCCACGCAAGTTCATCCACCCCACATGAACCATAGACCGTTAGCCATATCTAGTATCATCCAAGAAGGGAGTGAGGACGGGACATCAGAAAGTGATCATACACCCTTCTTGTTGGAAAGGATGTTTAACGAAGGAATACCTGATCCCATTGAGGAATATGAGATTCCATCCTCACCAGTTCCTAGTCAAGGACCTACACCCTGCAAAACGCCAATGAATGTTGCCAAACTAGTGGACTTCATGTCTTCTGAGGTCCGAACCACGATCATAGCAAAGCTGTATGGAGATCCTGAGTTATTCCTTGCACTTCGAGCATTCCTTAACGGAGGGCTACGAACGGGATTACCGCAGTTTGCGCAACCAAATAGGCCTGACTCGATTATGATTGTTGAGGAAAATCATGTGCAATCACTTGACTTAGATGGACACGAGTCTGTGATCGAGGTACCCATTAACGAATTAGGGCAGTTTTTTGAAGGCGACGAGTCTAATGCGACCCTACCCATCACTACCAAGGGATTAACTATAAAGGGAATTCTTGATGGTGGTGCGGGAGTTAGCATCGTTACAAAAGATTGTTGGGAATCCATGGGAAAACCCCGCCTCAGTGTTACTAACATTGTGGTAAAGATGGCAAATGGTACCATAGCCAAACCTATGGGGATGCTCAAGGATCTTAAGATCAAAGTTCTAGGACACAAGGTACGACATACGTTCATTGTAATGGATTTCTCTAAACACCTTATGTCATATGAAATGATTTTAGGATGACCATTCATGAGGGAAGCACAAATGGTTCATGATTGGTCTAAAAATCATGTCTATTTGCAATTCCAAGACTCTGTCCTTAGAGTGGATTTGGTGACTGGTAAGGTACACCCCTTAGGGAGTAAAACCATTATTGATCATCGCTCTGACACCACAGTTCACTCGGCCCCACTACAATATTGTTACACTTGTAAGAAGGATACAGACATTGGCCAAGATTCTCCTTACATGGATGTGTTACCGGGTATGACAGAATCAGACAACGTAGACTGGGTACACCTAGCTGCAACCATAGATACCTGGGGAAATAGAGGAACCACTTGGGTCACACCAGAGGGGGAAGAGGTACCACAAATTGCACCTCTGAACATGATAAGTGCCATACATGCATCTTCTAAGGGCAAGGCAATTGTGGACCAATCTGACAGTGACACCGATAGCTCAATAGAAGACTTTGACCAACACGACTTGGACACTGACTCCCAGAGTGAACCGGATTCTGAATCTCATGAATTAGAGAGTGGAGCAAGTTCAGAGTCAAAACATTCGGAAGGACCGAGCACATCAACCGATGATAGCTCCTCCGAGAGTGAAGAGGATACCAACGAGGACTCCTTTAGTGAGCCAGATCTAAATGCAAATCAAAAGCAGGTCTCAAATAAGAAAAAGAAAAACCTTAAGAGGCGTCGATATCGAGCCAATGTACGTGCTAGGATAAACAAGAAGAGATCCTCAGCAGAATGGCTCAGTTATATAGGAGCATGTGATGCTCATCGAAAATTGGTAGACAATTGGGGTGAATATCTCCAAAATGTTATGTGGTGTAGACCACGACCCCATGACATAGCCCAATTAGAGATCATAGACAAGCCAAAGTTGAGCCGCACTGCAAGGAGGCGTCAAAACCAAGAGTTAGCTCGACAACACAAGAAAGCAGAAATGGAAGCACAAACCAAAGCACAACCAGAATCCACAGACTTGCATCCTGCACCAGAACATTTCAAATCTTACACCACAGGGGAAGCAAAGGTTGTGTACACAAAAGCCCAAAGAATACCTATCGATGGGAATAATGGAATCTATGATGGTCCGGCAATAGTTAAAGAAATAGAATTAGCTGACCCCGGTGAAGAATCAAAACCTGTTTTTATTGCCCAAGACCTCACAGAAGTTGAAGAGGCGGTCCTCAATGAGCTTCTCAAGGAATTCAAGGACGTATTCGCTTGGACATACCATGATATGAAAGGTGTTCCGCCTTCTGTGGTCCAACATACAATCCCTATGATTAGCACTGCGAAGCCCGTACAACAAAGAGCCTACCCAATGAATCCTAAGTACGCAAAGATCATTCAAGAAGAACTAGAAAAGCTTATCAAATGTGGGTTCATATATCCTATTGAACACTCTGAATGGGTGTCGCCAATAGTTATCGTGCCAAAAAAGAATGGGAAACTCAGGGTGTGCGTGGACCTCAAAAAAGTTAATGCAGCTACTAGAAGAGACCATTACCCCCTACCATATTCCGAACATGTACTCGAAAGAGTTGCAGGCAAGGAAGCTTATAGCTTTCTAGATGGGTACTCAGGCTACAACCAAATCACGATAGCGCTAGAGGACCAAGCTAAAACTGCCTTCATCACAGAATTTGGCGTGTTTGCATTTCGTGTGATGGCTTTTGGCTTAACAAATGCCCCTGCTACATTCCAACGATTAATAAACACTGCTTTTAAAGAATATTTGAGAGAGTTTTGTGAAGCTTTCTTAGACGACCTTTGTGTTTACTCTTCTTGGAAAGAACATCTATCATGTTTGCGGAAGGTGTTTGAAAATTGTAGGTTATATCGTATCTCATTGAACCCGTTCAAATGCCAATTTTGGGTCAAGCATGGAGTTATTTTAGGGCATATAGTATCCAAGAATGGTATCTCAACCGATGAGAGCAAAATTAAAGTGATTCTAGAGTTACCACCACCAACCAATTACAAGGGAGTTCAAAGGTTCATGGGACACGTGGGTTATTATCGACGGTTTATTTTATTTTTCGCTGAGATAGCACGTCCTTTGTACAAGCTTCTCATTGAATTTAAATGGACTGAAGAGTGTGACCAGGCCTATGAACAATTGAAGAAAACACTAGCAAGTGCTCCGATTTTAAGGACACCTAACTGGGATGCCATTTTCCATGTGCATATTGATGCATCAAACTTTGCTATTGGGTGTGTTCTCACTCAACCAGAAGAACATAAATTGGACTATCCCATTAGCTTTGCAAGCCGTCAATTGAACGATGCTGAAAGGAACTACACCACTACAGAGCGAGAAGGTTTGGCAATGGTTTATGCAGTAAAGAAATTTCGCTACTACCTTCTGGCAAACAAGTTTGTATTTTATGTGGATCATTAAGCGTTGCTGTATCTGGTAAACAAGCCATGCTCCACAGGAAGAATCACACGATGGTTGTTAATTCTTCTGGAGTTTGATTTCACGATTGTAGTGAGACCCGGTAAAAGGCACGTCATGGCTGATCATTTGTCTCGCATACCCAATGGTGAAGCCCCTACAGGAGTTGATGATGAATTACCCGATACTTCCCTATTCATAGTTGAGACTATGCCTGAATGGAGTGAGAACATTGTTAACTTTTTAGTTAATGGTTTTCCACCCAAGGAACTTCGTAAGGATATCGCTCGAAGGCTAGTAAAAGAATGTGAACCCTATTGTTTGATTGCCGGAACTCTGTATAGATTAGGCAAGGACGATATTCTTAGGCGTTGTGCCCGCGAGGATGAATATTTGTATATCTTGCAAGAAGCACATATGGGCATAGCAGGAGGACATTTTTCAGGAGACCTGACTACTAGAAAGGTGCTGCAATCAGGCTATTGGTGGCCAACTTTATTTAAGGATGCATCACTTTTTACAAAAGGGTGTGATGAGTGCCAACGTTACAAGACCACACAGCGCAAGGACAGAATGCCCTTACATCCTATTAAAGTAACCCAACCATTTGAAAAATGGGGCTTAGACTTTGTAGGTCCAATTAGTCCCGCAGCTCGCAACACTCAATCTCGATATATTCTAGTTGCTACGGACTATGTAACAAAGTGGGCTGAAGCTAAGGCTTCACAAAAAGCTGACGCGAGGACAACAGCTAAGTTTCTTTTTGAGAACATTATCACAAGATTTGGTTGCCCTTTTGAAATTGTTAGTGATAATGGTACCCATTTTATAAATGAGGTAATAAGAGAGCTTACCACGACCTTTATGATATCCCACCATAAGTCTACACCTTATTACCCGCAAGCTAATGGACAAGCCGAGAGCACCAACAAGACTCTAATCTCTATTTTAACCAAGACGGTAGAAGCTCATCGCACTGATTGGGATTTGAAGTTGACATCTGCTCTATGGGCTTATCGTACTGCTTATAAAGTGGCTATTAATTGTACGCCATTCAAAATGGTATACGGCCAAGAAGCGGTTATGCCTTGGGAGTTTGTCATTCCTAGTCTTAGGGTAGCTTCGCAAGAAGGATGGAATGGTAACCCCTTAACCGAGCGTTTGTTTATCTTAGAAAAACTAGACGAAGAGAGACAGTTGGCTGTGCAAAATGCTCTTGTGGAAAAGGATAGGAGAAAGAAGTGGTTTGATCGCCATGTGAAGGACAAGGACATCAAAGTTGGTGATAAAGTCCTTATGTATGGAGTACGTAAAGAGAAGAAAAAGTTGAAATATGCTGGTAAAGGACCATACAGAGTATGTGAAATTACCCCACAAGGTACCCTTCGTGTGGAAACTCTTGATGGAGTTGAAACCATTGGATTCCTCAATGGGAGTAAATTCAAAAGATATTATGATCCTTTAAGCCAAGAAGAACTACGGGCCATTCATCAAAAGAAGGCCGCCAAAGCACAAACCAAGTTAAACAAGATACAAGCTCAAGCTGAGGCTAAGGAGCGACAACAACGTATAAGACAAAAACGAGAGGCTAACCTTGGGGTCACAAATGCATTCCACGTGGAAATCGAAGAGGATGGGTTGGACTCTGACACACCTCTACGATACCCCATTGAGTTAAATAGTGCCTATGGAAAAGTGCTATATAACGCCTTATTGGACACGGGTGCTAAATATAATCTGCTATCCTATGGGGTGTGGTGTCAGTTAGGGAAGCCACCTCTATCTGAGAGTATTATCCAAGTCAAGGGTGTCAACAAGAAAAAAACTACGGTTTTTGGAATCTGGCACACTTTTGTCAGTTATGACAATGGGGTTGTAGCTCAAGACTTTTTGGTCATGCCTACTGGAACTATGGAGGGTAATATAAACCTAGGCCGCACGTGGATGATAGCCACCAAATGCACTATTGATTGGGGGACTGGGGGTGTTACAACGCAAAAACCAACTCTTAGCCCTACCACTCAAGCCATAGTCCCTGAGATATTGCCCAAGGAAATAAAACCCAAGACATTGCATGTCCAGGAGGTTGAACCATACGTCCCCATAGCCCAACTCTCTAGAGCTTCAACTGATGTAGTTGAAAGAAAGCTTGAGACACACAAGAACCATCCTAATATAACAGAGAAAACATACAAGTGGGTCCCTAAAACCTCTGTAGTGAGCATGGTTGATGCAAAAAAACGGAAACCTAGTAAGAACCGTACCACTTACTCCAAGAAATGTAAAGAAATGCTGCGTTGGATTCCTAAACGACTATTGGAAGCCCAAGGATACTATGAAGGAAATGATCAAATCTGGGTGCCCAAACGTAAAGTGTACTCTTACCTGTCACCTGGCCCATGTAAACCCAATCCTGTGGCTCCAAAACAAATTGAAAATCGCGGAAAGGAAAAAATCATGGAATGTTACACACCCGTTCTAGAGCTAGTTTGGGTACCAAAGAAAGAACGATTTGTTCCACCTAGCTCAGGAACAGGGAAATCAAATGAAGCTTCTTGCTCTTCATGTAGTTCCTATACGCAAATAGAAGCTTCGACACAACCTCCACCTACCACTGTACATATCCATACAAGCACGAAAGAGTTTGCACCTCCCGGGGTAAGTTCACCAC
The DNA here is from genome assembly GCF_014529385.1 of Adiantum capillus-veneris. Lineage (NCBI taxonomy): Eukaryota > Viridiplantae > Streptophyta > Polypodiopsida > Polypodiales > Pteridaceae > Adiantum > Adiantum capillus-veneris. Next base: position 9,851,716 of record NC_140959.1, on the reverse strand, counting down.
CTACAACAACGTTGCAAATAAAATCATGGGAGAGTACCTTACCACCCTTGCAACTAGATGAAACGCATAGGGCGGTCGAAAACTATTGGTTAAAACCTTCACCATAACAACTTGGAACAATTGGTTTCAAAAGGTGACGACCTCATTCCAAAAGGTATGATCTACCCAAGGAAGGGGGGAGTGTTTGCTAACATCAATCATTCACTCGCTCCCCTCTCAACCTTCCTCCCTGACCTCTCAATTCCAATCTTAGGGAATGTATATATATAGCCTTATACTCACAAAAAAACAAAAATAGTAAAGAGCAAGAACGCCTAGCAATGAGAGAGCACCCTATCAGATCTTACATATAAGTCCAAATTCACCGTGTCAATTCAAGCAACACACAAAAACAACTCTTATGTTTTAAAGGCCTAACCAAATCTATCTGTCTTGTCAGAAATGGCTACTTCACCAGAGGCATGCACTTCTATTTTTGATGAAAGGTACCCTTTGTCTTTTCCTCAAGTGTTCTACGTATGCTACCCTATACTTTCTTGCGAATGGGATTTGATAGAGAGCCTTGCATGTGAGAGAAATTTTGAGGAGTTAGAATGGCTGATACGTCTATGGCTAACTAGTGATCCCTACCCAGTAGCGAATGTGTCTCCAATGGCACATGCTTATTCTTTTGCACAAGATGAGTATCCACGCATCACGAGGTTCTTGATTAGCATGCTTGCACAAGAGGATGATGAAGAGGAACTAATAGAGACCGAGGAAGACTATGGCCTCACGGACAACGATTTTATTTATCTAGATGATGAGGATAGAGGCCTAGCCTTAGGGTGGCCACCCGGTTTATATAATATCCTCTTTCCTTGATTCTAAAAGGGGTGACAGATAGGTAGGTTAGGGGTCTAGATTGTGTTTTGAGTTTGTTTTTTAGGAGTTTTAATTTTTCACACTGACATGCCTCCTAGAGGTATAGTGCCTGTTTTTGGATGTGTTAGGTAGGACTTATATAGATCTCCATCCACATGGCTGAGGACATCTGCTTCAACGAAATGAGCCACTCCATACCTCCAGGTGTACTACTTTCCATGATTCATGTTGGTGGATATGTGTAATTGCTAATAATGATTTTTCATTCTTTGTTTGAGTGCAATAGTTATGATTGTTATCTGCCATTATAGATGTATAAATTTGTCTTTGCTTAAGTTGATTGAACTCCAATTTAATCTTATGGATGAGCCTGGAGATTAGGAGACCGTGACTTTAGGTTAACTCATTTACTTGACCACTAGGCCTAGCTAATAAAATTATCCGAGTATTTGAGACCTTAGGAATGTTTTAGGCAAAGAAAGGCTTGCTCACTCAAACAACAAAAAACACTAGTGCGAATACCAAGGAAATGGAAGCAAAAAAAAAAAAAAAAACATAAGTGCCACAAATGAAAAATCTTATGCTGGAAGAGAAATCCTGGCTTGAATTGGTACTTCACTCATGTATTGTCTATGGTACTAGAGCCCTAGAGGTTCCCAGTGTGGGCACTTTTCCTTGAGAAGCAAAAAACCCCGGACATACAAAATAAGCACACACGTCACATGATTGTGACCCAAAGTAAAAAAGTATTAAAAAAAGATAAAGAAAAATTAAAAGACTTCCATTGAGCTTACAGTTAACATTTCAAGCTTTTGTTTGCAGTTGTGAGAGCGAGTTGGCTAATCAAAGGTGAAAAGCATAATTAGGGAATCTTGCATTTAGATAATTTTCTTAGCTTAGCTAGTACTAGAGTAGTTGTTTTAACCTTAGTCATAGCTAACTAATTGATAGACTCACCCATAAGCTCAAAACTCTTGATTAATTAATCTACTCAAAGTGAAATTTATTTGTCCTTAATGGCAGTCTAACATTTCATAAGTCTTGCAATTACTCATTTCCACATGTACTTTACATTCCCCTCATGATTTATGGCAATATAATTCCGCTTGCTAAAACAGTGACTTTGCCTTGCAGATTCAAATCTAGATGCTCTTCCACCTCGACGAACCAGCTTCAACTCAATAGCTTCCGAGGACGGAATCTACATCAGGAAGGGGGGCAATGTTAACCCTCGTGGCTCACGGACACCCTATCGCCTACGACGGACACTGTAACCGTATTATTTATTTAAGTAGAGTCAGGCACCGGGCTTGTCGGACCAATAGGAAAAGGTTAAGGGTGATCGCCGATGAGAGGCGCACTCTAACTGGGACATTCAAGGGATTAGTTGGCTAAGCATGGGCGCCCAAGTGTGAATGGGGTGAGCTCCTATAAAAGCCAACTAAACCTAATTTTTACTCATTCTCTCGTTTGTGCAATAGAAGAGTGCTCTTGCTCCATCTCCATCTCCATCTTCTTCTTCTTCACCTCCTTGTGTGTGTGTGTGTGTGTGTGTGTGTGTGTGTGTGTGTGAGAGAGAGAGAGAGAGAGAGAGAGAGAGAGAGTGTGCGATCGAGCATTACGAAGGCACGACGGCGGCGAGGCGGTTGAGAGCGGCACGACTGCAGCTTCTTCTTCATCGCGGCGAGGAATCCACCACGAAGGCGAGCGTAGAGCGGTGAGTGACACACCCTTTGCTCTCTTGAGCTTGCTAGTTAGGCTTGTTGTGTGCTTGGAGCCATTTGTGGCTCGCATACGGTGTATCGGCAAGTCCCTTGCTTCGACAGTGCGGCAAGGAGCGCACACAAATGTATCCTGCTGCCTTGGTAAGATTTGTGGCCCTGCTCTCATTGTGCATATCCTACAATCAATGCACTCCAAAAGACGACGTTCCGGACACGAAGCTCCTCAAACACTTTCTGTGCTTTTTGAAGTGCACCACACTCGGCATACATATCTACCACACACAAGCAAATCCAATGGCGGAAGGAGCTGCATCTTATGTGATTGCATCAGGAGAGGTTTGAGGCATTGCCAAGCACAACAATAGCCCTTAACTAACAATAATAGAATGAATTTTAAGCCCATATCAGCATCTTGCATAGAGTCACATGCCTTCAAGATGCATGCATAGGATGTGTAGGTGATAGCATCGGGACAGAGGCACTCACTTTGCATTTGTTGCAATCAGCCTAGAGCTTTCTGGTGCCGCTCGTGTTATACATATCCCGCAATCAGTGCAGGTTGTTCCAAAAAGTAAGTTCCTCTAGCCCTTGTACTTTCTGAAGCGCACCACATTTGACATAGAGTCACATGCCTTCAAGATGCATGCGTAGGTGATAGCATCCGAATAGAGGCCCTCACCTTGCATTTGTTGAAATCAACCTAGAGCTTTTTGGCCGTGCTCCTGCTGCGCATATCCCACAATCAATGCGCTTCCGGTCCAAAAACTAAGTTCCTTTAGCCTTTGTACTTTCTGAACTACACCACATTTGACAGTCATATCGATGAAGGCAGTGCCAAGCACAACTTTTCTTTTCAATAGCATCTTGCATAGAGCCACATGCCTTCACGATGCACGCATAGGTGATAGCATTTGGAGAAAGACCCTCGCTTCCCATCTACTGAAAACAACCCAAAGCTCATCAAGGACTTGGTGTGCTCAAACAAATCCACCACATTTAGCATACATATCAAACACACAAGCGATGGTGATGGTGGAAGGAGAAAGTCCACCGCATTTGGCATACATATCGACCACATATAGGCAATGGTGAAGGCGGATCGACGAAGGCAGTGCCAAGCACGACTTTTCTTTTCAATAGCATCTTGCATAGAGACACATGCCTTCACGATGCATGCATAGGTGATAGCATTTGGAGAAAGGCCCTCGCTTTCCATCTGCTAAAAACAGTCCAAAACTCGTTAAGGACTTGGTGCGCTCAGACAAGTCCACCACATTTAGCATACATATCGACCACACAGGCGATGGCGATGGCGAAAGGGGCAAGTCCACCGCATTCGGCATACATATCGACCACACATAGGCAATGGTGAAGGCGGAAGGGGCAAGTCCACCGCATTCGGCATACATATTGACCACACACAGGCGATGGTGAAGGTAGAAGGGGCTGAAGCGATTACTGCAGCCGCTCAGACAAGTCCACCACATTCGGCATGCATATCGATCACACATATCAACGCCATCGCTTTTGTTGCCCCTTACCACGACTCTCTCTCTCTCTCTCTCTCTCTCTCTCTCTCTCTCACCTGCAAAATGCATAAATGCAGTCGCTCAAACAAGTCCACCACATTTGGCATGCATATCGACCACACATATCAGCACTTCGTCTTGCACAAGTCCCAAGACATGCTTTGTGGCACTGCCATCGCTTTTGCTATCCCTTAGTAGTAGCTCCCTCGCTCGCTTGCTCTCTTTTCTTTTTGCCTTTAATGTAAACCCCAACGAGCTGTTGCCAAGTGGCACAGCTCTCCTTGCAGGGTTCCCAAAAACGCTTCTACGTAATCAAGGTAAATATTAAAAGGTACTACGACACACTATCGGATCTGACCGGACGAAGAAAAAACCACTACGTTTTCGAGGGAGGGAATCAGAAACCCTCCTCCTTTTATAATAGTATGGATACTTAATGGCTTCAAAATAAATATATTTACTACTTGCATAGTGAAAAAACACTCTAAAAAAAAGAAAACGCTAAAGGGAAATTAAGCAAAGAAGAACACAAGTGTAATAATGTGCAATCGAACACCTCTATTTATATAAACAAAAAAAATCTTTTGACTTTCCACTTCCATGGGTCTTTTCATTTCCTGAACTCGCCCTTCACTTATTCCTTTTGATGTTTCAAAAGGCTTTTTATTTTTTTTGAGATTGGGGAGACCTAATCACACAAAGGAAAGTAATTAGGTCCTACCCAATTCAAAAAATAAAATCATGTAAAGGAGAAGAGAGGAGGGAAAAATAACGCATAAAAATCGAAGGGTTAAACCTTAGAAGCTAGAAGGTCAAAGATTTGGAAGTAGAAATGAAAGGTCAAAATTATCTATATGAAAGAGGACTACACGATCACATTAGCATTCAATTTATCTTCTCTCTCTCTCTCTCTCTCTCTCTCTCTCACACACACACACACACACACACACACACAATAAAATTGTTTGTGCAATATATTGAAGATTCCAAAAAATCAAACATACATGGTTCTCATATTGTGAAGAAATTGGAAGGTGAAAAGCTGTGCAGGATTTAGAAGGTTGAACGAGTGACAAAGAATTGTTGCATTCCTTGCTAATTGGACGACACTAAAGCAATGAGGTTCTTCTTTCTCTCGCAACAACAACCTTGGTTGAACGGGGCTTGAGAGAGAGAGAGAGAGAGAGAGAGAGAGAGAGAGAGAGAGAAGTTTGAACTGAGAAGTCCTCCCATTTTTAGATCGTATAGGCTAGTACGTAGGGCGTCAAAGCAACCATCACTCCCTGACTGCTACAAACATCTCATCACTGTTCAGTTTCAAATCCTTCCTACAAGTGGTCTTGTTGGGAGTGGGGACTGTGTTCACGAACCTTGTTAGCAATTTTGTGTGGAAAGGCACTCCATATGTGAGACTTTTAAGATCAGGATTGTATAAGTGGTATTGTAGGTACCCCTTTGTTATTGAATTTCAGAAGCTCACAAATCTGCAGCATTGTACACATGCAGTGAGGAGAATGGCCACTTTCAAGTGTTGTATAAAGCAAATGGGCAAAGAAATTTGATTGGTCATCCATAGTTCATCACCATTGTTGACTTGATGAGAGAGAGAGAGAGAGAGAGAGAGAGAGAGACAGGGAGAGAGTTTTGGTGGAGCATGCGGAGTCTTGTATGTCTAGCCATCACCTGCCAAGGAGCTATATAGGTGCGGGACTTGCGTATGAGCAAGGCTTGTGGGAGAACCTCACTATCCACCTTTTGGGCTTGAAAAATCTAGTGATCGTAGCTTGAGAGGGGGGTTTTAGAGGAGACATGGCAAATGTCGCTTGTGCCCACAAGACATTGCTCGCTTTGGTATCTTCTGCCCAACTCAAATAGGGCACTTTGTTGATTGCATTGGGGACGGAGTGGCACACACGGCAGGGTGAAGGGGGCAAGGCAGCATTTACACTGAGGACAAGGTGGCGTTTACATCAGTGTTTTAATCAATTGAAAAAAAAGCTTAGGAGAATCTTGAAGCCATTAGGTAATCCTTTTAATTTTTTTGAAGCCGTTAGGTAATCCTTTTAATTTTATATATGTCTACATATTAGGAAAGTAAATATGTGGTCACGATTTTGGAGCATTTGTATTAATTGGAATCTAGGAAGGTGCTATAGAAAGTTAGGATGATTTCATCGTTTATCCAAGAGAGAATAATTTTATAGGTGACATAATCCCTCATGTCATAAACCACACGACTGTGCTAGGACTCAGTGTGTAGAAAAAAACGTGTGCAATAAGATTCTCCACCTACCACTACCTTTTGACCTGTCCACCTTGTAAAGCAATAAACCACCTTGGACAATGATATCCACTGGCATAAAGTAATTCCCACGCATGTAAAGTGGCATCCACTACCTTACCCACCAAGGTGTTACTTGAGCCTCAAGCCAAGCCTTTCTTATATAAAGGAGGCCACGCCTCGTTGTAAATCCATCTCAGGTAGAGTCTTCATCTTAGAGTCTTGTAATATAAGCTCTAATGTATCTCGAGTTTGAGTTCTAGTATCCACTTCCTTACTCTCCCAACATCTCAGGTAGAGTCTTCATCTTAGAGGCTTGTAATATAAGCTCTAACGCATATCGGGTTTGATTCTAGTATCACTTCCTTACTCTCCCAACATCTCGAGTTGAATCTTCATCTTGCGGTCTTGTAATACATCTTTAGTCAAGTCCTTCCATAACTCATAGTAGTAAGCTTATCCCTTGTACAAAGCTTCATCAATATAAGCTTTCTCCTTTGTATAACGATCCACTGTACACATGTGTATTTACCTTCCGCCATTCGGCTAGGGAGCTGACATGTGTCCACTATGCCCTTTGTGTAAAGGGGCTTGCATGTGTGTGTGTGTGTGTGTGTGTGTTTCTCTCTCATCCCCTACTAAAAGGGCTCGCCCCCTCCTCTTTAGGAGCTTGCAAAGACTTTTTGTACACTATAAAGCATCCAATTTTCCTAAGCATTGACCATTGGACTTAACCTTTAAATTTTGGAACCTTAGCATTTTGGAAGTCTTAATGGGCTGAACCTTAGGTCTTTGAAGCCCATTGCTTGCACATTGCTCTTCTGCAGATGGTCCCCCTTTGGATCCCTATTTTCCCTCATTTGGATCCATACTGTGACCAATCTGCTAGCCTAACCAATAATCTAGCTTTTTCTCCCCTGGTACTTCCCCATATTAAATGATCAGTTTAACATGAGAAAATCATTTAAGAGAATTAGATATTAGTTATTATGACATTACCCCTCTCTTGAAATCATAGTCGTCCTCGACTATGGGGTAGAGAAGAGAAAGCCTATTCATTAGTCCTTTTTGTAGCTGGTAGAGGATCCATATCTTACCCTACGACATCGTTCCAGAATGGATGACTAATCCATTTGGCGCTTGAGAGCCTAAGGCTGCCGCAAGCATGTCTGCGCATCAGTCCTATCAATCTTCCATAGTAGAGTGACAAGCTCTACTTGGTGTTTGGAAGATGTCATCTCCACAAACTTGATTCTAAGCATGCATACTACTTAACATTTGTGCACAATAAAGAAAAAGAGAGTCTTATAATTCTAAAAAAAACTTGTTCATTTTAAACATTTGTACATTTGCTTACTCTAGGAAAGCATTGTAAGCATTGACAAGGTTTGGGTTATCCTTTAATTGTATGCCTTGCATCCATCTAGCATCTTGAAAAGGATAATTCTTAAACTTAATAAGATACCGTCGGATAGTCTTACCACCTCTTAATACCTCGTCTTCATGTCGGAGAATGGACTCGGGTTGCAACACCTCTTCTTGGTCCTCAATCTCCGGTGGGTCTTTGATAGTTGGTTCTTGAAGAATTTGGAAGGGAATATAGTACCTTTTTGCTAACTTAGCATAGTACTTTCGATGTACCGTAGGATTCTTGGTGGCTCTGCTTTGTAAGGCTTTATTAATCAATAGGTGGCTCTGCTTTGTAAGGCTTTTTGTACACTATAGGTGGCTCTGCTTTGTAAGGCTTTATTAAGCTCACATGGAAAGCATTGTGTATGAGCCAATGGCTGGGCAACTTGAGTTGATAGGCCATCTCATTGATTGGTCGAAGAATCTGGAAGGGAATATAGTACCTTTTTGCTAACTTAGCATAGTGCTTTCGATGTCCCGTAGGATTCTTGCCTGTGGTGTGCCTTAATTGAGCCTTGGGAAATTTAAGCAAGACCCAATCATTTTCTTTAAAGGTTTGGGCTCCTTTGTGCTTATCAACAGCAGCCTTTTGCCTTTGCTGTGAGATACAGAAAGCATCGTTAATCTTTTGGAAAGATTTTTGTAGGTCTCGGCTATACTCATCTGCAACAAAGATCTTCTCGTGTACTTTAAGTAGCAAGAGACTTTTGGATCTTCCCTCAATTACCTCAAAAGGTTCTTTTCCCGTGGAAGTATGTACAATGTTATTGTAGGCATACTCCACTAAGGGTAAGTATTTCTCTTATTGGGACCTTTGATTTACTTCCGTTACATAGGCTTTTAGTAGATCAAGAATTGTTAGGTTAGCTATTTCACTTTGGCCATCCGTTTGGAGGTGATAGGCCGAAGAGAAGTTTAGCCTTGTCACAGATTTTCAAAGAGACCCTTCCAAAAATTATTGGTCATTTTAGGATCTCTATCCGACATTATGGACATTGGCAAGCCATGGCACTTGAAGATTTGATATGAAGGGGGTTGCCATTTGATGGGCTTTGATAGTCTTTTTGACAAGTATAAAATGAGCTTGTTTGTTGAACCTGTCTATCATCCATATTCCCGATTCCCATGGATAGACTTAGGCAATCCAAAGATAAAATCCATGGATATGCTCTCCCATGGTGAATTAGGGATTGGCAAAGGTTGACGCAATCCAGGTTGCTTCCCTCTATCAAACTTCGTCTTTTGGCATACCACACATTTAGAAACATACTCTTGTATGTTTGCTTTCATGGCCCCGCATAAGGAGGAGCATGAGATTCATACATTACTTTCTCACGTAGTGAGTTAGTAACGCATAGTCTATTGCTGTAAAGAAGATAACCATCTTGTAAAGTAAATGGTTCCTCTTTCTTCCCTAATGCAAGGGCTGAAATCACATCTCTAAAATCAGGAACAATAGCATACTCTCTATCATAGAAGATAGATCATTGTGAGTTGCTATGGAAACCGCATTCACTCTCGACCGTCTTGAGAGTGCATCAGCTACTTGATTATGCTTGCCAGCAATGTGAGCAATATGAAAATGAAATTGCGAAAGGAAATTTTCCCACCTCATTTGTTTGTCGGAGAGCTTGGTCTACATCATGAAGTACTTAAGGCTTTGGTGATCCGTCCCCAAAATGAAAGGAGTCCCCCATAAATAGTGCTTCCACGAGTCTAAGGCATGTAGAAATGCGAGGAGTTCCTTTTCATATATGCCTAGAGTTTGCTCAACAAGGTTGAGCCTTAGACTTTCATAGGCTATGGCGTGCCCTTCTTGGAGCAAAACGGCTCCAAGGCAATCACCACAAGCGTCACATTGGACCTTAAATGGTTTTGAGAGATCCGACAGTGTAAGCACATGTTGAGAGATAAGCTTTTCGAAAGCATTGTTCTCCTTGGTAGACCATGTATATCTAACGTTTTTCTTTGTTAGGTCATGTAATGGTCATGCGATTTGTGAGAACTTCTCTATGAAGTGTCTATACTATACGCACATACCTATAAAGCTTCTTAGTTCATGAAGATTCCTTGGATTAGGCCATCCTTTTATTACCTCTAACTTTGATGGATGCATTTGGATGCCATCTTGAGAGATAATATGACCAAAATAATGAATCTCTTGTAAGAAAAACTCACTTTTCTTTTGATTAATATAAAGTTTATTCTCTCGTAAGACTTGAAATATTACCTGGAGATGTTGTTGTGTTCGTCTAGTGAATTAGAGTAGATGAAAATATCATCAAAGAACACTCCAGTAAAGGTTCGGTGAGGCCTGAATAGCTTCTCCATCAAGCGATTAAATGTGGCTGGTGCATTGGTCAAGCCAAAGGGCATGACAATGTATTTGTAAAGACCAAACGTAGTGCGAAATGCGGTCTTTACAATGTCTTGATCAACTATCCTTATTTGATGGTAGCCACTTTTTAGGTCAATTCTACTAAAGTAGGTCGACCCTTGTAGCTTATCAAATAGGTCTCCTACCCGTGGAACGGGAAACCTATTTTTGATAGTGATCCTATTTAGTGATCTATAGTCGAGACACATACAATATGTGTCGTCTTTCTTTTGCACTAATAGTACGGGTGAACAAAATGGAGATGAGCTAGGCCTAACCATGCCCTTCTCAACTAACTCATGCACTTGCCGCATAATCTCATCTTGTTGAGCTCGAGAAACTCTATAAGGAGGTTTATTAGGCGGTGAACTTCCTGGAAGAAGTTCAACTGCATGGTCATCATTGCCTCATTTAGGAGGTAATTCACAAGGGATGTCGTCAATAAAAACATCTTGAAATCCCTTGAGAAAATTGAATAACTCTAATTCTTTGTGATTGTTTATATTTTCTTTTGCTAAAGCATTAGGTTCATTTTGAGAATCTTTAACAAAAATCATGTACACGGAAATAGATCTCTTTATTGACTTACTGAAATCTTGCGTATCTACAATGGATATGGTGTTACTCGACTCCTTAGCATCTATGTACATATCTTTTTTCCTGAACCTAAAGTAGATTCTCCTTTCAGGGAATTTAACATTGACAGCCATGCGATCAAACCATGGTGCCCCTAGGATTACATCCTCGTGCTTGAGAGGAGAGATAAAGAAGTCCTCTTTGTCCACATAGCTTTGGACATGGAGCCTCAATTTTCCCATTAAGGGAGTGACTGAAGCTGCTTGCCCCTTGAAAGCACCATCGACGGTAGGACATCTCCCATCTCAGAGGCTTGGATGCTTGGCTTGGTGGCCAACTCTGTGGATATGAAATTGTGAGTAGAACCAAGGTCAAGAACAAGGGTCAAAGGGAATAAAAGCATCATGTTCTCTTGCCATTCCCCAAGCATGGCATACAGGAGATCCTTTGTGGTGAGCTTCCTCTTCTTGGATTTCAACCAAGGTAGCTCTAGGAGGCTCATGGCGGGTGTTCTTTTTGGGGCAATCACGGTACGCATGCCCTTGCTCGCCGCATTTGAAACAACGGTTATCCTTGCGATAACGCTCAAGCTCTTTAAGAGAGAGTTTGTTTTTGCCTTTGTAAACTCCCTTCTCCTTAGCTTTGTTGTTATTGGAATTGCCCTTGGGAGACTTTTGGACATTGTCCTTCCCCTTAGGCTCATTAGAACCCTTGTTTTCCGTGGCTTAGGATTTCTCTTAGCCCCTATTTGGAAACTGATTATGAAGCCACCATGGTATGGTGTATGATGCAGATATGGTGCGTGGCCTTTGGGAGTTGACATACTCCACCATTTCTTCAGTAAGCCCGCACAAAATTGTTGTTTTTGCTCTCCAAAATCCATCCTTTTAAAGATAGTGGCTTTGAGATGTAAGTCCCAAAACTTGTCTACATATTTGTGAATGGATTTGTAGGGAGAGAGCTTCAAGCTTCGCCATTCGGTGAGTACTTTGTCTTTGGAATTGGTAGCGCTTCATGATGGAAGCTATTAAAGCTTTCCATGTTCGTGGGGCTTCACCATTTGCCCGTAGGCTAGACCACCATTGCCTGGCAAACTTTTGAAAGTGCATAGCTACATGGTGTAGCTTAGAGGACTCCGTGAAGCCCTCATCTCCAAACGCCGCATCGAATTGTTGGATGAAAGCCAAGACTTTGTCCGTAGCACCAAAGGTGCCATCGTAAGTAAGGAAAGAGATGCTCTTTCCTCCCTCTTTGAACTTCTTGAGCTGGGACGATCTCTTCCACGCGGCATAGGATTTCCTATGGCCTCTTCTTTTTGGTGGTTCAAAAGTTGCACCATCGCTTTCTTCAGAAGATGAAGAATTTGAGAAAGATGGAGAAGAGGGTGACCTCTTTCTCGCCTTTTTCTTGCCTTGTTCCTCCTTGTCTGCACCATCACTTTCTTCATAAGAGGAAGAGGATGAAGAACATGGAGGAGAGGGTGACCTCTTTCTTGCCTTTTTCTTCTCTTGCTTTCTATCATCCCTCTTTGAATTATGGTGTGGAGAAGTGTGATGGTCTTCTCCGTTTAGGGGGTGTTGGAGAGCGTTTTTCCCGCTGTCTTCGTAGAGCCATCTCTGCCGAGGTGACAAAAGACTCACTTCTTTCTCGTTCTTTTGGTGGGGTCTCTTGAGTTCTCCTTTGGGAAGGAGATTCTTTCCGAATCAGAGAGAGGCCTCTTTTGGAAGTCTCACAAGGAGGCTTCCTAGGTACTCTCTCTTCATGGTGGGGGGCTTGGAGAATCCCATGAGCACGAAGCTGCCGTTGCACTTCACTTTCGAGGGATGGATTGCCCATGGCTTCTAGAAACAAGGTAGTTAACAAACATAGGGGCATCATTAGTAGCCTGCTCATTAGCAAAATCAAAGTTATCAACATTAATTTCACTCTCTTTACTATTGTCAGTCATTCTAACAATAGTTTAGGTGTAATATTTTTAGGTGTACTTTGGCACTTCAAGCCCTAGTTGTTGCTCCTCTTTACCCCTTTAGAAAAGCACTCAAGCTACGGTACCCGTGGCTCAAATATCATTAATTGCAAGGAATAGAAGAGAGGGTCTTTCAACGCCAAAATAGTACCGGCTCCTGTCAACAAGCTTCTAATAGCTCAATAGTGGTTAAGCCGTAGGCAAGCCTCGTAGGACTCCACTATTAAGACCATAGCTCTCGACGGTGATGTTTCGTTATCTGCACGAAGGCAAGCGCACTGCAAGGCTGAAAAATCCCTATTCTACTCACTCAATTTCAATTAATAATATTAACCATTTATAGCTAGTTTTAGGACCTCCCCTCTTGAGCAAGAAAAGATAAACCTTCTGCTCTGATACCAATGTAACATTTTAATGGCCTAGTAACTTGTGTGTAGCGGAAAATAGCATAAACATATTGAGCATTTCATTAGAATAGATTCCTAATGAGCATAGCAAGAGTGCTTGGATGGAGAGAGAAACAAAAAGCATAACACCTAGTTAAATAGGCATGAACAATACTTCAAAAGAGAGAGAAATTAAGCTATTGACAACAGTTGAGGATCGGATTTATATGGAGCCGGTCCCCCCTCCAAAAGGCTTTGTATTATAGGTTTCCCCATCAAGGGAGACATTTTACAATACAATTCTTGGTGTTCCTTCAATAACTAGCTAGTGCAATAAAGATGGAAGCTTCAAGCACTAAGTGAACACTTTAAAACACAACATCAATTCCTCACGGTCTTAGACCCAAGACCTCACACACCTTCGAAGATGGTGAGAGCTAGCGGGGTATGAGAGTAGATTGAGAGGAAGAAGGAGTAGTCTTACGAGAAAGAAGTATATCTCCTCACCTAATCACTCATAATAGCTTAGCATAGCTTAGTAATTAGCATGGTAGAGGAGATGAGCATGCATTGGAGCTTGGATCTTGGTTGGATTTGCATCACAAAGCCAAGAGTTGTTGGTGTAGGCCTCCCTTCTCACAAGCTTGGAGTAGGTGATGAGCTTCCCATCAAAGCTTGAGAAGGATAGAGAGTCTTCTTTGCTTCACACATGAGATTGTGTGAGAATGTGTGTGATAATACCTTGACAAAATCAGCCCCCTCTCTCTCTTGGTGGACCCCTCATGCTTTTTTCTCATGCTGACACCCCATTGGACCTTGCAAAGCCTAGTAAAAAATAATTAAGAAGCATAAGTGATAGCCTTGTGACATGTGTCCCCCTTTCCCCTTTTGTGAGAGCTTTAGGTAATTAATTAATGCAGTTAAACTCTCATTGGACCCCTTAGTCTTCTGGCCAATAGGAATCAGGCAAGCCATTAAGCTGTTGAATGCTCATTGGACCCCTTGGGAGACTGTCCAATAGTCTCTAGAGAGCTTAATTCTTATTGGTTCTTCAATTAAGTGTTTTTAAAAGAATTAAACTAGATTTACTCTAGCCTAATTCTCATTGGTCCACCTCTATGGACATCCAATAGGATTTGAGTGCAACTTGTGGGGAATTGGGCTAGGGAGCTGACATGTGTCCACTATGCCCTTTGTGTAAAGGGGCTTGCATGAGTGTGTGTGTGTGTGTGTTTCTCTCTCATCCCTTACTAAAAGGGCTCGCCTCCTCCTCTTTAGGAGCTTGCAAAGACTTTTTGTACACTATCAAGCATCCAATTTTCCTAAGCATTGACCGTTGTATTTAACATGGAACCTTAGCATTTTGGAAGTCTTAATGGGTTGAACCTTAGGTCTTGGAATCCCATTGCTTGCACATTGCTCTTCTGCAGATGGTCCCCCTTTGGATCCCTATTTTCCCTCCTTTGGATCCCTACTGTGACCAGTCTGCTAGCCTTACCAATAATCTAGCTTTTTCTACTTCCCCATATTAAATGATCAATTTAACATGAGAAAATCATTTTGGAGAATTAGATATTAGTTATTATGACATGTGTTCAATGACAACTTTCAACTGAGCTCAAAATAGCACTTTCTTATTTTTTTAAAATAGAAACTAAAAACTCTTCCGATAAATTGAAAGTAGAGAAGAAGAGCAGAGAAATCTTCAAAAGATTCTAATAAAAAATATAACCCACACACACACAGTGGGTGCCCTATTCATCAGCTCAAAATTGCATCATATTTACTGAGGTCCCTGCCACGGGTAATCTTCTTGGCCACACTTGCCATGGACAAGTGGTCATCCCTGTGTCTCCTTGTGCCTCGGGTAATCTTCTTGGATGTATTTTCCATGGCCAAGTGGTCATCCCAATGTCGCCTCCTACTAGTCTGCTAGCCCCTCCCCCTTGCAATGACATGACGTGATGACATGAGGCGACGTCATGTCCGCAAGCAGGTCGGCAAGAAAGGTCATTGTCTCCGCCATGGCCAAGAGATACATGGATACCACGTCAAGAAGGTCGGTGTCTCATCATGGCTCCAACGTGTCACTTGCATGCCTTGCATAGTGTGTGCCTCCTTTGTCATGCCACCTACCCTGTCTCCTCACCCCCCCCCCCCGCCCCCCCCCCCCCCCCCCCCCCGAAAGCTTTCTATAGAACCTTCCTAGTTTCCAATTAATACAAATGCTCCAAAATTGTGACCACATATTTACTTGCCTAATATGTATACGTATATAAAATTAAAAGGATTTATACCAAGCTACGCACACAAAGAATTTGCAGGAATAAGTAGTGTATTTCTATTAGCAAAGGTGGAAGGTAAATTCAGTGGATCGTTATATAAAAGAGAAAGCTTACATTAATGAAGCTTTGTACAAGGGATAAGCTTACTATGAGTTCTGGAAGGACTCGAGTAAAGATGTATTACAAGATTCTAAGATGAAGGCTCGACTTGAGATGTTGGGAGAGTAAGGAAGTGGATATTAATACTCAAACCCGAGATGCGTTAGAGCTTAGATTACAAGTCTCTAAGATGGACTCTACCTGAGATGTTGGGAGAGTATGGAAGTGGATACTAGAACTCAAACCGGAGGTGCATTAGAGCTTATATTACAAGACTCTAAGATGAAGACCCTACCTGAGATGGATTTATAATGAGGCATGGCCTCCTTTATATAGGAAAGGCTTGGCTTGAGGCTCAAGTAACACCTTGGTGGGTAAGGTAGTGGATGCCACTTTATATGCATGGGAATTACTTTATGCTAGTGGGTATCATTGTCCAAGGTGGTTTATTGCTTTACAAGGTGGACATGTCAAAAGGTAGTGGTAGGTGGAGAATCTTATTGCACACATTTTTTTCTAGACACTGAGTCCTAGCATAGTCGTGTGGTTTATGACATAAGGGATTATGTCACCTGTAAGATTCTTCTCGCTTGGATAAGCGATGAAATCATCTTAGCTTTTCATAGCACCTTCCTAGATTACAATTAATACAAATGCTTCAAAATCGTGACCACATATTTACTTTCCTAATATGTAGACGTATATAAAATTAAAAGGATTACCTCATCAACATCTTCTAAAAGCCTGTCAAGTTTTGTGAGGACCAGACCTATATTGATGGAGGTTCCTGATTGGGTGACCGTTGGGGGTAGAAGCTTTCTTTTTGTGGTTGCTTACCTTTTCTATTTCTTTGTATAGATGATCCTTTTAGGATTTGATCTTGGGATTGATTTTCATCTATTATTTGAGCACAGACTTGAAGCTCTGTACGGTCATCAATCCATTGTTGAATCTACCTATCGATAGGATTGATCCATGCTTTTTTTTATAGCTTCAAGGCTGATTGGCTTGATTTGTTCAGCATCCAATTGCGTAGGAGGGTTAGCTTCTTCAAAGATTTTTGATTTTGAATTAGAGTTTTCATATTTTGATTCTGAATTAGAGTCTGCATAGCTGATTTGGAACCTTCTCTAGTCTCTGTATATTGATACTCTTTGTATCGAGACATTAGTATTAATCCATTTAGACTTATTTTTATCAGCCTGACTTTTGAGAGGGTATTCTTGATTTAAAATGGTTTCCTCTTTCTTATAAGAATAATGGATAGAATAATTTACCTTTTCTTCAGGAGTAAGAAATGGTAGATCTTCTGTAGAAATACCATCAATACTAATAGCTGGAGATTCTAAGATATCTTGTCTCTCTGCTTCACTGATTTCTTTTACTAATGGAGACATGATCTTTAGTTTGAGACTCTTTACCTTTACTGATTGAAGAGCTTGGACATGATTCTCCTGTTGAAGAAGTTGGATGTGATTCTCCTATGAGAGAAGTTTTGCTAATACCCCGATACCCGCCCTTGGTGGTAGGATATCTTTATTGCCAATTTGGCATTCGTTGGCCACTGGTAGTTCTGTACGGTTGGCCCTTTGTAACTCTGTAAACTCTTCATTAGGTGGTTGATCCTTTTGTTGCTTAGACAGAGCCAATAATTCTTTTGGGCTTTGTGCTTCTTTTGTTAACTTCTCTTTTGGTTTCTTAAGCAAAGCTAGTAACTCTTTAAGAATTTGAATTTCTTTAGAGGTAAAGGGGTTACCTTTTGGTGTTTTCTTTTCTATTGGTGCAGTTGTACCTATTGTTGGTGCAGTCATGCTTGTTGTAGATGTTACAGATATGCCGATTGTAGGTGCAATTGTTGTAAGTGAGGTTGAGAGCTAGTGTCTTGTTGTAGGCAATACAGTCGTAAAGAGTGAAGAGTATGCTCTTTAACCTAAAGATCAGCTTCCCATTTGGGTAGTGCTTCTTGTTTGGCAATAATTTCTTTCCTTGCTTAAGGTCTTTTTCCTTTTGGAGGAATGCATCATAAGAGAAAGGAATGGGTTGCTTGGATGTTGATTCTATGGTTGAGAGATCTTCACAATCTGAACCTGATGAAGAAGAAGATCCTCTTCCTAGTGGTAGATCATAGACATAGACAGATTTAGCTTTGAATTTTCCACTTGTGAGATTATTCATAAAACTACCATCAAAGAAAGGTTTACTCTCTTTGACTTTCTTTATCTTCATTTCATTAGCCAAGGCTGTTATGACCATTCTTTCTAATGCTAGTGCATTGTCTTGTTCTGCTTCTTTTTAAGAATTGCTTTTAGTTGCTTGTGAAAGATTGATATTTCATATCGATCTTCTCTTACCTGATTTTACAGACATTGAAGTAGAACTAGAATCGCCTGCTTCAAATTCTTCAATCTTGTATCTTCGTGAAGAATGTTTGTCTTTAGAAGACTTTTCCCATCTGTGAGGATTGAAGGGTATTGGCATGAAATCTTCTATAGTCATCATGTTGAGTGCTATAGGGAAATCTTCAAATCCTGAATCTAAACTTGAATAATCTTCTGTTGTAGAAGAGGCTTCGCTTTTGAACTAGGTAATACTGAATTTGAAGTTGATATTTCATTGGAGGAAAGCTCTGAATAGTTGTCATCTTCAAGAATTATATTCTTGAATGCCACTGATTTTTTCTTTTTGGGGCATTCAGAAGCCCAATGACCCATTTTGCCATAGATGAAAAATTTCTTATCAGTTTTAGAAGAAGTGGACTTTCGTTTCCTGAAAAGGTGATATTTAGGTTTTCTTCTACACTTCTTCTCCTTGGGTTCTTTCTTTTTGTCTTTGCAGGCACATTTCTTCTTTGGATCAGCACAGTCAAAGTCTTTGCTATACTAGTTCTGCTTGCAGAACCTCTTCGAAGGTTTATAGTTTTTCAGCTCTTTCTATGCTTGCTTTTGGATGTAGAGTTCTTGTATTACTATTTGGAGAGCTTGATTGATGTCACCTAGTGTTGCTGATTGGAGATCAAGATTTTGATTTTCTAATTTCTCCAAAAATAATTTTTTTTAATTTCTTTAGAATGATATTTACCTGCTTTATAAATTAAATTTCTACAGTGAATACAAAAATCCCAAATTGAAGAGAAATTATATATCTGTGCTTCATGAAAAGCTTGGAGGACTAAATTTGATCGATCTTCCTAATGTCCAATGAAAACTCCTTATAGATTCCTTCAATTAATACAAGCATTGGAGATTTGTTGTCAAAAGGTTGTAAGGCACCATTTTTAACTTCTTGAGGAAGCATTTCCCACCATGACTTTAGAATGCCAGTGAATCCGTTGATTTTTGCTTTCACAGTAGTTTGTTGCCTCGTTCTTCCAAACAATATTTGCTGATAGATCCAATTGTGCATATATTCTAAAACAAGGATGATATCAATCTTTTCCAAATTGTCAATGTTGTAGACCTACCTTTCAATGCCTTGCACAAATTGGGGAGTTGGTGGAATGGGTGGAGCACTAGTAGATGCCTCTCCCATTGGCTCATCCTTTTCCATACGTAGAGGCACTCGGAGATATACACCTTTGAATTATCTGGTACTAAAGAAATTAATACATATGAATCATCCATTTCACTTTCATTGGTGTCATCTTCCATGCCAGAAATATAGTCATAAGGAGAAGATGGAAGTCGACCTGGGATATATTCTTCTCGGAGGCCATTGTAAATTGTTTTTTCATAGAAATAATATGATTGATTCAGGCCTCCATGAAATATAGCTTTGTAGCCTTTAATACCTGATTTGTATTATGCATTCATTATATCTCATCTAGGTTCATCTAGGTCTTCTTCCCAAGCATAATCAATCGCTGCAAATGATACACATGCTGGGACTTTGGAGGGAGTTTTGCGTGTGTTGTCAATAAGATTGTTGCAATTTTTGTGACAACAAGAAATAGTATATAAATCTCTCCCCGCCTCAAACTCAGAATTAGGCAAGCTGTTTTGCAGCTTGTTAACAAGCCGCTCCGCGGCTTCTCGATCTTCCCACCCTAGTTCTTTACAAGGAAGTAGTGTATTTCTATTAACAAAAAATTTCATAGGTATGCACACAAAGAATTTACAAGTGGAAGTAGTGTCTTTCTATTAACATTTGTGATGCAAATCCAACCAAGAGCCAAGCTCCGATGCATGCTCATCTCCTCTACCATGCTAATTACTAAGCTATGCTAAGCTATTATGAGTGATTAGGTGAGGAGATATACTTTTTTCTGGTAAGACTACTCCTTCTTCCTCTCAATCTACTCTCATACCCCGCTAGCTCTCAACATCTTCGAAGGTGTGTGAGGTCTTGGGTCTGAGACCGTGAGGGAATTGATGTTGCGTTTTAAAGTGTTCGCTTAGTGCTTGAAGCTTCCATCTTCATTGCACTAGCTAGTTATTGAAGGAACACCAAGAATTGTATTGTAAGATGTCTCCCATGATGGGGAAACCTATAATACAAAGCCTTTTGGAGGGGGGAGGCTCCATATAAATCTGGTCCTCAACTGTTGTCAATAGCTTAATTTATCTCTCTTTTGAAGTATTGTTCATGCCTATCTAACTAGGTGTTATGCCTTTTGTTTCTCTGTCCATCCAAGCACTCTTGCTATGCTCATTAGGAATCTATTCTAATGAAATGTTCAATATGGTTATGCTATTTTCCGCTACACACAAGTTACTAGGCCATTAAAATGTTACATTGGTATCAGAGCAGAAGGTTTCTCTTTTCTTGCTCAAGAAGGGAGGTCCTAAAACTAGCTATAAATGGTTGGTATTATTAATTGCAATTGAGTAAGTAGAATAGGGATTTTTCAGCCTTGCAGTGCGCTTGCCTTCGTGCAGATAACGGGCATCACCGTCGAGAGCTATGGTCTTAATAGTGGAGTCCTATGAGGCTTGCCTACGGCTTAACCACTATTGAGCTATTAGAAGCTTGACATGAGCCGGTACTGTTTCGGTGTTGAAAGACCCTCTCTTCTATTCCTTGCAATTAATGATATTCGAGCCACGGGTACAGTAGCTTGAGTGCTTTTCTAAAGGGGTAAAGAGGAGCAACAACTAGGGCTTGAAGTGCTCAAGACTCACCTTTCCTAGTAGGCTCAACAGCCATTGGATTATACTTTGTCGATCTTCCCGTGTGCTTCTGTCCTAGCAGGCATCTTCTGCACCATTGATCCTCCGAACGAAAGTGTTGTTATGCTCAAGATTATTGCAATCAGTAGGAGGCCATTTTCTCCAACCTCCTTGTTGCTGATTGGCTATGCCCTCATTGTGCTATAGCTATCTTACTGTGAGTACATAACACCATCCCGCCATCATTTGTGACCCATGCTAGGGTGTTTCAACATCTTTGAAGCGTTGGAGGTCTATTG
This sequence comes from Adiantum capillus-veneris, assembly GCF_014529385.1. NCBI lineage: Eukaryota > Viridiplantae > Streptophyta > Polypodiopsida > Polypodiales > Pteridaceae > Adiantum > Adiantum capillus-veneris. The sequence continues at coordinate 9,830,815 of NC_140959.1, read as the reverse complement.
GAACGAATTGCGAAGGAGTTTTTTTGCCCACCCATTATGTTTCATTGGTAACAATAAAGTCAAGATGTTATGGTCTTACAGTTCTTTTATGAGCAATTTTCAATGTAATTCTTAACCTTGTATGATTAGCTAGGCATACGACTTTAAAGATACTATTCATTTTCTTGCAATTCTTTAGAGTGTGAAAAATTCTCATTGAATACATTGTATTTGCCAACCAAATGTTCGCCATGAGTGCACAATTTGCATTCCATGTTCCTAGACAAGGCAGGGGATTGGGGAGGGTTGAGCAAGGGAGGGAATCACAGGAGAGGGTCCCATGTACGTAACTTCCCCAAGTTACATTCACTTCAATGTTGATTGATCCAAAATGGGAGAGTTGTAACCTTGGGGATGACAATGAGTTAGGACGGAATATCCCAATTGAGAGCTTGGAAGGTGATGAAAATAATGAGACCATTGGAGGGTTATCTCAAAATGTGAACTTGGAAGGGGAGAGTGATCATCATGAGATAGAAGCTAGTAATGAAAAGGGTGTGGAAAGAGCGCGCTATGTTTTAAACGACTTGTGAAATGAGGCCTCCACTTATGATCTCACAAAACATTTTGAAGAGTAGTGGTCTCATGTAAACAAGGGGAATTTTAGAATGAAGGATTGGGATGAAGTTAGAGATAACCTTAATAACGAGGTTAATGTGATTTATACCAATGAGCAAGTGAGAGCCAAAACTGGCACATTGAAGAAAAAATATCGCAAAGAGAAAGTAAAAGGAACTGAAATGAGTGGGGTTAGGTCATCAGGGGAGGACTTCGAGGTTCTATATACCTTATGGCCATCCACAACTTGTTGTGTGGGGATACTCGATGGAGTGGGCACTGTTTTGCCGATCCCTAGAGTCACCTAAATTTTAGATAGTCTTGAGGTGAAGGGTAGTACTAGTGAACCGCGTGAGGAGGTCGATCAGGGCCCTGGGAAACTGGTTGAAGAGGGCAAGGAGGGGTGTGTCCCTAGTGTGAAGGCCCAAAAGGTGAAGGAACCAAAATTTGCATCCCTTGCATCAATGTCTAAAGCGTTTGAGGATGGCATGAAGGGAGTTTGTGATGAAATGCTAGATGTGGAAGCTACAAAGTCTTGGGAGATAAAAGAGATTATGAAGATACAATTAGAGGAAGAGACAAGAAGGATGGATATATACATTTGATATCAATGGAGATTGCAAATTTGTTTTTCACTTAGTAAACTCGAGGGCGAGGAGGGTCATTATATGTAAACCCTCCATATCAGGTGCATTCAAGGCCTATTAAAAGAACCCTTTACTTGTAGATTTTCATGCATAAAACACACCCTTTTCTTATTCAACCTTTGTGAACCTCTTTTGTTTGGTATCTCTGGTAAGTTAAATAAGGGTAAAATCTATGGTTTAAAAACCTCCTACTCAGTAAACTTGAGGGGGAGGAGGGTCACTTTATGTAAACCCTCCATATCATGTGCATTCAAGGTCTATTAGAAAAACCCTTTACATGTAGATTTTCCATGAATAAAACACACCCTTTTATTAATCAACCCGTGTGAACCTCTTTTGTTTGGTACACTTTGGTAAGTTACATAAGGGTAAAATCTATGGTTTAAAAACCCCCTATGTTGAACTCGAGTGATGTATTAACATATTTATGGGTGACCTCTTGAGGTAGCAAAATCTCAATACTAAACGAATAGCAATATATGGAGAATACTAAAATCTCAATACCTAGAGGGATAAAGTTGAAAATAAAAAAGAAAAGGTAAATGTAATATATGGAGAGAAAAGTAAAGGTAAAAAAGTAGGAGAAAAAGATGGTAAAAAATAAAATAAAATATATTTAAAACGTGAAAAATAGATAGAGAGAATTTTTACAAAATAAAAAATATGAAAAATAGAGAGGAAATATGTAAAAAAGTGGAAAATAAGAGTTATAAAAGTGAAAAATAGAAAGATTAAAAGTTGAAAAAGTGAAAACTAAAGAGATTATAGGTGTTTAGAGAGTTATAAAAATGTGGAAAAAAGAGAAAGCAATTGGGGCCATGTTCAACATAGAATTAGAATATTCAAAGAATGAGAGAGACGAAAATAGAGAGAGAGAGAGAGAGAGAGAGAGAGAGAGAGAGAGAGAGAGAGAGAGAGAGAGAAATAATTTAATTTGATAATAAATGCAATGATCTCTCTCTCTTATATAAAAACAAGTGAAAAAAAAGGTGTGATATGTGTGTGAAAAGGACATTCCCTTCTCTCTCTCTCTCTCTCTCTCTCTTTATATATTTAGGAACATGAGAGAGAGAAAGCAAGAGAGCATTGTCACTCTACCTCTGTCCTTAAAGAGTCTACTGGCACATCTTGCATAGCTCAATGCTCTATCATGTAAGCACGGTGGAGCTCATTTGTGAAGGAGACACATCCCATGTGTCGCTCAACGCATGCCAACAACAAAACCAAGACTATGTCGTCTTGTACCGTAGATACATGCATAGGATATACCAAGCCACTGCAGGCTCCTCTAGCAATCACTAGTGATCCACAATGCATATGGAAAGACTGATCTCTAAGTAATGTTTGACACCCACAATCTACTAACTACCTCACTGAGATCAAACTTTGTTTCAGCTAAGGAACATGTTGTAGTGTATAGGATGCACCTTTGGGCAATGACAAACAAACATCTCCTACACCTACAATGTCAAATGTTGAAGCATCGGCCAAGTGTAGACAACCAAAGTTCCCACTAGAGGATGTGTTGAACCACTCATGATGTGGAGTGATGTGGAAAACTACATCCTCATCTAGCAGCCAACGGGGAGAAGTGTCACCTCTCGAAGACATGTAAGCAGGAGGAATGCTAAAGGCAAACGTGACATCACCGTCACTAGCATATGAAGCCACCACTCTACATGTGTCAAACCTCATCTACGTCACACATGTATCTCCGTTGCTTCCTCATGCATATGAAACAATGGTGCCTAATGTGCCTTGTGTGACCACAATGCCAACAATGCATGTATGGACAACTACGAGACCATCGTCTCTTAGAAGTCATCATTGTCGCCTCTGAATTGTCACACATGTCTTCTACATGGATGCCAAGAAACTAGAGAAATCATGGGAGAAAATTGGCAGAGTCTCCCCTGTAAACTGAGCAAAACCTCAAGCAAAATCTCAACCATAAACCATGCAAAACTGGCAACAAAGTGGGAGATCACTCAACTACTACACAATCATGAAAGCCATGATTAATGGCATTATAAATGACGCACACATATGCATAAAGAAGCTCCACAATCTGCTATCTACAGGCATACAATTTGGACAAACAACTCAACCAAGCATAAAGCAAATAACCATATATGCAAGTAGTGAGCAAACATGCTCAAAATGCATCCCACAAGAAAATTGGTTGCAAAGATCTGCAGAAAAACTATGAAACTTGTGGCTGCATGTAATCTATAGCCACACAAGGATATGTAACTCTCACTCCTGTGAGATTGGGTACAAGAACACTAAACTGTGTCCAAGTTAACAAAAGCTCTTGAAACTAAGACTCGACCATTAAACCATGAGAGTAAACTACAAATATGCCCAAAGAATGGCAAAAAATTGGGAAAAATCCGACAAAATTTCCCTTGAAAACTACGTAAAAACACAAAAAATCTCACCAAAACAACACAAATCATGAACAGACACTCAGTAAACAAATCCACAAATGGTATACATAAAACTACCAAGACCCTGGCAAAACAGCTCACTCCTGAATGAGCCGCTCTATGAACATGTACTTGTCCAAAAAAAAAAACTTGTGAATATGCTACCTACAAGCTATACCTAGCTCAAGTTGTATCCGCATATGTATACATAGCATAATCACAAAAAATCATGCTAAAACCACTCTCTAGAATGCCCAACATAGTCTTACATGAAAACTACATGCACCACATAATCTACATTGCAAGGAATGCACAAACTGTGAGCAAAACGCTTGGAAATCAGGCACACACTACCTCATTGGTCGATAAACTCGTCGACGATCAAAAACCAAAGACATAGCACAACTTGTAGTCGTAAACGTCGTCCAAGACCTACGCACGTGGGAAATGCGCTCCGAGATGGTCCATTGAAGCCATTGTGTGTATAAAGGGTGTGGCCAAAAGAGGAAATAGAGAGACATTGAAGTCGAGATGCCGGAGAGGGAGGGGGGGGGGGAGGAGACATTGCGAAGCAGAGCTGCAGATGATGGCAGCTACTATAGGAGAGTCGATGCCACTCTCGCTCAATTTGTCTCCTGTTAAGTCAAGTGGGAAGCCATGGGGGAATCATGGGAGCAAAAGCACTCTAAAATGAGCATGGGAGGGTCGTCAATGGTTGTTGGAGAAGAGACAAACTGCTCTCGCTAAGTCAAAGCCGAGAAAACAATCGATGCCAAATTCGTAGTTGAGTCGATGGTCGAAGAGCCGAAGTTGTTGGGTAGGGACTGCTTCACCGACAAGAGCTTTGAGAATGTCGGGCCAATGTTGGGCAAAGCTCAAGCTTATTCGACCATGCCAACACACGCCTGTGTGTGTGCACATGCGGCACTGCCAAGTGCATGCGCTCTCTCCCTTCTCTTTGCGACCAAGAGTACTTCCAAGCTCTCTCTCTTTTTGCTTCTCGACCAAGAAAGCTTCCAACTCTCTTGATTTCTTTCTATAGCAAGAAGTGTGTGTGTGGGAACATATCCACACCTTTAGAAACATGAACTCAATTCTTCTTCTCTCTCTCTGCGTCTCTGTTGATTTCTTTGCACCTTCTTTAGAGCAAGATGCTAATCATCAAATGCCTTCCCAATTCCCTACAAATTTTAAGGACCAGGGCTTGAATATCTTTCCCAAACCTTGCTTGATTCTATGCAGAGCTTCAAAACTACCAAGATTCCATTGAAGCTTGTGTGAAAGAAGAACTGCGTGCGTCGGTGCTCCGACATCCAAGATCTTCTCTTGATGCACCTTCGATTGGGTTTCTCAATGCTAGATCTACTGCTGCCAAGCTTGGGCTTCCATAGCCAAGCTTCATAGCTTATGCCCCTATCTGGGAAGTCATCACACATGCAATGATCGCCAAGCCATAGCTCTAATACTAGTTGAAAGTGCACTCGTGTGCGGAATGCGTGTGTGCATGGTGCGATGCAGTGGGGGAGAGGGAAGAGAAGAAAGTGCACAACTCTATGGGTGGAGAAAACCTCTAGAATGAGAGGAGCTCCTTATTATTTTAGGTATAAGAAGAATAAGGACTGGATGTATAGTGGGCGGGCGGTCGACTACCCAATCGCAGGCAGCGGCGGGCAGAGGTGTAACACCTTTACCCCAACACTTTCATTGTAGGTAGTCCTTTTGTCACTTTGCCATAAAGATTGTCCATGTGTATCATATAAAAGGATGTGCACGTTAGCTTTGATTTTAAAAAAAGCACAATCTTGCATGCTTAGTGTAGGTAAAACATCTTTTGGCTTCGATAAAATGATCATATGTAGATCCTATTTGTTGTTGCTACAAGATACATAGAATACTTGACATTTGGCCTTATTTATGGTTGTGTGAATCATTTAATCTATGTTTTTCTTTGTAGTATGATTAAGCATGAAATTATTCGACACTAGTGACACACATTGTCTCTGTGTGTCATTTAAAAACATGAACAACTTTTTTTTGACATTTAGTCACATAAATTGACTGTGTGTGTCATTTTAAGCTGTTGTACTCTATTCTTGCTAAAGATGTCTTTAGCAATTTGTCATCCCCCGTAGGCCGTGTGGACCGATATAGAGAAAACTAACTATAGGCTCTATATTCTCTAGCTAATTAAATGTTATTGATAGATCACTATGGAGATTGACAAGAAGAAGGAATTTTTGAAGTTTCTACGGAGAGCATTTTGTACCATGGTCACTAACTTGACCAACAATGAAATTGTTCAATCAAAGTAAAGTGGAAGTTGTAGATTTCATAAACAGAGCAATTTGTAGAGTGATGAAAAGCTTACCATTCAAGCTAGTTCCTTCTTAAGTGCATGCTCCAACAACCTCCATCATTTTAGAAACATGGTGAAATGCACCAAAGATCTCTATGATGATCTCCTTGAAGGTGTTAATATGGAGTGGTTGAAACGATGGGATTCTCAATGGCAGATTCAGAAAAAGAAAATCAAGCGCGCCCACCACGTTGATACCCAAAGCTTTTTTTCTAGAAAGTTTCACTCTGAGTAGGTGCTTCATGCACTTTTCGAGGAGAAAAAAGATGAAAGGATGATTGTCATTCCTAAGTCTATGAAACTAGCTACATTATGAAACATTGAGTGTACCCTTGATATGGGTATACCTTATAGATCTATTGTATCTATTGAGGCCATTACGTCAGGTGGATATGGTGATTGTGAGAAAATGCACATAAAATGTATATCCTTCTTTCCATCACCCATTTTATGCAGCCAAAAAATATAACGTCTACTAGGTCACAGATGGAAATCATTTGAGAAGGAGACTAAAATTGATCTTCATCATGAAGGAATAGTTTGCAGTATTGGGGACACAAGATTACCTCCTTGGATAGTTACATTTCTCTTTAAATGGTGTGGAGAAAAGGAAGAATTGTTTGAAGTGAAGATCCAACTCTTTCGCTAACAAATAAGCAACATGTATTTGTAGTTTTCACAATGCTCTACATATTGTAGCTGCCTTGGTACATTCATTGGCATATGCTCATAGCCAAGGTGTAGTTCACTATGGCATGCACCCAATGAGTATTATGTTAGACTTTACAAAGTGTAGAATTCCACGGGTTGGCATTATTGAATGGGGCTTTCTCTTTGACTTGGACAAGAGAAGCGAAGTTCAATTATCCAAAGGTTGTTGACCACATGTATCGGCCATGGTGAGCTCCATAGTTGATTGGCAATAATGATAACATGGTTTACATCAAAGCTATGGATGTTTATGCTTTAACATGGTTCATTTTATAGCTTTGTACTTGTGACAATGAATTTGCTACAATGCATGAGAAATGAAGTTCACTTATCCAAAGGTTGTTGACCACATGTATCGGCCATGGTGAGCTCCATAGCTGATTGGCAATAATGATAACATGGTTTACACCAAAGCTATGGATGTTTATGCTTTAACATGGTCGATTTAATAGCTTTGTACTTGTTACACTGAATTTGATACAATGCATGAGACTAGATGGATATCTACAATAGTGGCGAGCGAGCTAAAGTACATTGAGTTGACTGTAAAAGCCATTTATTATATTAGAGATTAATATAGCAAGAAAAATCTGACTCAACTTGATGTTGAGCTGTAGTGTATGGGTCTAGATTACTCTAAACGTTTAAGGACAATTTTGATATGATGCTAGCATTTCATTGATACTTTATCGTTTTCTTCCATGCCAAAAATTGACATCATCAAGAAGTTTCATCATTCTCAAATTTTTATTGTGCTTCTTTAAACCTATTGTGTGGTGTAGAATGCAAAAAAGGATCATAGAATATAATGTTTGCTAATGGTGCATTCTCCTCTATGACTACACTCGACCTTTGGCCTTTCATTTGAATGTGGAGAGTTCTATTACATTTAGAATGTAGTGTAGCATGCATTGTTAAGACCCATAGAGCGAATGGCTTGATCATATGAATTACAATGATGCATAATGTCTTGTAGAATTTCAAGGATGCTCTCATCAACATGAAACACATGAGGCAAATTATTTTGAAGCTCATGCTCTGTATAAACAAATAATAGTTGAGCAAATTGAGGTATTTGATCATTACCTCCAAAAGGCATCAGAGACCCAATACTATGGTATATTTGATCATGCATTGTAAAGCTCCCTCTCAAAAATCTTTCATCTATGTGTGCACCCAAAGATGCAAAGGCTAGAGCACTATTCTAGGCTTGTATGGTTTTTAGAAAATTTCTACTAATAGCAGAGCTTCCTTGCATCAGGGTTTTTAATTCTTCTAGTGAATTCAACAAGGACAGTATTTGATTCAATGCATTCTCCACACAACAAATTTTTCCCACAAAGATTTTGATTGACCTACCTTTTGATTTCTAGTAAAGAGCTTTACACTTCAAGCGAGTTCACCTAAATTATGCACCACACGTTTTCCATGTAAGAGGGGCAACATAGATACTGTCATAGCTATGCCATTATCTGGATATTCATAACAAATTGATAATCAACCTTTCTCCACTTTTTTACAGTCTTCTTATAAAATGATTGAGCACACGCTATTTAAAATAGGTTCAATAATTTGAAGAGATTCATTCTTTCTATCGCCCAGATGAATGGCATCAATATTTTCTATATCGACCTAATTATTATGCCAAGGAATTTGATGTTGAAGTGGAGACATTTCACATCGTGCAAAAATTGTTTGATTTAATTCATTCATTTGAATGAAATTTCCAATATCTTGCAAAGAATGTCTAACTTGATTTCTAGCAATCTCTCACATAGTTCTATGTGTTTTGTCACACAATCTCACTCATTTAGTATGACCATGTGATAGAATTCATGGTCCAAAAACAATGTGAACACCAAAAAATGTACTTAACAAATATGAAACTAAAGTTAAAAAAGACACTCTATTAGTTCTAGGTGTAAATAAACACCACAAAAAAAGTAAAATCAAGTAAAGGAAACTTTGACTCAGATAAATAGATGCTTACATAGTCAATCAATACATAATACAATTATGGATATTTTTTCTCCCCTTTTGAGGAACTGGGCTTCTCCAAATGGCATTTAAGTATTGCATTCAATTTATTTTTTGATGCTCTAACATCACAAACGTTAGAGTTTTAGACCTTAGCTATGGCTCGTGACCTATTTGTTGCGTTTTTGACCTTGCACACAATATTTTGCAAAGCGGCCACATGATCTTCCTTTTGATTGTGACGACCTTCAAGAACACTAAGAATCTATTGTGTGTCCTTTGGATTTGAGATTTTGAGCTTGAGCATGTGTTAAAATGTTCATGGTTTCATTTTTTAATGCTTTGATCTCTTCTCTCATCTTACATGAAATACCACCTTCACTCTCCATCGAACATATGCTTGATGCACTCATACACTTTCTTGAAAGCATTGAAGAGAGAACACTTCCAAGTCTCTTTGATCTACAAATATTGTTGAAAATTTTTCAATATGCAGCAACATGATCAACATTTGATTCAAGTACCACCCCTGTTGAAGTTGAACTGTTGCTTTCTTGTAGTGGCCAATGTGTTGGCAAAAGCTCTCTTGCCACCCTTTGCTCCACGCACATTCTTAGGTATACTTTCATCTACCATTTACTGCACAATCACAGTTGGACTTATCATTATTTTTGACGTGCTTGCGTTTTCTTGGTTAATAACCAAGAATCCCTTATCAATGCCCCCCATTATATGCTGCAATAGTAGGAAAAATTTATAAGATAATATCTACTACAACTATCTTCATGTCGATAACTAAAAGTAAGTCAAATGGCTAGAAATATCTAGCCCCATGTGGAACTAAAGTAGCAACCATATACCTTGCCAAGGAGATGAAAGAAATGTTGGACATTGAAAAATAAATTCCAACTTGCATAGATCATACGTGCCTTTGCTTTACGTGATTTGATTCCCTAGAGGAGACGACGAATGACATGTTTCTTTGGCCCCAAGCCAAAAAAAAACATTATTCTTATTGGAGAGATGATACTATAAAGTGGTTTTAATGTGGTATCGGACTATGCGTATATATTGTTTATTCTTGCTACGAGATACAAGTCCATTGAATTATATGAGATAAATTTTGTTACATACAATCCATTTCTATTTATGAGATATAAAACTAGGGTATCAATGTATAAATATGCTCAATGATTAGTGTTGTAAAGTATCTGTATAAGTAAAAAAATAATGGGCACTAATGAGCCACCATTTTTATGTGTTTATGGTGATGGAGCGATTGATGAAATCCAAAGCTATATTGATGCACACTATGTATCTTCATCCAAGGCAATATGCAAAATTTATGGTTTTGATTTACACCATGAAAGACCCAACGTTTAGCATTTACAGATTCACTTTCCTGGAGAAAGTGCACTAATGTTTTGATATTTTGAGGATGTGCGAGAAGTTGTAGATGGCAAGAGTAATTGGGAAACAACACTAATTGAATGATTTGTTGCCAATCAACTATCCAATGATTCTCATGATCTTCTATATATAGATTTTCACCATAGATGGGTTCGGAACAATAACTTGAAGTGTTGGGCACAATGTCAAAAGGGTGAGTGCAGTGGGCAAATGTACAAAGTACCCATTTCAAAAGATCTATTTTTTAATGAGAATCCTACTCACCATTTGTAAAGGTTGAAAATCATTTGAAGATCTTGTTGCATCGTATGTCTATCTCTCTTGAAAAATTATGGGACATAGTTTCAATTGAACTTTCACACGACTATTTGCATGCCTTACACAATCATGGACATGATGTACGTATTTGTGGTGATGTGACAGAGAAGAAAGCACTAGCAAACATGGATAGGCTTTTAAGAGTTATGGAAAGACTTTTTGCAACTTTCCTAGTATGCCTCAACTTGATTGGTCCCAAATGCACTTGCTTGAAAATTCTTTATTAGTTGAAGAGACAATATTTGATGTGGATGAACAACTACATATTGAAAGTCTACACGAAAGTGCTCAAAGCAAGTGAACAAAATGAGGCAGATGTATTTTTATTTGATGGATCTGGTGGATTCAAAAAGACATTTTTATATAATGCATTGCTTTCTAGAATTTTAGGCCAAGGAAAGATTGGTCTTGCATGTGCATCCTCAAGTACCATTGTAGTGTCTCCGATAATTATGGTAGAACCGCTCATTCACAATTGAAAATACCGATAGAGATCAATGGTGAATTGACATGGAGTATAAAGGTTAACAATAGTCTTGCAAAGCTATTGAGAAAAACGAGTTTGTTTGTCTAGGATGAAGCTATTATTGTTCATAGGTATGCTTTTGAGACCTTAGCTAGGACCTTAAGAAACATTATGCATTTTGAGTGTTTTTTTGGAGGAAAGATAATATTGTTTGGGGGTCATATTAGAGATATATTTCTCCTATTTTCCTTAAGGGATGTCGTGAGGATATAGTGGATGTTTCATTATGTAATTCATATATTTGGAGGAAAGATAATATTGTTTGGGGGTCATATTAGAGATATATTTCTCCTACTTTCCTTAAGGGACGTCGTGAGGATATAGTGGATGTTTCATTATGCAATTCATATATTTGGAATCATATAAAGGTTTCATCTTACTAAGAATATATGGTTGGAAAACTGCATGACTATTGACAGAGAGAGATTCTTTGTTATAGCTAAGCTGTCACAAGCTGGAGAGCAATTACAACAACCTTGAAGGTCTTCATCTAGTGTAATACTAGAAGAAACACCTAAAATTGAACACAAGCCAAATGGAGGAGAGCCAAAAGATGATAGCTCAGGAGGTTCGGTCCTAGTCGACAAAAAAATTGAGCCATTTGAAGCAATTCTTAAGCCATATAAAGTGAGTTTGGACAACCAATAGAGTATGGAGCATCGATGGATGACTTATCCTAATGCAGAGATAGAAAAGTTGAGGTTGGAGGTGTGCAAAAAAGTTGATCGAGACTACTCAAGTGCTTTTGAAACCTCCACGAGATATGCTAGCTCAAGCTAGGATAATACTGCAACCACCTATTGAATATAAAGAAACAAACAAGAGAATGAAAGAGTGATGCGTTTGAATAAGAACTAATGAAGGAAGTTGAGGTTTCAATTAACCACGGGGTTCACAAAAAGAGCTTAAACAAGCAAGGTGGATAAAACAGGGATCCAAGATCCTCAAGAGATTGGGAGGGCGATTACTTGTAAAGAAGGATCGATTGAAAGAGTGGTGGCAAACACAACGGATGAATCTGTTTACCATATACCTCCTACCGTGCCTAAAGTTAAAGGGGATTGGCTTAAAGAACTTTGGGACATAGTTAGGAAGGCTAGAGATGGCAGTCGTAATTGGGAATCAACATCTATTGCAAAAGTCAATCTTGACATGGGTATGAAGGACTTTGAGATGCAATCCATGTATGGTGACCAAGGAATGTAGAGATCAGAAGATAGTAGAGAGGAAACCCTTAAGGAGTTGTATTCCTACTTAGGACCATATGAGGAAAGAACTGATGTTATGGTTTTGCCATCTTAGAGAAGAACTCATAAGCCAGTCATTGATTCTCAAGGATTGCAAGAATTCATGTCAACGCTGGTGATGTGCACACTCATGATAGCCGAGCTGTTAAAAGTCAAACCTCATATGTGGATAGATGTTGGCACATGTCTTGAGAAAATGGGAATCAAAAATCTTGTTGAGCCAATATGTCAAGAAGTAGAGGATTGGAACAAACCCAAAAAAGATGCTAAGCCAATCTCCATAAACAAAGTTGGTGATTATTGCAAAGGGGAAGATGGAAATACCACATTTACTATCGAATGCCAAGGAAAGAAAACCATAGCTATTATAGTAGACAATGGTGCGGGTGTTGCCATAACAACTAAATGCATTTGGAAAGAATGGGGAAAACCTACCCTTAGATAGACATGGATGAAATTACAATTAGCTGATGGCTATATTGCAAAGCCTATTGGAGTTTTGGAGCAGGTGATAATGACTTCTTGTGGAATTGAGTATGGGCATACACATGCAATCGTAGATTTTGGTACTAAAAATAACTATGTTGTTATTCTAGGAAGACCATTCATGCGCTAGTTAAAAATGGTTCAAGACTTGGCTTTGACTTATATCTATTAGCGCACATGGAGACCACTATATGGATCAACTTGAGGGACCATAGCTACAGGGATGTACGTAAGACTCCAATAGAAGAATTTGATTTGACTACAACTGCAGAATCTAAAATACCAGCATGGTTGAATTCTAAAGCTCACCCATGGATGTGTGGAGCTTCTGAATGTGAAAGCCTTGCAAAAGAGGAGTGTAAAGGGGATAGGTCATTTGAAGATTTGATTATATACTTGAACCTTTCCCAAAAGAAAGAATGGAACCCCTAGAATGGACTCAAATTTTGGCCACGTTAGATGTGTGTGTCAATGAGATCACCCAAACAAAATTTTGTGATGAGAATGGTTTGGACTTGATTCCTAGGATTCAAGAACAAGACGATCGTGAAGAGAAAATGAATGGTGATGTAACACAAGAGTTAGATACTCTTAAACAAAATACAAGGAAATTGAAAAAGCGAGGTACAATACCATTTGTGATTCATTCTATATCACCAAGTGGGGCCATAAAACTTGCAGATTGAATGAACAAGGATTTGTGGCTATAGATTAAAAAAATGATCACTTGCCATTAAATCAAGAAATTCTTGAAAGGGCACATGTAGCTAAGAATAGGAATGATAAGCGAAACAAAGTCATTCAATAGGCACAACAGGAAGCCAAAGAACAAACTACAAAGAAAAAACAAATGCCGGAGGACTTTAGAAGCAAAAATCTATTGCGATTTACCAGTTAACGAGCATTAAAGAAGAAGAAAAAAGTTTGGATCCATACATTTATTCAAAGCTAGGAGCCAGCATGCTACCTATTCATGCGCTAATAGATTTTGGGGCACATTTGAACACAATTAGTTGGAATCTGTATCAGAAAATGCAAGAGTTGGTCCGACAACCATTGAAGAGATATTCATAGGATTCAATGGGATAATTAGTACTACCCCAGGTTACATGGATCTCAAGCTACATATCAAAGGGTTACCATGTCTCCATATCCTCTTTGTACTACCTCTAGACTCCCCTGATAATGAGCTAGTAATGGGTGCACCATGGCAATGCAAATACAAGGAGTATGTACATTGGTCAAGAAACCAAGTGTATTTCACAATAGAACATTGAGTACGACAAATCACTTTTGCTTCCATGGAAGATACCAAGTATCTCTTCGAAGGTGGTGACAAAGAAAAGAAAGAGTTAGCCAATAATGTCAATGCAACAAACACACAATGAAGCATTACAACTGTTATGCCAGAAATCACACCTACAAAATCTACTGACATCCATAACTATAATCTACAATTGATTCACTTCCTTCATTAAAAGTTATCGAGACAAGGCTTGTAATGGAAATGGCCTATAAACTTTGAGAATAGTGGAATTAGGAGAATTAAAGAGAGCATTTTTGTGAGACTACTTTGAGAACATAGAGGGTGAACTTAATTGATGGTAGCAACATAATCATAGTACTTAATTGATTTGGCATGAACAATACTTTTCCAAGAGAGAGAATTTAGAGAACTTTACAACAATTGAGGACTAGATTTATGTGGAGCCAGTCCCCCCTCCAATAGGCTTTTGTATTATAGGTTCTCCCATAAAGAGAGACTTGGTACAATACAATCTTTGTGTTCCTTGTGACCTAGGTGATGCAATGAATATGGAAAGCTACATGCATCACAAGCATAACATAGAATTAAAAAAAAAAAACATTAACTATCTCCAACCTCAGTCCCAAGGCCTCAAACACCTTCAAAGGTGGAGAGAGCTAGTAGGGAATGAGGGTAGGGAAGAGGAAGAATAAATATTAATAGGAGAAAGAAATAGCTTCTCACTTATCAACACTCTTCTTGCTAGCATACATAATAGCATATTAATGAAGATGGAGAAGATGGCAATCTTAAGCATTAAAGCATGGCTCTTGGTTGGATTTGCATTCCATAGCCAAGAGTGTTGGTGTAGTCTCTCAACTTCTCTACTAGCTTGGAGAAGGAGATGGAGCTCTTGCACTTTGCATTTCACACAATGAGAGTGTGTGTGAGTGTGTGTGGGAGAGTATACCCCCCAAGCAACCCCCCTTCTTGAATTGGTCGACCCCCTCTTCTAGCTCAACATGGAAGATCATTGGACCCCTACAAGCCTGGCCAATCACATGCAAAATGCATATCAAGCAACAAGGGTAGCCTTGGGACAAGCATCCCTCTTTCCCCTTTGAGAGAGAGGACTTGATAAATGCATAGACAATTAATTAAATTAACTAAATTATCATTGGTCCTCTCTAGGGATCAACCAATAAGCTTTGGACATTCCTTGAGAACAGCCTAGCTAGGGGTTTGACATGTGTCCTACTTGCCTCTTGAGCAAGGGGTCCCCTTTGGGAGAGGGAGAGGTCAAGCAACCACCCCCCCTACATGCATGGCTCTCCCCCTCCTTGTAGGGATATTTTTTGACTTTTGTGACACCTCAAGCCCCTCAACCTTGGGCCGAATTCTCACCACAAGCTCGGCCCTTAAGCCCCTCAAGCTTGGGCTGGGTTCCCACCTCAAGTATAACCCTATCATCTCAAGCATGACAAGCACCTCAAGCTTGGGCCGGGTTCCCACCTCAAGCACAACCCTAGCTTACCTAAGGTCAAAGGACTTTTAACACTAACCTTTGGAGGTCTTTGATGGAGCTAACCCTAAGGTCTTTAATCTCCATTGGCTAACCTTGCTCTTTGACATATCATCTCTCATTTGGACCCCTTTACCATTGGCCCCGTGTTGAGATAGACCCATAAGCACATGTCTATATTCTAACCCTTGTTCCCATTTATTCTCCCACATTAAATGATCAGTTTGATATGAGAAAATCATTTGGGTTGGTTAGATATTAGATTTCATGACATTACCTTCTCTTGAAATCATAGTCGTCCTCGACCATAAGGTAGAAGAGATAAAACCTTATTCATCAGTCAATGTTTCTTAGCGGGTAGAGGATCCCTTTTTACCCTATGACATGATTCCAAGATGGATGACTAATCCATTTGGTGCTTGGGAGACGTAGCTACCGCAAGCATGTCTACTCTTTAGTCCATTTCATTCTCCCAAGTAGAGTGACAAATTGTACTTGGTGTTTGAGAGACGTCGTCATCACAAACATGATTCTAAGTATGCATACTACTTAAATTTGTGCACAATAAAAAGAGAACTAGTCTTATAAGACAAAAGCATTGGTCATTTGAAAGAAATTTGTACATTTGCTTACTCTAATTTAGCATTGTAAGCATTGACAAGGTTCATACTATCCTTAATATGTATTCCTTGCATCCATCTAGCATCTTCAAAAGGATAAATTTTGAACTTAATAAGATACCGTCGGATAATCTTCCCATGTCATAGTACCTTTTCTTTATGGCAAAGGATAGCTTCGGGTTGTAGTACCTCTTCTTGGTCTTTGATTTTGGGAGGGTATTCAATAAATTGGTTCATTTGGTGGCTCTCCTTTGTAGGGTTTAAGTAGGCTCACATGAAAAGCATTGTGTATGAGCCAACGGATGGGCAAGTTGAGTTGAAAAGCCATCTCATTGATTGTCTTCAAAATTTGAAAAGGACCATAGTATCTTTTTTGCTAGTTTAGCATAATGCTTTTGATGGCCCGTAGGATTTTTGCCCGTCGTTTGCCTCAATCGAGCCTTGGGAAACTTAAGTAAGACCCAATCATCTCTTTGAACGTCAAAGCCCTTCTGTGCTTGTGAGCAACAGTTTTTTGCCTTTGTTAAGAGATGGATATAGCCTCCTTAATCTTTCGAAAAGATTCTTGTAGGTCACGGGTATACTCGTCGACAACGAAGATCTTCGCATGTACTTTAAGTAGCAAGGGACTTTTAGGTCTTCCCTCAATGATTTCAAAAGGTGCTTTTCCATTAGAAGTATGGAATGTATTATTGTGTGCATACTCTACAAGAGGTAAGTACTTTTCCCATTGTGAGAGTTGATCTACTTCTATAACATAAGTCTTTCGTAGATTAAGAATCATAAGATGGGCTATCTCACTTTGGCTATCCGTTTGTGGGTGATAGGCCGAAGAGAAATTCAATCTTGTACCTAGATTTTCAAAGAGACCTTTCCAAAAATTACTGGTCATTCTAGGATCTCTATCTGACACAATGGATGTTGGCAATCCATGGTGTTTGAAAATTTGGGATATGAAGAGAGTTGCCATTTGGTGTGCCTTAATAGTCTTTTTGACAGGAATAAAGTGTGCTTTCTTGCTAAACCTATCGACTATTGTCCATATTCCCGTATTACCATAAGTAGACTTGGGTAACCCAAAGATAAAATCCATGGATATACTCTCCCATGGTGAATTAGGAATTGGCAATGGCTGGAGTAATCCGGGTTGCTTCCCTCTATCATACTTAGTATTTTGGCATACTACACATTTTGAAATATACTCTTGTATGTCCACTTTCATGGTAGGCCAATAGAAATACGTCTCTACTCCTCAGAGAGTAGGTTGAATGCCTCTATGCCCCACATAGGGAGGAGCATGGGATTCATACATAGCTTTCTCACGGGCGGAGTGGGTAACACATAGCCTATTGTCGTGGAGAAGATAACCATCCTGCAAGGTGAATGGTTCCTCTTTCTTCCCCAAAGCAAGGGCTGACATTATGTATCTAAAGTCAGGGTTAGTAGCATACTCATCTATCATAGAAAGATAGATCATTGTGAGTTGCTATAGACACCGCATTAACTTTTGGTCGTCGTGAAAGTGCATCAGCCACTTGATTGTGGTTACCAGCAACGTGAGCAATATGAAAATAAAATTGCGAAAGAAAATTTGCCCACCTCATTTGTTTGTTGGAAAACTTGGTTTGCATCATGAAGTACTTGAGACTTTGGTGGTCGGTTTGTAGAATAAATGGAGTCCCCAATAGGCAGTGCTTCCACGTGTCTAGGGCATGTAGAACAGCTAAAAGCTCTTTTTCATAAATGCCTAAGATCCGTTCATCCGTATTGAGCCTTCGGCTCTCATATACTATGGCATGCCCTTCTTGAAGCAAGACTGCTCCAAGGCAATCACCACAAGCATCACATTGGACCTCAAATGGCTTTAAGAGATCTGGAAGCATAAGGATTGGTTGGGAGGTAAGCTTCTCTTTGAGCTTGTCAAAAGCATTTTGCTCCTTAATAGTCCATTAGTACTTAAGGTTCTTCTTTGTTAAGTCATGTAATGATCCTGTTATTTGAGAGAATTTTTCTATGAAGCATCTATAGTATGCACACATACCAATAAAGCTTCTTAGCTCATGTAGATTCCTTGGATTAGGCCATGCTTTTATTACCTCCAACTTTGATGCATCCATATGGATACCATCTTGAGAGATAATATGACCTAAGTATTGAATCTCTTGAAGGAAAAAAACAATTTTCTTTTGATTGATAAAAACCTTGTTCTCCCTTAATACTTGAAAAAGAATCTAGATGCATGGATAATACTTCAAATTGATCATCATTTGAAGGCAACCCAGTATGATCAATGGTCATTTCATCACAAGAGGACAAACTACCATAAGAGCATGTGTTAGCATCCACAACCACCCTACATCACCATATGTCTTGAGCACACCATCAACATACATAGGACCTTCATCACCTTGCTTACTCTCACATGCAAAGGAGACCCCCTCATCATGAATTTTGGTTTTTTGATCTCTCACAAGAGGTGCCCCATTAAGCATTACATCCAATAGCTTTCTCGAGATCTCAATATCTTCCGCAAAAATGGAACTTGTTTCACTTTAATCATCCTCAAATATGATAATAATATTTTCATGGACCTTCCATTGCTACAGAAAAGAATGGATAAATTGTATAATGTTACGCGAGAAACCAAGAGGATGCTTAATGTGAGAATTGTATAATGTCACATGAGAAACCAAGAGGATGCTTCATTGTGCTCAAGGTTGAGGTGAGTGAGATTCTCAAGAAAATGGATGAATTGTATAATGTTACGCGAGAAACCAAGAGGATGCTTAATGTGAGAATTGTATAATGTCACATGAGAAACCAAGAGGATGCTTCATTGTGCTCAAGGTTGAGGTGAGTGAGATTCTCAAAAAAATGAAAATGTCACAAATATGTTGATGACAAAGACTCTCTTGACTCTAAAGGATGATCCTTGATACTTTAGTGTCTAGTTTGAATCATGTGTGGTCACTTGGTGCTTTCAAGGTACTAAAAGTGCTATCGTTGATAAAGCCAAATTTGTTTGCATTTGAGGGTGTCACCAGGTATCAATTTAATGTCAAAAATGGGACGTGCTAGTGAAATGACATGATGAGTTGCTAGCTTAATAATGTATAGAGTATGCATCAAGTAGATTGTACACTCACTATAGTGTTTGTAGCTAGTGTGGGGAAATGGTAGGCTTTGCTCTCATTGTAGACATCAATGGAACATAATCACTCGAGAAAGGGGGCCCTTGATGTGGTGTCGATGCAATTGGGAGTTTACAATGTGGAATCTTTCCATAAATTGTGCACCACTTTTGGTAAGTGTAATGCCATTATAGTATGTGGAGAGGATCAAGGCACATGAGGAAGCTTGTAAGAGGAGTCCGCAGTCCAAATTTGACATTGTATGCACTTAACGTACCCTTGGATACCAGACAAAAAGTGGCCGGACAAAAAGTTTCTTTTTTTAAAATATGTATGTAAGGGAGAGAAGGAAACAATGGCTAGCATTACTACTTGCTATCTGAAAGCAAAAAGGAGGAAAGGAGAAGCATTGACAAGAGAGTGAAGCGGTGTGCAAAGCCATAGGATGCCAATCGGGGGAACAACAAAAAAGAGGCCAGGAGAAGCAGAAGGGGGGTGGGTGATTTGTGAATGGAGGGTGCAAGAAGGCATGCCATGGAAGCAACCCATGAGAAGGAGAGTGCAAGGGACAAAGGAGAACTACTAGGCTCAAAAGGGGATTGCAGAAGAAAGAAGCTTTGAGAGTGGTAGATCTCAAGGCTTGTCCCTTTCGAAAGAAGCCTTGGCATCATTTAGAAAGGTGTTGGCATTTTTTGACCTAGCTCTCAGCGTGCCTCCGAGTGTAGGTGGGGTTTTGTAATTGGTAAGGCCACAAAGTGTGTTGTGCAATGGTGAAAAGGGTGGTGGAGTGAGCCTCCCCTTTGTTTGTGAGAGAAAACAAGGTGTGTGATTGCATAAATTCTAGAAGGTGAAGCTCATAATGATGAGGATTTTGAAGGAGAGGGTGCATGTTGCCCAGTTCTATCCTTACTTGATTGTTGCTACTAATGTAGAGCAGATAGGCATTACATAGAGACCTTCAAGGTGTGTATGTTGGGGTATTTGCATCGGGTTGCCCTTTCCCCCATCATCTTTTGGCGATCTTGTTGGGGACTGAGGGTTTTGCCAGCAGTGCACCCAATAGCGAGGTAGTAATGGTGTTTTATGGATACAGGTTGTGAAGAGTTGACATGGTTATGCAGTCCTCACATGCAACTTTCAGGAGGAGTCTCTATAGCAACGAAGCTTTATGCTTTGAAGAAGAGTAGATGACATGCGTGTGGATTGACAAATACTTTAGTGGGCAACTAGGATAGAGTGTCAAAGCCTAGATGTGGCTTGTGTAACAGGAAATGGAGGCGTTACAGATCTATGACGACCAAGCTAAAGCAGACTATGCATGGCAAGGTCTCAAATAAGATGCATAAAGGTACTTTTACACACTTTTGGCAAAAGAGCAGAGGAGTTGGGACTTAATGAAGCAAGCTTTGCTTATCACTTTTTGGTAGGATCAAGAGGAAACTATGCAATCAACCACTGACAAAGAGTCGTTCTCATATCGTGAAAGGTCATTGGACTGTGCCAGTGAGGGACCTTGGCAGCACACCATTGAAGAATGTAATAATAGGATTGTATGAAAAGCTGATGTTTTTACCAAGCCATTACTTACAAACATTGAAAAGAGTTTATTCATTGGATTTTTTGAATTCAAATCATCCATCTTACAAAAGATCTCCAACCAAGGCACAAAGATTACCAAAATCAAGTGATTCCAAACCCTTTGATACCTATCACACATATTGTTGATGCATAGGCAAGGGCAACAAGGTACAACCAAGATCTTAATGCACTCAACTCCATCAAACTCCACGAATTCTTCTAAAATAATGTCGAGGGTGAGCATCATCTAGGAGAGGCAGATTGTTTGGAGATGCCATCATAGACAACCCTTCTAGAGTATTATTCCATGTAAAACCACATTGTAATATGAAACCAAATACTTAAAAGTGTTGTTCAGGTGGTCCTAAGTGGTCCAAAGAGCTGGTCAGGTGGTACAGGGGGCTGGTAAAGTACTCAGAAGTGCTTTTAACTGTTTATGGGGGCTAGTAAAGTAGTTTAGGGGGCTGGTAAAGTGCTGGTCAACTGGCCAAGTGCTGAAAAGTGCTTTCAAGTGTTTTAAACGATGTCTTTTATCACTCTACTGCGAAAAGTGTTAGCTACTCAGTAGGGTTGATTAGCTATAATTTTAGAGGGAAGTAGTTAGGTGATCCCCCCCCCCCCCCCTAGCTTTGATGTAATCCTTCCTGAATCTCTTCAATATAGTTCATTGCCTCCTTTTTATTAAAAAAAAGGAAAAAAGTGCTAGCTACTGTTAAAAGTGCTGGCCAAGTCCTCAAGTCAAATTTACAAAGATAAATCTTACAAGTCCTCCTCTGGGGTCATGTTGTTATAGATTTGCTCAAATATGTCATTTGACATATCATATACATTACACTCACCTTCCCTTGGGGACATGGAAAACCTGATGCATCGCACCAGATGGGAGTAGATTAGAGTAGTGGGCTTGTTGTCCAAAAGGACATAAGTATCATCTCGGCCATTTACCTTGTCGTAGAATAGGCCCTCAACCACATATAAATTTTTCTTAATGATGTTGTGCCATTGATCCTTTTCCTCTGTTTTGGCTAGGCGCTTTGTGTTGGTGCATTTCAGGACGTAGAAATCTGCACCTATCTCCTCTGCAGTCACTGCAAAGTTTTGGCCAACCATCAAGGCATCGCTTAGGTCATCGTGGTGGCCAGCATACATGGGGGCGTATTCATCCTCATCCTCGCTTGATGCTTCTCTATCGCTTTCAACCATAACTGTGGGTTGTATTTGCAAGTATACCCCTGCACATGATCTTTGTTGCCACATCTCCTCCATAGAGTGAATTATTCATTTATATTATGACCGATTTTAAACAGTGGGAATTGTCACTTATACACACGTAGGGTTGAAGCTCGACCTCCGCCAAGGTCTGCAAGAGTGGCATCAAAGGGGACACCCTAAATGTCTAGCAACTTTCCTTTTCCACCTCGTGGCCTGTGAGTGCCTGCAATGATCGCCATTGACCCCCTTTTCCCTCACGCCATCGATCTTTGTTGCCTACTCGCAGCCAACTTCATAAAAAGTTGTTCACACCTTTTAGTTTAAAAGACGTGGCTTGAATTAGCCCTTGAAATTGGCTAGCTGCCCAATGAACTTCCAAAACCACCCATGTTAAGCATCGGCTCACACTTGAGGAAAAAAACCTGCTTTCCCATCATCAATGACCTTCACAACCACCTTCAGAGTTTCTCGGCTACCCATCAAATACTAAGGCCATTGTCTAACCTTTTATCTAGCTCGCAACCCACAAGAACCAACCCAAAACTGCTCGAATAAGCCATCATCAATTATTTTTGTCAATAAGAAGCTTCACTCTTCTTCTTCTAGGCAAATCAAAAATCCAAACCCCGTAATGCCGACTACCAAAAGTGTATTTCAGATTGCCATAGCCAAAAGCTTTTGAATTAACTCATTTCCATTATCTTTGGGAATACGAGAGATTGGACGCCAAAATTTCAATTGACTTGCAGACCAACCGTTCAATCGCTAGCCGCTTCCGACATTGCCCTGGTGCTCCACATTTTGGACTAGACATCGTCATCACCGATAGTCGAGCTAAGCACATATTCTTTTGTTACTTTTTTTAATTTTATCATTAATTCTACATATCAAGCATATATATATTTCTATATATCCATTTTATTTTATTACCAAAAAGGAGAAAAAAAAGAAAGAAAAGCACACCAACATGGCACATATTCCACGGCCGCCCACGATTGCTGAACAACTCGCAAACCTGCAACAATCTCTCATTTATGAACGTATGCAAAGGAAAGAACTTGAGGATAAATTACTACACCCTGAAACATGTTGAATCTTCACCAGCACCAAAAACACACAAAATTAGCAGAAAAACATGAATATGGAAAGCTTCATGCATCACAAACATAACATAAACTTGAAGAAAGATTTAACTATCCCAAGCCTCAGTCCCAAGACCTCAAACACCTTCGAAGGTGGAGAGAGCTAGCAGGGAATAAGGGTAGGGAAGAGGAAGAAGAAACATTTCGTAGGAGAAAGAATTAGTTCCTCACTTATCATAACTCTTGTTGCTAGCATACATAATAGCATAGTAATGAAGAAGAAGGAGATGGCAAGCTTAAGCATTGAAGCATGGCTCTTGGTTGGATTTGCACTCCATATCCAAGAGTGTTGGTGTATGCTCTCAACCTCTACTTGCTTGGAGAAGGAGAGGGGGCTCTTGCACTTTGCATAGCACACAATGAGAGTGTTTGTGAGTGTGTGTGGGTGAATATACCCCCTAAGCAAACCCCTAGCTTTCTTGGGTCGACCCCCTCTTGTAGCTCATGCTTGAAGCTCATTGGACCCCTCCAGGCCTAGCCAATCACAAGCAGGAGGCATTACAAGCAGCAAGGGTAGCCTTGAGACAAGTGTCCCCCTTTTCCCTTTGAGACAGAGGGCTAGATAAATGCTAAATCAATTAATTAAATCTCCTAAATTATTATTGGACCCCTTGGGTGGCCAACCAATAGGCTTTAGGCACACCATGAGGGCAACATGAGGAGGAACTTGACAAGTGTCCCTTTTGCTTTCTTTGTACCATGCATGCCTTGTGTGAGTGTGTGGGTGTTCTCTCTCATCCCCCCTCATGTACGGCTCGCCCCCTTCTTGTAGGGATTGAATCTTTGACTTTTTGACACCTCAAGCCCCTCATGCATAGGCCCAGTTCCCACCACAAGCTTGGCTCATAAGCACTTTAAGCTTGGGTTGGGTTCTCACCTCAAGTGCAACCCTAGCATCTCAAGCATGTCAAGCACCTCAAGCATCTCAATAATTAAGCACCTCAAGCATCTCAAGCACCTCAATCATAAAGCACCTCAAGCACCTTAGTCATCAAGCAGGACAAGCACCTCAAGCTGGGTCGGGTTCCCGCGCCTCAAGCTCAACCCTAGCATACCTAAGGTCAAAGGCCTTTTACACACATTATTGGAGGTCTTCAATGAAGCTAACCCTAAGGTCTTATGCTCCATTTGTTAGCCTTGATCTTTGATAGACCATCTCTCATTTGGGCCCCTTTACCATTGGCCCCGTGTTGAGATAGATCTATAAGCACGTGTGTATATCTTAACACTTGTTCCTGCTTATTCTCCCACATTAAGTGATCAATTTAATATGAGAAAATCATTTGGGTTGTTTAGATATTAGATTTTATGACAAGTTGAGTAAGCTTCGTTCCATGGATTGACAATTTAATCGTGGTTCTTGCTATATCTGCAATAAGATAGGATTGAGGTTAGACACCCGTCCCACATTTGGCACCGCTGCCAGGGATCGAAGAGACCTAAACTAGGAAAAAACATGAGCATCTTGTGAAGTTATCCTTTAATTTCCTCTAGGATTTCCTAGAGTAGAAACTTTCTTTTTAGAAACCGCATAGCTTAGGATTGTCGTCTTGGAAGTAATCGTACTTGCTGACTACCTTTAGGATTGTAGAACTAGGATAGGATTTTGAGAATTATTGATGGACGAGACAAGTCTTAAGATCAAGGCTCAGAAAACCATTAAAAACAAGAAAATGAGTGTTTGTGCACACTTTCCACAACCCCATTGCAGTAGAACTTAGGAGTAGAGTAAGTAAAATCCGAGGTGGATTTCAGAACATTGCTCTCTCTGAAGGAATCATTGTGAGTTGTTATTTGAAGTTGCAAAATTGCAGGTCTACGGCCAGAAATAGCATGAAAAGATTGCCAATCACTCAATCCGACTGGAGAGTATGCTTATAAGTTGTATGAACCAGTGAATAAGCTCAAGTACACATTGAGGTAAAAACTTCAAGAGTTTGCAAAAACTCAAATTATTTACTTTTTCTTGACATTTTAGGCCAAATTAATCTTTGACTTGATTCATAGGCTTAAAATAGCTCATGAAAAGAATGTCCATTGAAAAAGTGCAAAAAAGAGTTCATTTTGGGCCTAAAGTAAATAATCGTGATTATTTACTTCTAGATCAAAACTGAACAAGGTTGATTCCAGTGACTCATTGCATGTGTACAAACAACTTTTGTAAAGGCACATAGAATTTGGATCACCAAATTGACCAAAAATTGGGTAAAAACTGAAGTCTGTATTGACTTTCGGGAACTTGAGTGTAAATTGGGAAAAATTTTGTTTAAACTCAATGAAACTTGATTCATAGGCTTATACTGATGTGATAGACATGTGTATATGCTCAGTTGACCAAAAAGATGCAAAAGTTATCAGAAGGAAAAAATTGCGATTATTTATATCTATCCCATTTTTTAGATTTTTTAAACCAAGTTAACATACCACTAGCTTTACCATGTTATAATAAGCCCACAAATCAAACTTGGTAAGATTTGGATCATTGGATTGAAAATTGTGACCAAATTGCAAAGTGAGTCTGCAGATACAGAACTGATGACCATTTGAACCAAAAATTGTCAAAACTTGATGAAACTTGTCTGGGGTGCTTAAGTTGAGATACTTAACAGATCTGTGTCAAGATTGGGACAAAAACTTGCAAAAAATTAGCTAGAGTAAATAATCACGATTATTTACATCTGCTTCAAAAATTGATGATCTTGCACATTTGAGTATACGACAAGGTCAAGCATATCAAGTAGACCACACAAATCAATTTTGGTGAAATTTGGATAATAAAAGTGAGACTTAAGCCAGATTCTTGAAATCAGAGTCTGCGGACACGAAATTGTTGCTAAACTTGAACAGATTTTGTCCAAACTTAGTGAAGCTTGTCCAAGGACCTTAACAGGTTGTATACTTGGCAAATCAAGCCAAAAAGTGAGAAAAATAAATAATCATGATTATTTACTACTGCTATATAGGGATACCATTGTACAATGTTAGACCATCATAATACAAGGAGCTCGGGCAATTTTGGGTTCAATCGGATCCAAATTGGTACATGTTCACTTAGTTTTCAGGTTGCAGATTACTCCTTTGACTTTTTGCAAAATCAGGGTCTGAAAGTCTCAACTGCGGACTCACATAGCTCGATTTGAAGTGATCCACATAGACCAATCACAATAGTTAGCAAAAACTACTCAGTCTTTGTGAAAGAATAGCTAACTTTGATCAAAATTGATACAGGAATCAAGTTGCACACAAGGAATCGGCAGCTTGACAGAAGTTGCAATTAAGTCAAGTGAAAGAAGTTGATAACAAGTCAAACCGACGGTAAGTACTCTATCCAGGGCTTCACAAGTCTATATGAACCTTAGATCTGGTCATATACTAGGAAACCAAGGCATATTTGGAAAAACCTCCAGTAGAGTATCCACCGAAGAGAGTGTGAATCAAGGCAATCCCTTGCACACTATCCTTGAAGAAGTCTTAGTAGATACTTTTTCAAAATCAACATCTGAAATGTCTTCCTATTTGACTCACTCAGAAACTGGAACGACAGTGCGCTACAAGCATATACTCTCATTTTATAAGACTAATCGCCATGGAGCTCAGGTTTACTTGGACCCCAATGAAGAGTATGCTATTCGCATTGATGCCCATGGTATTGAGTTCGAAGAGGAGATCAGGGCAAACAAACAAGGAAAAATGTACATGGATAGAAACGAAACTCAGTATTTACAGGTTGAAAACCCTGACATGATAGACGAATGGGGGTTAGAAGTAAACACCATAATTCCAGATATGGTAGCAAAAGAAGGAACACCAACTTCAGAATTCGAGGGATACGATCAAGTTGATTTGAAGCCTTTGAAATGGCTTAGTACAGACAATCCTAGGATCGGAGTCTATTGTTGGGAGGATAGAAACGTCAAGGATCTTTTGTGGACTTTGCATGCCAAATCAGAACAATTAACACCCATGAAGATAATCTATAGCTTCAAGATCAAAGTTAAGGGTTCAGTAGATCTACCAACCTACCTATTTAGGGATTGTTATAACAACAACTTTGTTATGATGACTCCTGAGGAGGTGGAACAAACCAAATACCAAGGGTATTCCATAACGGATTGGATATTGGGCCAAGGACCAGAAACTATTCCAAGAGAAGAACACTGTGAGAGATCTTCTAAGAGTAATGTTAAGAAACCAAAAACCACCTCATTATGAAGAAAACCAAGTGACACTAAAGCCAGTCCAGGGATACATGAGTCATTATTTTCAACAGACTGGTTTGAAGGACTCGGAATGGGACCAACTATCAGGAGACTTGAACCAAATAGATGTGTCAGACCAACTGATTTTCACAAATGGTTCAGAAAATACAATGGATCTGGGGATCCCTTTGACCACTTAGCAAGCTTTAAGCAAGTGCTAAGAGCAGAATGCATATTCCATTTCCATACTCAATTCGAGGGGTTTGGAATGACATTAGAAGGAAATTCATCAACATGGTTCCAAAACATTCCACCAAGGTCAATCATGGACTTGAATACCTTAGCTCAAGGATTTGTAGCTGCTTGTTCCGAAACGGGGATCAAACACAATACGGTAGCTCAAATCTACATTTTTAAACAGAAACAAGGTGAGTCTATTAGGGATTTGCAACTCGAATGAAACAATACATTGCCAGATGCCCAGAGCTAGAGATACCTACAGAAGAACGACTAGTATCATTGTTTCTAGAGGGATTGCTAAACAAAGAACTTCATGCTATGTTGTATAGCAAGAAGCATATACCCCTAGAAGAGTGTGTGTCAGGTGCTATTGATTTAGGAGACAATTGTGATATTTTCAATGAAGAACATGTCCCTAAAGATAACCAAAGTGAGAAAACAACATCTAGTAAACCAACTCAAGTGGGAACAGCTGCTGTAGCACCGCTTTCAGCCATAGAAGACATGCTCAAAAGGATGAATGACATGATGAATAACATGCAAAAAGCACCTATGAGAGAATCAAGACAAGGGATGCCTCAACAGGGACAACCAAGCCGCAAAAATGGTGTGCAATCGAGGGTAAATGGACCAACCATGAGACCAATGAGTGCTATTACCGACCAAAGTATGATGGGAATGTTCAATACATGCCTATGAGGCCACAAGGACAACCCATATACAGATATCAGTCTAACATGGCCCTAGCTCAAAGACCACCGATGGGTATGGAAAGACCTCAACCCGTGTTGGGTCAACAACCTCCATATCTGGGACATAATGCAGTGCCTGTAAAGTACATGCATCCAGAGGAAGTCATAGATGAACAAGCACTAGTGCCTGTTACACCCTGTGCTGAGCCTAGTCCATCTATAGTAATGGTAGAAGGAGATTGGTATAATTCACACCCACCACCAATGGAAGAACCTGTGACTTATGCTACACCCGAGCTTGCACCAATGTACTATGTGGCTAATCAAGGTGTCAGACCTCCTATGGTAAGACCCATGATTAAGCGAAGAACTGGAAACTATCATAACTCTGGTGCAGATGATCATTGGAAAAATGAATGCCCAGGGCCTGACAAGAACCTCAAGCCAGTTGAAGCTTATTGCATACAATGTTGCAAAAAGAGAGGACACTTCCCGGAAGATTGTCCAAAAAATCCTTTAAACAAGGGTAAAATAGTAGTGAACGTAGTCCAGGTGATACCTAGTAGCTCTTCTGAGAGTGAACCGATTGTTCCAATCAAGGTAATCACCACAGCTCTGGCTAAGAAAAAGAAACATAACTCCTCTGATGATTCAAAAAATACAAAAATTTCCTCTCAAAAGACCAAAAGAAGCAGAAACAAAAGGTATGAGATGAGAAAACAAAAACAAAGGACTGAAATCGAGGAGAAAGCAAAGAAGCTATTCCAAGAAAAGGTGAAAGAAACTGGAAGCGAAATCAAGGAGACCACCGTGAAATTTGGAGGATCAATTTTGGTTGACAAAATTTTTGAGCCTATTAATGCAGCCTTTGAAGCCTACCAAGGGGAACTTAAAGCAGGCCAAAACATGGAAAACAAATGGAACTTAAAGCAGGCCAAAACAAAAAATTTCCTCTCAAAAGACCAAAAGAGGTAGAAACAAAAGGTATGAGATGAGAAAACAGAAACAAAGGACTGAAATCAAGGAGAAAGCAAAGAAGTTATTCCAAGAAAAGGTGAAAGAAACTGGAAGCGAAATCAAGGAGACCACCGTGAAATCTGAAGGATCAATTTTGGTTGACAAAATTTTTGAGCCTATTAATGCAGCCTTTGAAGCCTACCAAGGGGAACTTAAAGCAGGCCAAAACATGGAAAACAAATGGAAAAACTATCCTTCTCCAGACATGGAAGCAGCTAAGCTTGAAGCTTATCAAAATTTGGTAGCGCAAGAGATGATGGAAAAACAAAAACCCAAGCTTGAAAATATGGCAAAACCTGAGGAGCTTGTGGTAAGAGCCAATAAAGAAAAACCCGAAATGGTGGTAGAACCCCACCTTGAAACAAAAGAGCAAGAACTTATAGTGCCAGACAACGAAGATGCCTTAGACGGAATTCCATTCGTAGAAGAAGACTAGCCAGGACACTTATGGAAAAAAGTTAGAGAGTGGGAGCCTAACTCTGAAGTCAGCTCCTATAGAGGAAGTATGGTTAGACAATCTACCTCCTCTTATGGACATGGATGTACAATCCTTGTATAGGGATTGCGGATCTAAAGCTTCAGGGATGTCTAAACCATTGACCTTGAAAACACTACCCTCTTACTTGGGAGATAACGAAGATGAATCCATAGTGTGTAAAACCACTCAAGTAAAAAGTGCGGAACTATCCAATGCACTCTTACTTTGGGAGAACTATTGAAAATCAAGCCATATCTATGGAATGATCTACAGAAAACTCTAGAGAAGGCGGGAATACCAGGGCTAATTGTAAAAAATTTGGGAAAATTGAAACACGAAATGGACAACAAAGAGATTCGATCTGTTCCAATGAACAAAGTTGGAGAATACTACAAAGGGGAAGAAGGAAACACAACCCTTCCAGAAAGAGACTCAATTACGAAATCATATTGGGAAGACCTTTCATGCAACAAGTACAACTCATTCAAGATTGGGGGAACAATTATCTGTACTTGAAGCAAGTGGATCAGTAACCAGGGTTAATCTAAAGGATCACACTTATAGAGATGTCATGAAAACACCCATACAAGAATTCGATTTAGTCTCTTCAGCTGAAACTAAGCTTCCATCTTGGTTGAACAAATACATTCCTATTTGGATGCACGGAGCTTCAGAAAACGGGAGTTTAAAAAGAGAATAATGTATCTTAGAAAGGGATTCCACGGATGAAGCTTATATACCTGAACCCTTTCCAGAGGATTTGTTTGAGCCATTTGAGTGGACTCAAATTTTAGCGACAATGGATGTGTGTGTAAATATGTCTCTGCCTACTCAATTTTGCAATGAGGACGGCTATGACATAATTCCCATACAAATGATCTCAACCCTCCACATTGAAGACGAAATTCAAGAATCCAAGGACTTGATGAAAACTCAACAAGTCTTTTCAAACCTCTACTATGATGCAACTGATGAGTTAGATCCCACGTAAGCTATAAAAATGAAGTTGAGGTCATTGGAACCTTGAGTGCCACTATTAAGGTTAGCCCACGTAAGCTATAAAAATGAATTTGAGGTCATTGGAACCTTGAGTGCCACTATTAAGGTGAGAGCTAAGCTACTCATGAAAGGAGGGGAGGAATTTTTTTTTGACTTTCCTCACCAAAAACCAAGAAGACAGAAATGGTATAGACAAAAAAGAGACACTAGAAGTTTGAAAACTAGACTTATGCCATTAGTCTCTATAGTACAACACAGTTCCTGATGCAGATAGATGCACATGATTGTGTCAAGGACAAAATCACTGGCGATATCCTTCCAACAAAATTCCAAAAATCTCAAAAACGTCAAGAAAAACGATCAAGAAAAACCTAAAAATCAGGGCAAGGATTCAACCATGACACGAGTCGAACGAAAAAAGAAACATCAAGAGTTGGAAAAAACTCTAAAGGAGATATACGATTGAAATGGAAACCATTGAAGAAGAGGGTAAATATGTAGTGATGTTTCATCCCATTACAAGAAATATACTCTCCAAGATCGAAAAATCATAGTTGAACAACCTGTTAGAGAACTATGAAAACAAGGCGAGTCCTACAAAGGGCCTAAAAACGCAAAAAAGATAGATTTGGCCGAACCAGCAGAAGAGCCTAGACCAACCAACATTGCAAATGACTTTACAAAAGAAGAAGAAGGGCTTTTGTTAAGCTTACTGAAAGAATACCGAGATATCTTTGCCTGGTCTTACAAGGATCTCAAGGGTGTTGATCCAAAAATCTATCAGAGAGATGATGCAAAACCAAGTAGACAAAGGCCATACACATACAATGAAACATTTGCTAGGAAGATCAAAGAAGAGATTGAAAAGCTAAGGGAGGCTGAATTCATTTATGAAATTAAACACACAAATTAGATGTCTCCAATCGTGGCAGTACCCAAGAAAAATGAAAAATCACGAGTGTGTGTCGACCTCAAGAAAGTGCATGCACCTACCATTAGAGACAACTTTCCTCTTCCAATCACTGAGCATGGTTTACAACGAGTCGTAGGAAAAGAAGCTTACAGCTTTTCAGATGGCTTTTCGGGATACAATCAACTTTTGGTTGACCCAAAAGATCAGCATAAAACTGCCTTTGCAATGGAATGTGGTATTTTTGTCTATTTGGTTATACCTTTTGGGTTAACTAATGCTCTTGCCACCTTTTAAATATTGATGAGCCGTGCTTTTAAATAATATCTTAGGAAATTCTTGGAAGTATATATGGATGATCTCTGTGTACATTCATCAATCCGAGCTGATCATTTTGAACAGCTCAAAAAGGTATTTGAAAAATGTAGACTTTATAGGATTTGTTTAAATCCTGAGAAGTGCATTCATGGGGAGACAAGGAAAAATTTGGACATATAGTGTCTAAAAATGGCATAGATACTGATATGGACAAAATTTATATTATTGCTGATTTGCGTAGACCGACAACAGTCAAGGGGGTCCAAGCCTTCATGGGGCATTGTGGATATTGCAGACGGTTCATTTACATGTACGTTATAATTGCAAGACCCATGTATAGCTTGATTACACACTTTAAATGGACTGATGAGTGTGAAGAATCCTTCATGAAGCTTAAGCAAGCTCTCACTTCAGCTCCAATATTAAAAGCACCATATTGGAATAAGATATTCCACATACATGTAGATGCTTCCAATTTTGCCATCGAGTGTATACTAGCTCAACCAGGAGACAGAAAATTTGATTTTCCTATTTCTTATGCTAGCCAATAGTTGAATATGGCTGAAAAGAATTATATTACCACCGAAAGGGAAGGATTAGGAATGATCTATGCCGTAAAAAAGGATAGACATTACCTATTAGCAAACAAATTTGTGTTCTTTGTGGACCACCAGGCCTTATTATACTTGGTCAACAAGCCATGCAACACAGGAAGAATAGTGAGATGGTTTATCATTCTTCTGGAATTTTGTTTCACAGTAGTTGTGCAAAAGGGCACTCATCAAAGAGTAGATCATTTATCTAGGATTGTTGTAGGGGAAACCACCTAAAGGAGTAGACGATGATCTACCAAATGCCTATATGTTCTTCATCGAAATGATACCTCGATGGTCAGAAAATATGGTATCATTGATGACCATATCTCAAGTGGATTCGCAAATACTACTTCCTATTACAATTGGATTAATTGAGCAATCGGCTATGTATCAAATTGCTAGCTGGAAGGTTGTACAAAAGAAATCGGGATGGAATATTGCTCTTATGCATCAATCCTAAGGAGAAAATCCAATACCTAAGTCAAGCACATATTACCTAGTAGGACTTCACTTTGCAGAAGATCAAACTATGCGACGGATCTTGAGACTTGGAGTATTTTGGCCAACTACGAGGAGTGATATTCATTCTTCTGTGAAAAATTGTCCTTAATGTCAAAAACAAACATCCATACCTCATGTAACATTGTTCCAAATGTCGCATGTTCCTAAGTGGAGTAATTATCTAGTTTCTTACTTATCAAGCCAAACATTTCCTGAGGATATGAGTAAACGTTGTCAAAGAGCAATTGAAATTGAAGCAAGAGACTATGCTCTTATTACAAACCAATTGTATCAGAGAGGTAAGGACCAACATCTGTGTCTTTGTGCAAATGAAGATGAGAATATTCCAATTATAGAACAAGCACATGGTGGATTAGCTGGAGGTCAATTTTCTAGTGAAACCACTACAAGAGAAATCTTAATGGCAGGCATATGGTGGCCAACACTTTTTGCAGATGCCAAACAATATGTTCGGAGATGTGATGCTTGTCAACGTGCAAAAATGCCAACACGTGTCAACAGATGATGAATGGTTAGATGGAATGGACCTTCACATCAAAGTACAGCTCAATAATCATAGCACAAATGTATTGGTCAATACAGGAGCTCGAGTAAATGCAATCAGTTATTCCACATACAAGAAAGCAACCAATCAGTCTTTGACAGCAGGAATAACGACTATCAAAGGATGAAACAAGAACCCAACACCAACTTTGGGAGTAGTCAACTTAAATGTGATAGTACATGGATGTTCATGTCCTCATAAGTTTATATGCTTACCAGATGAACACATGAATGAGACAATTATTCTTGGAATCTCATGGATGCGGACGTACAAGGCAGTACTAGATTGGGATACAAATCAACTCTAGCTATCACCTAAAGGCGGACAACTCATTGTTCCAATTGCACCAGCAAAGAGGAATGGAAAGTATGTTACCAACAGAGCAGACCACGAAGCAATCAATCTTCTCCATCCTATCGACAAGTAAATGCTCCAAGTAGCATGCAAAGAGTCAGGCAAATCTGGGTACCAAAAGCACAGCTTAAGGACAACCCGATTCAAATCTGGGTGCCCAAAATATCATTGACAATACCAAAGATGGTTCCAAAGATCACAACACAGAGACGAGCATCTCCAAGCAAGGAACCTAACATGAAATGGATTTGGAAGAAAAAGGAGCACTTATCTTCTCCACAAACTATAAAATCGATCAAGCAATGGAGAGTTAAGTCTCAAAAAACTCAACCACACCATTTTGACCAAGACGAACCAAGATATCAATGGCGGCTAAAAGCTCGACAACAGTCAAAAGTGATACCAACAGCTCAAACAATCAGCGTGCTAAAGCATCCTGATGGCACAATCAAGCAAAGAGCACACAAGCTACAAGAATTTCTCTTTGGAAGGCAACATCAATTAGCCTCGATATCAGTAACCCTTGAGTTAATTACTCAAGACCCAATTCTTGCACACTATAATGGTTTGAAATGCATAGATCTTCAAAGTATGGTAGAGCCAACCAAGGCTATGCATAGACACGATTGTTCAACCCATGCACACAGTCATCTCGAAGTACGCCATCTCGGAGGGGTGGAAAGGCACTGAGTAATTAAGGGAAATGTTTGAAGAGAGAGGAAAAAGTTTGATGTTAATGTGTGATTTTTTATAAAATTACCTAATAATGCCCATATAAATCATCAACAGGGGAAATTTAACTGATAATATCTCCCCGATGAGTGTAAATATTGTATATACTATCAGAAAATCATCAAAAAATAGTCTTTCGTTATTTTTCATCATTTTTCTTGATATTGAGACTTAAAAATGGAGAAATCCAACAAAAAACAGTCGAGGTGTTTTCCAATGGATTGTCTTAATTATTGGATTTTTACTTTGCTTTTTTAGCCCATTTTTGTTATTTTCTTTTATTTTTTCAATTAACAGGTCAAAAATTAATAATAAATAGCAAAGGAGCTCACATGGAAAAACTGAAGATACACTAATGATAAAAAAACAAGGCGAACAGGCACAAAAAATTTCAATCAAATCGGCAGATGGAAGCGGGAAGCGTAAATTAGGCGGTCATACCTACTTTTGCAGAATTCTTGCAGAATGAGCTACAGGAATCCGATTAGGGAAATTTTTGAGTCTAACATAGATTTCACGGCCTAGTAGGACTAGCAGAAAAATTTGGGTGAAAATGGTTCGGGAAGTCCGAGTATAGATACCCAAGGTAGGCTAAAATCACCTAATTTCCACTTGTTGCCTTTGGAGAGAGTTTTTCGACCTTCTTCGTGCACTTTTTCTGGAGTCCACAGTTGCCTGTTTTCAATGTCGTCTCACACGAGACATGAAGGGTAAGTTCTATACTTATCAATGATCCATTCTGTATGGCCGGTAGCTACTCTAAACCCCTGGAAAAAACCCTAGAATCCGAGCAGTGCACGAAGACCTAAGACCAAAAATCGACCATAGCGGCCTGTCAGCTCAACCAAATCAGATGAGACTTGACTTGTAGCATGCTCCAACATAATAGAACACTTCTATATCAACAGTTGACCATTCGGCAAGGGTCGAGGGGGTCCCAAGTAGAAAAGCTAGGT
Organism: Adiantum capillus-veneris; assembly: GCF_014529385.1. NCBI lineage: Eukaryota > Viridiplantae > Streptophyta > Polypodiopsida > Polypodiales > Pteridaceae > Adiantum > Adiantum capillus-veneris. The sequence goes on along the minus strand of NC_140959.1, from coordinate 9,795,103 downwards.
TTTTGGCAAATGCCAGAATTGGATTTTGACTCCACAGACAACTTACATACGAGGTCTATACACAATGTATATGATTGGTTTCATAAAATCAATCAAGCCAAGCCCTCAAAAAGTAGAAAACGGCTCAAAGGCTACAAAGCGTCAAATTTGACATACGAGGTCGAACTGACTCCAAATGGACCAAAATTGGATGAGTTGCTTCATGACTATGTAGCAGACAAGTCCATAGCCTCAAAAGTGACTAACCAACTCTACATGCCATGTAGTCACAAAAATTGATGATTTCAGAGTTGACAAAGCACGAAGTGATGCCGGCAAGACCAAATTTTACCAAATTCAATTTAGGACTTGTTTTAGGTGTATAGACTATGTGTAGGTCAAAATTCTCAAGTTTTGCAAGAAAAAGTTAATTGTTGTAAATAATCATGATTATTTAGTTTTGTAATATTTTGGTTTGAAAATGGTATCATCACCTCACCTATCACTTGTACACACCTATTACATGCCACATTTCAAGTATAAACCAAAATGATCAATTATAACTTGGAAAATTGCCAAAAAACGCAAAGCGGTCCTTTTAAACCAATTTTTGAGTTATGAGTCACATTTTTTGATCCAAATCACCCCATATTACATACATAGGGTCTACACCATGCCTAGAACCAAGTTGCACCAAAAAATGTTCATTTTGATGAAAAAGTTAATAATCACGATTATTTACTTTTTTGCCAAGATGGGGGAAAATTGCAACTTCAACATCATGGGACCAAAGTACATGATGTCCTAAGCCCACTAACCAAATTTGAACAAATTTGGAGCTCAAAATCTCAAAATTCCTTTATATGTACTGTTTTAGAGACCTAAAGCCTAAATCTGGCACCATTTTCACCTTGTGCACTTAAATGAGCCCACACTTCACTCAGAGTATCTAATTGATACATACTTCAAGCCTATAATGTCGAAATTACAAGAAGTTGAAAAATCTCTCAACTGTAAATAATCGCGATTATTTACTTTTGTTGCAAATTTTTGCTTAGACTTCATGATTTTGATCTTTATATGTTTTTATGCACCTATGCATGTTCAAAAATTGATTTGAAGCAAATTGGACTCAATTTGTCAGCAATTCAAATTGAAGGACAATTAAGGGTAGAATCTGACAAGTTTCTAACTATGACACTCTATTCACTTAACAGGACCCATGCAAGCTGCAGAGAAGACCAAAAAGAGGGTCTCCCAAAAGGAGAAGTTGTAAGAGCTACTACCATACCAACTAGACCCCAGTTCAGTAAAGACAGCCAAAGCAACCTATCTGTCTAAAGGACAGCTTGAGGAGAATAACACAACACTTTCCACAGGTAGATTCAAAAGTGAAGAAGGACATCACGTAGAACTAAAACTTCTGCCAAAAGAGGTCTATGGTGTCGCAGCAAAGCCCGAGACAAAAGAAGCTAACAGACAGCTTGGGCTCAGAGAGTTCTATGACCAAGAGCCATGTGGTGTAGATTTTTAGAAAGCTTATGAGCTCCTATCCACAATCAAGGAAGATGGAACACTCCACATTTTTGACCAGCAAGGGAACATGGTCGAAGTGGTAATTACAAAAGAGATAGTAGCTGAAGCTCTCAAATTGACGACAGAAGGGGTGACCATGAGAGCTAGAGATAGAAAGACTGCAGGTACCTTCACCAAGGAAACCGCTATTGCAACCTTTGCTAATCTTATCTAGAAGTAAGTGGAAGAACCAGCAAGATTATATCATCAACACTTCCATTTCTCACAAAGAGACCGCCAAGATACATAACACCCAATCATGAAGCTGCGACTACATTTACACAAGTGTTAAAGTCGACCCATCGACCACGCATAGTATGTTGTGTCCACACTGAAGGGTACAAAGAAAGAGGGTAAGATAACATATCTGGGAGCACCTGAGGTACTCACAAGAATAGCCTACCATGCTATCGGCATGGCAGAAAATTTTCCACCTGCCCCAGATCAGAACACATGGATCTTGTCTGCCCAGCCATCCCCTCGAGCCACAAGGTCCACCAAAAGAACTTACAAATCCGATGAAGATTCTGCCGAGAGCTCTCCATAACGGCATAGCAGCGAAAGCTAAGACAATGAGGAAGGAAGAACCCTCATTGAAGAGATGAAAAGAAAATAAGTGGTAGCACATCAAGAGGAGCCTCAACACAAGAAGGCAAGGTTTGAGAGAGAGAAGCACTCTTATGAATGAAGCTGCCAAGCTCAAGGCAAGGACCCTGCAAAGTGGGTACCTATAGAAGTAAAAGGACCAAGCACAAAGCACCCTGCACATGGAGAGAAGCAGAAGATACAAAGGATTTTTTGGAAAGAATGTATCAGGAAGCGGAGGCATTAAAGTTGAAAGAAGCTCAAGAAGTAGAAAGAAAAGCTAGAGTAGATGCCTCCGAGCAAGAAAAACAAGCAGAAGAAGCAATCGCACAAGGAGAGACCCAGCATGAACAAAGTGATATGTCTCCCCGACCATCTTCACCTGCTACGGAACATCACGACCACCCCATGCCAAAAGCCCACCACCGTCACCAATAGATAGACCCACATAGGGCGAGCCAACCAAAGAAAAGGAGCATGAACCGCAAGAGGCAACAAATTCTGCACAACAAGCAGCAACTACTTTTGACCAAGTTAAAGCAAAAGAACCAGAGCCAAAAGGGCAGCTAGTCCTGCACCAGAGGAGTCGACAAAGTTTGAGCAAACAAAGGAACAGGCAACAGAGGAAACCCTGTCTACCACCACCCAGCAAGAAGCGGTTGAGGCATCCATGAAGCCTCAAGAAGACAAAGCAAAAGAGGCCCAAGCACAGCCTCAAGGGGAAGAACAAACCTGGATGCTACCATGTTTTATGGAAAACTACTCCCCTGTTCATGCTCACAAGCACGACACAGACAACATACTTATCATCCGATGACACGACTAACCCGTAGGTGCACAGAGGCAATCTCGTTAGCTTGTCAGGCTGAGACCAACCTACACATACGCACTTCTATGATGCATCAATCAATAACCCTTGTTGATTGCAACCCACTATATCCCTAAACGCTCACAACACCGTTTACACATCAAATGAACTTGGAATCGCTTCAAACTTGCTAGGCACCATCCTCTCACTAGGATATGCTTACCTATAGGTCTAATCTCACCAGATTTTAACCCTAGTTATCTCAAATACAGTCGTGATAGACTCACAGGTCATAATATAAGAGTGTGTGAAACCTAAGTCTATGAGTGTCTATGCGTAGCTAATCTCTCCCTCATTCCATACAGTACTTGATTTGTTGAAAAACAAACACTGTTTGTGCTACTTACAAGCAAAACAAGCTCATGGAAGGATCGTTCGCGAACAGCTCGAAAATGTGAATGCGTGGCGTGGGCGCGTAGCTCTCGGAGAGGCTACGATGATGGTGTGGTCGCTTCGTGAATCCAGTGAGGGAGATGCGCATCGCGAAGAGGATAAGGTCACTCTCTCTCTCTCTCTCTCTCTCTCTCTCTCATACTCGTACAACATAGGATTAATCATTTAAAAATGTTATTTCAAAAATGGTTCTAAGGTGACTTTTATACTTTAGTCACCTTAGCTCAAAAAATGTACATGGGGTTCTACTCATCATAATTACAAAGTGGAAACGCATCTGGGTCCTGGCTGACTAATTAATCTTTACATAACCCAGACAAGTGGATCAAAATGATAAGACGTCTTTGACATAAAAATGGGAATTTGATAGGCTTTACAAGGTGGGCTCATTACAACAGTTGGACAAGTTGGGCTCCAACACTCCCCCCCTCCTAGTTCATGTCTACCACGACATGACTGTCTTTGTCTTCAATGTCTTTGTCTTTCTTCCTGTTTATTTGATGTAGAAACGCATCGTATTGCATAGAGTCGCTCGCCATTAGTGGGCCAAATTTTTTTGACTTGTACATGAAGAAGCCGGTGTAAAATGCTTCTTCGAATGTTTGGAGATGGTAGCTGGGCAAAAACATGAGCCGTCTGAAGTATGCATACAAAAATGGCTCTGTAGGTGGCCCACTTAGATCATATGATAGCTCTGATATGTTTCTTTCTGTATTCATGTACTCTGAACTCTACCTTTCTGAGAACGCTATGAGGCAGGCCAAAAAAGTCCGAGCTATTTTACAAAGCATCTTGTAGGACAGGTCGGGAGAGCCTCCGAATTCCGCAATGGCGCCCTGAAGGGTTTTCACCATGTAAGAACCGGATATTCTCTCTCCTTTGGTAGGTCCCGACAAAATTGGATAGTTCAGCCATGTGGGATTTCTGCTTTGTAAGGCTTTATGTTGGCTGTAAGTATAAGTTCTGGGCGTTGGGCAAAAATTTCTATCATCTCTCAGCTCAGGTGGTGCATTGACTAAGTGGATCAGGGTGTTAGGATGATCCAAAAGCCACTGATGCCTCCACTTTGGTTGGCTATCTACTATTGTGCTTTGCTGTTCCTGAACCTGTAATTCTCCTTCAAATAGTGGCACTTGTTCTTCCTTTGCTAGCTGCCGTTGATGTGTCAGTGTTTCATATTTCAGCAGAGCATAGGGTAACATCGGGGCATTCCACTCTTTCCGTAGCTCTGTTGCTGTCTTGCCTGATCTGGAGAGTCCTTGTAGCATCTCCTTCTCTAATTTCATGGCCTTGTACCACATCATCTCAGATTGCTTTTCCATTTCTTTGGCCATCTTCTGCTCTTCAAATTTTGTGACTGAATCTTCATCTTCTTCTTGGTTGTTGGAGCCACCTTGATCAGTCTGTGCATCTGGGGCCCCATGGTCCTTTGATCCTTCCTCATAGTCATCATCACCCCCATATAGTTCTGCCAGTCCAGCCAAATCTGTGGCCGCTTGCACCAGGTGTATCCGCACCTGCCCTTGGGGTTGCCTTGCAGTTTGGAGACTTGCAATTTGTGCAGCCATTGTTCGATTATTGATTTGGAGTGTTTGAAATTCCATCTCCTTTTGGGCTGCAGCCTCTTCTAATTCTTTTACCTTGATGTGCAAATTTTTTTTTTCTTCCTTGATGGACTTGGAAACAAGGCTTTCTATTTCACTGTCATGAACTGGTCCTTGTTGTTGTTCACTTTGTAAGTCCGAGATTTGCCTTTGCAATTGATCCTCAGCTCTAAGTGCACTTTCGGCTATCATCAATCGCTGTTTTCTTTCCAATTCCAACTCTCTGTTTAGTGCCGCCACTTCTTCTTGCGGTTGGACCACCGGTGTTGCTGGTAGCAACGTTTTTTGTTTCTTTGCTCTTTCTATCTCCCTTGCCTGTATGACTGTTTACTGCTCTCAAATCCTTCACTTCAATTTGTAAGTCATCGATTACGACTTGCAAATTTTTTACTGTCTCCAGGGCATCTTGCTTTTCTGCCACCAACCTTTGGATTTGTTCATCTCTGTCATTGACGTCTTCAAGAAACACATTGATTGTATCTTCACAAATGGCATTGAAACTTTCTGACTCCTGTAAATTTTCCTTGAGGAGGTTTACTTTTCTTTTGAGCCCCAAGATCTCAGCATCTTTAACGCTGATCAGTTTAAGGTTGTCATCTCTTTGCTCCTGCAACTTCAAAACCTCTTGATGGGCTGTTTCTAATTTCCTTTTGTTTGCCCTGTTCTGATCGGCTAACAACCGTCTGTGCAGTCTCGTTTGGTTTAGTAGAGTCTCCATTGATTGTAAATCCAGGTTTATAGTAGCTTCCAACTCAATTACTTGTGAGGAGGAAGCTTTTTCTCTTGTCAGATCTACCTCTATGTGCTTGCCTTTATCAATGTTTTATAATGTTCCAGTGTTTGGATGGCCATCTGTCCTTTCTTCTTCTTCTTCATTGGGTGGTGTAGGAACCCTCTCATCACGATGTGAGCTCTCTGAATGCGGAGGAGAGTCAGCAGGTGGAGTTGATTTCCTTTCACTTGTCTCTGGCCTTGGAGATGGAGGTGGTGTTTCCTCATCTCGTGTAGTTGGCCTCAACTGATCTCTCAAGGTTTGGAGATCCTCCTGTTCAAGTAGCAGTTCTGGCTCATCCGTAGCATTCCTCTCTTGGATGTATCTCTCAAACTAGTCCAACTCAAAAGCTGGATTGTGTTTATTCTTTGTTCTTAATGTGTAAGTGCTACTAGAGGGTCTCCAAGTGGCATCTACATCGCCTCGTAGAGATCTCTCTAGTACAAAGCCTTCTAGCATTCTTTCCATCTTTGCTACCTTTTGCAATCTGGTGTTGTTCTCCATTTCCGCTTTCCGCTTCTTTAGTCTCAAATCTTCTTCTTCTTCTTTTCTTTCTTCTTCCATCTTTTCCTGTGTACTTCTGGTGACTCTTTCCAGCCTGCGTCCTCCAATGGTGTAGGTAGAGGCCGGTACTCGCCTTTGTGGTCTGTCTTCAATATTCTCTCTTAACACCAGCCAGTCGTTTTGTTGAGGATCAGGTGGTAGCTGATCTGCCGCGCCTATGGCCTGGTATATTATTCTGGTGAGGACTTCTCCTCCTTCAATGTAATTTGGCTTGTCTTGCTGTAGCTTTGTCACTTCCTCAAATAGATATGATGCATGATCTATATAGAACTCATGTGTCATTCCCATAGCCCACGTCATTGTTGTTGAGATGACCCCGTGTGGTGTAGTGTATCTAGGCGGTCTCTTGCTGTAGCTCAATAAACATTGATTGTATACTTGTGTCAGTTCTCTTACTTCTGGGTTTGCTATGAGTTCAAAAGAAGGCAGTTTGGATCTTTGCAGGTAGACTGTGAGATTCTTTCTTCTTTCTCTCATGTTGGCTCCCTGATTAGACAATTTTAATGCTTTTTTGATGATTTCCTTGGTGATCTGAATCTCCATCATCTCATTATCCATGCCTGCAACCCTGCAAGTTTCGTCTTCTTAGATAGTCTCAATTAGTTGTTGTACCCTCTTGAAATCCATTCCCACTGGTGGTAGTGAAACAAAGTTCCACAAGCCCACTTTCTTCAGCCGTGACCTCTTCGGTGATCTTTTCAGGTAGTTTTCTGCCTCCTTGGGGATCATTACTGTATCCACTAAATTTCCTTTGTCATCCACATAGGAACCTTGGTAGATTTGGAAAGCTGTTGCCTATTGCACTTCTGCAGGTATCCATGTGGCTGCTGGCTTTGATGAATTGGGTAGAAGTGTATAGGGTATTGCACCTTCCGTTGCCAGGTTCTTGCCTTTTCTTTTTCCCACAGAAGCGTCCATGGATCGCGTGTTCATAAGTAACGGTTAATGTACAAACATAGTACTTCTTTTCTAAATTGGTTACCACTTAATCATGCATCTAGGTGAGCCTTCTTAATCCCAAGATGAGTTAAGGAAAAATGTTAGCAGATAGACAAGCTCTTTCAGTGTCTGACTCTGACAGCTTCAAATTAATGTTGTTGATGGAGGAGAACATGTCCAAATGCCTTGAAATTTTGTGTGGTGTATGTGCATAGGGCATGTAAGGTCACTCTATAGTCACAAACTGAAAAATCAGCTCATTTGCAAATTCTGCCCAGTCTATCACGATAGACACGCTACCTTTTGACAGGAGATATATTTTCCAGATGTGACTCCACCATTTAGTTCCTCATGTCTTGTACATGATCTGATCCCATTTCCATCTCAAGTGGATGTCAAGTGACCCCCTTTTGGATCACTTTCATTTTTTTTCAGATTTTCCCAAGGAGATGTTGGTCTATCTCCCTCATTTTGTGTTGTTTTGGGCTCAAACTTAGTGGGTAGCCCTCTTGCATCATGCTGAAGCCAACTGTTGATTCCAATTTTTGATCAGATGGCCTTGTATCATTTTGCTTAGTCTATTGCGATAGACTAGGACTTAGTGTCATTTTGTTATATTTTGGCTCTGTAGTCATTTGTCTGCCTTCTCCTAGTTGATGTAAAGTTCCTTGACCTCTCACATGTGAATTTTAACTGTCTTCCCTTGAGGTGTCCTGCTCTGACTTTGAGTTGCTGTCAAGTCTATCTGTGCTTGTCATATGAGTCCATCTTGTCTCAAAATTTGGTGTACTGCCTCCATATGCCTCCCCAAGTCTATCCTTGTGAATTTTTTTGAAAAGCCTCCCCCCAAAGGTAAGAGTAGTTGGTCTATCGCGATAGACTCAGTTACTTGGTCAAGATAGAGCAATTTGCACTTTGATTTGATATCTGGGGTCATTAGGCCTTGTTAGTACCCTTTATGAAGTCACAATCAAAATTTTACTTGTCTAAGTGTATGAGCAAGCCTATCGCGATAGACTCAACATCTAGTCATTTTTACAAGGTTTTTGATGTTAGTTGACCACAATGGTGTTAGTAGGCTCTCCTAGACACACACACATTAAGTTTTAACCAATTTGGAAAAGTGTACTCCCTGTTTGCAGCACTTAGCTATTTCTAGAGTCGGAGTAGACCACTTAGGTGATGGTCGCCGTTCGTTTTGGTCATGTATGACTCAGGCTGACTTTCCTTTCCTTTTGACCTTCCGTCAAAGCAGTCGGTTGTTCTTTTGGTGCTTTACATCACCAAGAATGACCATTTGGACGTCTTTCTGGCCTATTGCTGGCGTTTGCCCTCGTGGAAGAGCTTTTTCTTGAGTGACCACATTCCAACTCGTAGTTGACCTCTTTTGGATGTACCCTGTCAAATTTGGTGTCATTTGATCACTTGGTCGGCCTGTTAGAGTATCGTGACGCTTTGCGTAGTTTTCGTCAGATAGGGACTTTAGGCTCCGTTTTGAAGAACTTTTTCATGGTCTAACCATTCAGTTGGTTTGTCGAGGTTATTGGTTTGCTGCCTATGAGTTTTGCTTCATTTCCGATCACTTTGGGTCAGCTGCCCTTCTGCAGGCCCTGTGAAATTAGGGTTTTTTGGGCGGCTTCCTTCGCGCTTTCCGAGGTCATAGGCTTGATCCCTAAGCTATAGGCATTGTGCCTTTCAATTTTGGTTCGATTTGGTGGCCTCTAGGTCTTCCTAACAACCGGTCTACAGTATGTGTGCACAGGTTGTGATGGTGGTGCTGGCGAGGTTTTGCGACTAACTGAAGTAAACAACACTTAGAGTCAGTGTTGACGAGCATACCTCTCATATTTGATGTCGATCTGGTGACCGTGCGCGATGGATGAGCTCCTGGAAGTCTCAGCTGCTGTAGGGAGCTCTCTCTCTCTCACAATGGAAAATGACTCAAATGAGGGATTTCTAGCCTACCCCCTCTATATGTAATCGAGACTCCGACACGAAATTTTCCCATCCTTTACCTGTGGCCATAACTTTTTGCGAGATGCGGTTTAGGCTCGCAAATTTCCTGATTTGGACCTCGTTTGCTCCAGTTCTACAATTTTTGAAAATTTCTCCTTTTGGAGGTCCCGTCATGACGGTGGCCATTTTTGCCCTATCACTTTCGTCGTCCATATTTTTTCTGTGTCTTCTTTACCTTGCTCTGATCAGGCGTCTCTTCTGTTGTGTTTCCATCTGGACTATGGATTTTTTAAATATTTTTTGCTAGAAAATGGCTAAAATAAACCAAATAAATCCCAAAATAACCCGAAAATAGCAATTCTAACCTATAAAAATATCAATGAATAGAAAAACACTTTGTAGCTCACTTTTCTCTCGATACTGTACACCCAGAAGAACAGACAGAGGAGCAACCAACGACGGTGGACAGGTCTACCCGCACTACTGGCATTCTCATAGACCGAGCATTGGAGCTAGGGAGATCTAGACGACCCCGAGGGAGGAGAGGAGCTACACAATTTCGAAGGAGGCTATGGAAAAGGATTCAAGCCATACTCTTTCGTCATCCAGAGTGCAGATGAAGATGGATCTCTACTCCCCTCCCACATTGTCTTCACATTGTACTGCTTAGTTTAGGATCCCGCAGTATTTATATTTTGTTATCCTAGTTTAAATTATTTTGTTAATCTGACTTTGTATCAGATACACTGCATTGTAACTTTCTGGTCTCATAGGTCACTTTGGCCTTTTGAAGACGTTAATATAACATTTCATTTCATTTCTCGTCTATGTACATTCTTGCTCTCAATCGTCAACCTTGACCTATTTTTTGCTGTTTTTCAATGGTTTTTGGCCAGTTTGACTCGCTTTATAGTATATACACATCCCTAGGGGCTCATATATGATCATTTGGTCCCCAATTCTGATTAATTATGAGGGCATATTCTTTTCCCAAAAATCACACAATAAAACGCAAAAATGGTTGAAAAATTAATCACAAACATTGCCCTCTAATATATGACACGAGTCCGCATTTGGAATGCCTCCCCCCCTCCTGGTTGGAGTCCTTCCGGACGACAGGGTATCGTCAAGGGTATGTGATGTGCATGTCATAATAATCAATATCTAATTCTCCTAAATGATTTTCTCATATTAAACTGATCATTTAATGTGGGGAAGTGCCAGGGGAGAAAAAGCTAGAATATTGGTTAAGCTAGCAGACCGGCCAGAGTAGGGATCCAAAGGAGGGAAAATAGGGATCCAAAGGGGGGGCCATCTGCAAAAGAGCCATGTGCAACAATGGGCTAAAAAGACCCTAAGGTTCAGCCCATTAAGACTTCCAAAATGCTAAGGTTCCAAAATTCAAAGGTTGTGTCCAAAGGTCAACCCTAGGGGAAATTAGATGCTTTGTGTGTAACTAAAAAGTCTTTGCATATCCCTACATGGGAGGGGGCGAGCCCTTCTTCTAGGGGATGAGAGAGAAAGTCACACACACACACACAGGCTCTCTTTACACAAAGGGAATTAGGGACACATGTCAGCTCCCTAGCCCAGATGCCCACAAGGTGTGCCCAATTCCTATTGGATGGCCTTGGAGGTGGACCAATGAGAATTAGGCTAGAGTAAATCTATTTTAATTAATTTAAAAACACTTAATAAAAGAACCAATGAGAATTAAGTCTCCTAGAAGACTATTGGACAGTCTCCCAAGGGGTCCAATGAGCATTCAGAAGCCCAATGGCTTGCCTGATTCCTATTGGCCAGGAGGCAAAGGGGTCCAATGAGAGTTTAGTTTAATTATCTAATTACCTAAAGCTCTCACAAAAGGGGAAAGGGGGATACATGTCAGAAGGCTATCACTTATGCTGCTTAATAGCCATTGGCTTGACTTGGGGAGGTCCAATGGGGAGCCTGCAAGAGCAAATAGCAAGAGGGCTCGCCCAAGAGAGAGAGGGGGCTGATTTTTGCAAGGCATTTATCACACACACACACTCACACAATCTCATGTGTGAAGAAAGAGAAGACTATCTCTTCCCAAGCTTTAATGGAGAGCTCATCACCTACTCCAAGCTTGTGAGATAGAAGCCTACATCGACACACTCTTGGCTTGTGGATGCAAATCCAACCAAGAGCCAAGCTTCAATGCATGCTCATCTCCTCTACCAAGCTAATTACTAAGCTAAAGCTATGCTAATATGAGTGATTATGTGAGGAGATGTACATCTTTCTCGTAAGATACTCCTTCTTCCTCTCAATCTACTCTCATACCCTGCTAGCTCTCACCATCTTCGAAGGTGTGTGAGGTCTTGGGTCTGAGAACGGGGATAATTAAAGTTGTGTTTACTAAGTGTTTTGCTTAGTGCATGAAGCTTTCATCTTCATTGCACTAGCTAGTCTTGAAGGAACACAAAGAATTGTATTGTACAATGTCTCTCTTGATGGGAGAAACCATAATACAAAGCCTTTTGGAGGGGGGACCGGATCCATGCAAATCCGGTCCTCAACTGTTGTCAATAGCTTAATTTCTCTCTCTTTTGAAAGTATTGTTGATGCTATCTAACTAGGTGTTATGCTTTTTGTTGCTCTCTCCACCCAAGCACTCTTGTAATTCTCATTGGGAATCTATTCTAGTGAAATGCCCACTATGTTCATGCTAATTTCCGCTACACATAAGTTTTTAGACCATTAAATGTTACAGTGCATGGCGGTGAACTCGTGCTAATGCAGGGCTTGTAATGTAGCCCTATATGCATGCATAGTCAATGCATTTAGAAAAAATTTATGCGGTGTAAGAGGAAGGTATAAGCGATGCACTTATTGGCATTCGTCATTGGGGTTTCCCGTGGTAGCCTGAGTTGGCTGGCAGATTTTCTTGGCAATAAGAAGTTGTAAATTTGCCGCTCTTTGTTTGATTGTTGGTTTTTGATAATACATTTCTTGCCATTTAAACTTTGTTTGTTGTTGATCAATTCTTTGCGGATGTATTGACTCATGTCTCCATATTGACATATATTTATCATATGATAAGAAGGGTTCTGAAAAGTTTTCATTTTTGAACAGTGCTTCATTAGTATCCAAATCAATGAATACCCTGTTAGCTTTCATCCACGACACTGCTAAGATACACAGTGTTGCTGATCTAATTGGTGGCAGTACATGGAACTTATTAGTGTACGTGTGTCCCTGCACTGTGATTGGTAACATAATAGACCACAATGTGGTCACCTCATCACCTGATGCTACTTTCAACCTGTGTGTATCTGGGAATTTCATCATTGGTCCAAGTTTCTGAAAGAGCTCAAAGATGATGACACTCAACTTTGCCCCAGTGTCAAGCAATGCATAGATTTTGACTTGTTCTGTGCCTGCATATGCTTTTATGTAAGGACTACACCACGTATTTTCTAAATTTTCAATGGTGCTCTCATCCCGAGCCATAAAGTCTGTGATTGTATTTGCTAATTCTTCGCTTTGTATATCCGCTTTGATTGTTTGGAATGTTGAAAGAGGATATTCTTCAGTCATCATTGGTGTGACCATGTTTATTGTCCTTAGAAACTGCTTTCGCTTAGCAATGCATTCCTTGACTTCTTCTTGTGCTTGGTCCTGAATTCGTTGTTGTTCCTGTCTATAGGCTTTGCCGTAATGCAATTGAAATAACATTCCAGGAGTTAGAGGTAGATGATACTTTTTCAAACGACACCCACTAATCCAATTCGGCATTTCTTTTCCATCTAGTGTTGACAGTTTTACTGCTCCGCTAGACGAGATTTCTTAGATCAAATAAGGCCCCATTCCTCTTTTCTTTAGCTTCTTGGCATGCTGTTTAAGGGTGTATACCAAGACATAGTCGCCCGTTTTAAAGTCCTTGTTTTTGACATGTTTGTCAAAAAACTCTTTCTATTGTCTTTTTTTTGCATAAATGGCTACTACTGCATTGAGTCGTAACTCATCTAATTTTTCAAGGTCATCTAACCGTTCTGAAAGCTCATGGCCCGTCCAGTCCAACTGTTCAGCTACCCTTAGTGTGGGAATCAAAAATTCAATAGGCAATATTGCATTTAATCCATACACCATATTAAACGGTGTAGCATTGAGTGTTGTTTTATATGCAACTCGATAAGCCCACAATGCTGAATATAGCATTTGATCCCAATCCGTTCTCGTTTCACTAACCAGTTTCGTAAGAACTGTGCACAATATTTTGTTGGTCGCTTCTTCTTGGCCATTGGCTTGTGGATGGTAGGGTGCAGATTTGCGATGAATTACCATAAACTCAGTCAAGAGATGTTCGATAAATTCATTTACAAAGTATGTCCTTCTATCACTCACCAGCTCGATTGGAAGGCCATAACGTGTAAACACATATTCATATAAGAATTGTGCCGTGGTTCTAGCGTCTGCTTTCGTTGTGGCTTTTGCTTCCACCCATTTGGTCATGTAATCAGTGGCCACTATGATGTATTGTGCTTGTGAACGATAAGCTGGTGGAGTAATTGGACCAACAAAGTCCAATCCCCATTTAGCGAATGCTTGAGCACTCATCATTGGTCTTAAAGGCATTTCGTCTTTTTTAACTGGCACCTTAGTGCGTTGACATTCATCACATCTTTTCACGAATTCTGCTGCATCTTGAATCATGGTCGGCCACCATATGCTTGCAACCATAATGATTTTTCCAGTTCTCTCCATTGAAAAATGACCTCCTGCTATGCCTGCATGAGCTTGCTCCAATAATGGAAAGTAGGCATTTTCATGAGGAACTAACCTCAACTAGTCATCAGTTCCTCTTTTATACAATTGGTCACTAATGAGGGTATACCTATTCGCTTCAATTTGTAATACCTTTTGTCTAGCTTTAGACCAATCTCCTGGCAGCTCCTTATTAGTTAAATATTCCACAATAGCATGACTCCATGCGGGTGCTATTGTCACTTGGTATAATGTGGCATAATCCACAGTGGTATTGGATGTGCAAAAGTTGCATTTCTTGATGTAATTAGCTACATCGCCTACCATTCTAGGCCAATACACTCCAAGTCTTCTTAATAGTTCATAGGTCATTTGATTTCCTCGATGGAATCCCCCTGTCTGTGTATGGGCCTCCTCTAGATACGCGTCGTACTCCTCTGGGCCTATACACAACCTTAGAATCCCATCGTTTCCATGATGATACATTCTTCCTGCAAGTATTGTGTAATTTTGTGCTTGTCTAACATCTTCCATCGTGTGTTTGTCGTCAAGATTCATTCCATATGTCAACAACGGAATAATCTGCTATGACCATTTCGGTACCATCTCTATATTAAACAGGTATGCGTCTGGGAGATCATCATCTACACCAGTAGCCTTTTCGCCATGTAGTAATCGAGAAAGGCGGTCTGCTCTTTGATGAGTTTTTCCTTTCTTTACTACTACCGTGAAATCAAACTCCAGCAACACAATGAACCATCTTACAATTTGTCCCGTGTTACAAGGTTTGTTTACTAAGTACAAAAGTGCCTGATGATCCACAAAAAATGTGATTTTGTTCACAAGCAAATAATGATGAAATTTCTTTACCACATATATCATACCCAATCCTTCTCTTTCAGTGGTGCTATAATTCTTTTCTGCACTGTTGAGTTGTCTACTAGCATAACTAATGGAGAAATCTGTATTACCCTCCCCTGGTTGTGCTAATATATAGCCTATTGCAAATGCCGAAGCATCTACATGTACATGGAAAATCTTTGACCAATCTGGTGCTTTTAGAATTGGTGCAGATACCAGTGCATCTTTTAGTTTTTGGAATGACTCCTCACATTCGTCGGTCCATATGAAGATCCTGATTAGACTATACAAGGGTTTTGCTATTACAGTGTACATGTAGATAAAACGTTGGTAGTATCCACAATGTCCCATAAATGATTCTACCTCTTGTACAGTGTGTGGTCTTGGAAATTCTATGATTACCTTTACCTTGTCTTCATCAGTGTGGTAATTCCATTAGCCGATACTATGTGACCTAGGATCTTACCTTGTCGTACCATGAATACACATTTTTCTGGGTTGAGGCAAATCCTATACGTTTTGCATTTTTTGAATACCTTTCTAAGATGATCTATATGGTCTTCTCTCAATAGAGAATAGACACACAAGTCATCCATGTAAATATCCAAGAATATTCGCAAGTATTCTTTAAAAGCATGTGCCATTAATCTCTGAAATGTGGCTGGACCATTGGTCAAGCCAAATGGAATTACCCTAAACGCATATATGCCCCATTCTGTTGCAAACGTTGTTTTGTACTGATCTTCTAGTTTGACCCCCAATTGGTTATAACCAGAGAATCCGTTCATAAAGCTATAGGCTTGCTTGCTTGCTACTCGTTCTAGGACGTGTTCCGTGATAGGAAGAGGATAGTTGTCCCTTATTGTTGCTGCATTCACCTTCTTGAGATTCACGCACACTCGTAATTTCCCGTTTTTCTTAGGTACCACCACGATTGGCGACACCCAGTCTATGTGCTCTATCTCATAAATAAATTCAGCCTCCATACGTTTGTCTATCTCTTCCTTGATCCTTTTGGTGAATGTCGCATTGTACATGTATGGGCGTTGTTTGCTTGGCTTTGCATCCGACTTCAGAGGGATTGAATGTTCACAAATGTTAGGATCCACCCGCTTCAGATCTTTGTATGACCAGGCAAATACATCACGAAATTCTTTAAGCGTTTTGATCAGTAAGTCCTCTTCTTCCTGGCTTAGATCTGTGGCAATGTAAGCAGGTCGAGGACTTTCTCCCGGCTCTGCTAGGTCTATTTTCTTGGCGTTCTCTGGCCCATCATAGGACTCGTTGGATTTAGGCTCTCTCATCGGTTGCTAGACCACCAATTTTCTTTCCTGAATGGTGTACTTACAATAGTGAGGAGGTACATCTATCTTTTTACTCCCATCACTAGCGTTCGATCCATCGCTACTTTCCATTTCAATTGTTCATACATTTTTCAGCTTTTGTTTCAAATCATTGTATTTCTTTTTCCGCTCAACTTTCGTTATAATTGGATTTCCAAAGACATCCAATATTTCTGTTGCAACTCCTTTTTTTGCCTTGCTGGTTTTCTTAAGTTTCAACAGTCTTGCCTTAAAACCTGGGTCTTCAGCAACCTTAAGAAATCTTCCTGAGACTTTATCCTTAGCACAATCAACAGCATGAATGTTCATAAGGAAATGTGTCTTACTCCTGAACTCAGGCATAGGTCTAAGCCTAGTTGCTAGACTGTTATGGTGTCGCCTACTCTTGTATCTTTTTTGGCGTGTCGCACTTTGGTTCAGGAAGTTGTAGAAGACGTCATTGTCTTGATCCTGATAGTCGTCTTCCTCCGTATTTTCCGACTTCTCGTCATAAGCATTATCTTCGTTTTCACATTGATCAGAAGAATCATAAAATTCTTCTCCATCCTACTCGATGTCTTTAGTGGGGATGTCCACATAGACCACTATTTTAATCTCAAGTTTCGTTTCCGTTTGATTGACCCTTATCTCGGTGTCTCCTTCGTTCTCGTCTTCCTCCACAATTTTGCTCAACATGTAGTATGGTACGATATCGTAGCCATTCCCGTCACAAAATTTGGTGGGAGTGACTTCATTGACTCATACATCCAATGTAGCCAAAATTTGAGACCATTCTAGGGGTTCGAGCTTCTCTTCAGGGAAGGGTTCTCGTATATAGGCATCGTCTTCCAATACCCTCTCTAGTGTCCTTTCATTATGGTTGAATTCACTACATTGAGATGCTCCATACATCCATATCTCCTTTTTCTTACAGAACCATGTCGGGACTTCTGATCCACTAATGGTGGCTGAGTCGAATTCTTCCACAGGTGTTCTCGTGACATCATGGTAGCTATGATTCCTCATATTTACACGTGTAGTGGTCTCAGCATGTCTTAGATACAAATAATCATACCCCCAGTCCTGCACCATCTTGAGTTGCCTAATGAATGACCTACCAAGGATAATTTCATAATTGTTTTTCTTGCCGAAATCTACTATGGCAAATGTATGTTCGTACTCTATGCCACGTGAAGATACCACAATTGCCTCAAGCAATCCTATAGGCCTTTCTATGTGCCCATCCGCTAGTTGTAGTTTCATTCTAGTTGTTCGTATTGCTGGTTTTCTCCATTTTTCCCATAGCAATTTGGTCACAATGGCAATGCTAGCTCCGCTATCAAGTATGGCCTTAGTCTCTATACTGTTATACTCGACTGGTAGAGTAGTGTTGCCGTCTTCACCCTCACAATACTCTCCAACCTTGTTGAGAGGCACTGGTCTCGTGTTGACTCTCTTCGGTTCTATGTCATTAAGCTCAGTTTCGAAGAACTTAAGAGGCGTTCTTATACCAAAATTTTCAAGAGATTTGCCCACTTCCGTCCACATGCTTGGCCTAATTTTTAACAATTCTACCAATGTGATTGTACACTTGACCGGAGTAGGCAACAAGTCTGTCAAGATTTTAGTGTCCTATTGATTTGACCCTCCTATTCTTTGAGAAGGTACCCTTCGAATTTCTGACCTTGCCTTGTAATCTCCCATGTATCGCGGTAAAGTTTGAGTGATGCTGGTGTGCTATCTTCGGATGCAACTGAACCATTATCCCCTTGAAATGATTTAGCGTCTAAATCCCATGGAGGCTTATTCAAGTTCAACTCCGAGAAAGGCGTTGACTCAACTGTTTTTATCTCATTTTTTTCTTGAGCTATCCTCACCGTTTCCCATAGCTCTTCAAGCCAATTTTCTTCCACAATATGCGTATATGGTGGAAAATCTTTCAGAGATTCATCAGTGCTATTAGGCACGATTCTTGCATCCTCTACATCAGGCAAGGATTTAACGTTTTCTATCTTGTCAGGTACCCTTTGTTCAGTTTTGATAGGTGTTTCATTGTTTGGTGGTTTGATTATTCTATCTCTCACTTCCATAGGTGGAGGCTCTAGTACGGCTTGTGAATTTTCAATCAACTGGTTGCACATCTCTAGTCTCTGTTTTTCTATCTCTGGATATGGATATGTCATCCACCTTTGCTCTAGAGTCTGTCTGTTCTTCAATCTTGCTTCATATGCTTGCAAGATTGCATCTAAGGGTTCATTGACCCTCCTGAGCTTGCGCTCCTTGGTCCCTCCGTCGATTTTAGAGAGTCAGACTCTCTTTGCTATTAAAGTTGCTCTTGAGCCATTGTTAGCTCAGCTTCTACAACTTTTTGTTTTCGCTCACATCTAGCTTTCATTTTCGCTCTTCGTTCTTTCCAAGGATTATCACGACTGGCGCTAGACTTGTCAGTCTTGATTTCCTCTTGATTTTCATCGTTACTTTTGGGTTGATTGTCATTTTTCCTTGTTTGGGCTCTCGTCAAGACCTTAACAGGAATCGTAGTTTCGTTTTCTGACCCTCCACTAGAAGGCAGTGCTACCAGCATATTCAAAGTAGTCTTTACTCCTTTGCTTAGGTTCTTAGGACAATCAGGGATCAAGTGAGTAATTCCACACTCGGTGCAATATGCGTTGACCCTAATGATTTCATCATGAGGACAGTCCCTCAGCCAATGGTCTCCACCACACTTGTAGCATGGTCCCTTAGGCTTTTGAGGTGCTCCTTGAGCTCCTCTTTGTTGGTGTGCATGTCCCTGCCCGCTCATGCCTCCGTTGGCTATGAACAACAATTTTCATTAATCCAAGCTATATCTTCCTTCTCCCGCTGTCTGTGCAACAGATGGTGGTCCAGTATTTCCTATCATGCTCCATGGTTCGGGTGTGGAGGGTTCTTCCGGTGGATAATAGACAAGATTTGCAGCATATCCATTGGGATCTGCGTAGTATGCATGCATAGGCACCAAAGCCTTCTCTTCTGATTCGGTTACTGTTGGTGTGTATCTTATGCCGACCGGTCGTAATCCTGGTAGGGGTGGTTGTTGTCCCAACACTAGTTGTGCTCTTTCTACACCTACAGATCCTGGTAGGTTGCCTGTTTGATATCTAGGCATCGGTGGAACTTGAGGAGATGCCACCTGAGCTTGGGGAGCATATGGTCGTTCTCTCACATATCCCTTGTTATAATAACATTCCTCCGTCCCATGGTTTGTCCATTTTTGTTCAATCGCACACCATTTTGGCTGTTTATCTTGTGGTTTGGCATACAAGTTAATCTTTTTTAGCACTTCCTCTACAAGCTGCTCTTGGCTTACAGCTACTTCTCCTTTCGGTGTTGTTTTAGCAGACTTGCTTCCACTTTGTTGCGAGGAGGAATCATCGTCGAGATCCTTGAACTCACCCTCTTTGTAGACCGCACAATTGTCCACAAGGTAAAGATCCTCCTTGGTTAACTCATTCAATGTCATGCTCCTCTTCATATGTAAGTCCTTCTGGAGATCTGCATTCCTTAGTCCTTGGATAAATATAAGCATAAGTCTGGATTGAGTTGGCAGTTCTTCCACAGGGCATAACTTAACATATCTTTTTAGTGGTAGGGCTGCCTTTCGCACAGATTCTCCATCTTTCTGTTTGAATTTATGGATTTGTGAGACTGTATTATGAGCTATTCCCCTTTGTGAGAATTCCTCGATAAACTCGTCAAACACTTCCTCCATAGACTCAAAGTTTCTTCGCTCCACAGAGTCAAACCAAGTAGCAGCATCATCCTCTAAGGTTAATCCAAACCCTGCAAATTGGGTAGGGAAGTCTATCACGTCTTCAGCTCTAATTACACGCACAAAGGCTGCTACATGATCTCTCGGATCCCTGTTTCCCATGTATTTCTTGTTTACCCATTTTTGCACTTGAGAAGGTCTAATTCTACAATGGTCCACAAATCTTATCATTGGATCTCCACGTCCTAGTAGATATACCTCCTCTAGTCTTCTATAGTGGCCCGGTTCCTCTCCCAGTGGTGCTCCTAAGCCATAATTTCTAACAATTCTTGCAAGAGATGGTTCATCTCTTCGAACTCGTTCTAAGGGTGGTCTTCCAGGCTCTGTTGACCCTTGAGTCTTTGGCTTACTCTCTCCTTGATACTGTGAATAGAGTGGTGGTACTTGTAAATCCCTTAGCCCTTGTTCGGCTTGATAACCATCTTGGTTTTGGTCTTGTTCTAATGTAGCACTCTGTCGAAGCCATGCCTGCAACGATGGTTGGGTAGCTGGTTGGTCCTGGTAGTTGAACGTCGGTTGTCAGGTAGAATGTGAGGTCGCGTCATGCTCTTCTAAAGAGGGATTTGTCGACTTGCTAGGGGTGTAGGTGGCTCTTGGCACTTCGTCGGGGGCATATGTTGATGCTCCTGGAATTGTTGCCTTTTCTACCTCCTCTGGGAGAATACATTTGTATTCTCGCTCGTACCTATCAACAAAAACAATATCCTTCCCCATAGCAGTTTCATAAGAGAATAAGTAAAGAACCTTGTCTTTGCTTAATTCGTTTGGGTAGGGTTCCTTGCATAGAAAGTAAGAGACTATTCCCTCGCCCTCATGCTTGTAAATCCCCACATTCTCATTATAGGTTGAGACCCTGTTTGTTTTCTTATCATACATAAAAAGCGCTCCAGGTCGATCAATGTTAGGAGACGGTTCTTGGGTTTCTGAAACCATTTTCCCTTTTGCCACGTTATCTCCATATCTGTTATAATCCTCAGGGTTACTAAATATCAGATAGTGGTTCCCCTTTTTGTCTCGGAATCTATCTCCATCATCATAGACTCGAATTATCTCCAGTATCTGAGCCGGTCTTTCTTCAATACAAATACACTTGCGTCCTCGATAGTCAGAATAAACTAAGGCTCCCCTCGAGTTTGTTCCTTCTAAGAAGATTATAGTGAACTTGGTATCGTTTAAAGGATTTAGGGAGGTGCTTCCCCCTGGCATTGGTCCTTCACTGTAGAAACCTCCTGGCTGTTGACTCCCCATCATGAAGAAGAACTTGTTCGATGAAGTGTCAGTATCACTACCCTCCTCAATGATCAGTGCTAATGGGTCTAGTCTTGTCTGAGTTACACTCTCTTCAGTGGATGTGGTGCTTACTTGACTTTTGACACTTTTAGCTCTTGACTTAAAAAAGGCTCCTGACCTTAATACGTAAGAATGAAAGCTGGGTTGCAAACTTAAAGCTTACCTGGACTCCTTCTTCCTGTGAGGCTCTGTGATGATCTTCTTCCGGGATCTACACAAGTATGGTTAGTCTGTTCACAAGGATTTTCCTTGAACCTGGAAAAATCTTTCAATTATGTACAACAACCATTTTTTTTAATGACAACTAGTCAGTCTTTTGGTGGTCCAATTTCAAATGTGAAATGATGGCTGGGCTCTATGTGAAGAGTATGTCCTAGCAGTATAGTCACAACTGCAAAAATTGTCTGAATCACCCCTTTCCGAGTCTATCGCGATAGACTGACAGATTGCTCAGCATAAGTCAATTTAAAATTGTGACTTTACCTTTGAGTTCCCCTTACTCTGTAGAGTCTATCCCTTAAGTTTTATGAAGTTTGGACACTTGGTTTGGGTTTTGGGCCAATTTTAGTGTTTTTGTGAGAGCCTCATTCTCTATCTGGGCCTTAGATTCACTTTCAGTGATCTAAACACCTTGAAATTTGGTGTGTATTCTATTTAGGCTCTGCTTAAGCTCTCCCTAGGGGGAATTTTAAAAATAAGGTCCTTAGCAGCAGCTTCCCCAGTCTATCACGAAAGACTCGGCAAGTCCTCCAATGTTGGCCTTTTTCACAAGTTATCTCCACAGCTGGTTCCCCCACTCCCTGTATAGTGCATTGACAAGTTTGTGTACTGTTTGGACATTTGGTCAAAGCCTTCTTGCCCCTGTCTCTGAATTCAAACTCTAAAACACCAGTTTTGAAGTTTTGTGGTCAAGATGGTGTTTAAATTCACTCAATTTTTGTGAGCACCCTTGTATTGATGTGTTAAACCTGTGGTATGAAGAGTTTTTTCCTGTTGTTGGTCTATCTCAAAATTCACTAGTCTATCGCGATAGACTCACCAGAGGGCAATTGGGATGTGCTTTTTTTACTGTTTTTGGACAGTTGTGTTCCCTGTGCTCATATAAGTCTATCCCCTGAGTTTTACTGAATTTGGACTTATTTTGACCTTGGACCCAAGCACTTGACAAATTTCACTTTTCTCTGGCAATTCACGACTCAAATGCACTTAAAGTGATGCAAATTTGATGACACTTCATCTTAAGCTTGTGAATATCAGTTATACCACATGACACAATCAGTTTACCCCAGGCTAGTGGTTATATCTCTTCTTGGCCTCTCTAGGTTCACTTAGTGTTTTCTTATGACATTCACTTGTTTCTTTTTGTTGGTTTTAGTCGCAATTTTTACGTTTTCTCAAGCGTTGGATCATAAATTCAAATGTCTACTCTTTTCACCCCCTTACAAAGTATATGGTGTGGGTTTTGCTTTCAAGGCAAGCAAACAGCCTTATTGTTTTTTCTTTTTGTTTGTTTTGCATTTTTACAACGTTTTTCTACAATATTTCTACACAACCATAACAAGCACTCAAAACCATAAAACCATAGCTCCACATTATCCTACCTAACTAAATCTAACTAGTAACAAACCCTCGGCAAGACACAGGCTTCCTGGCTATCCACTAGACCTCAGGATACCCTATCCTGGATCTTGTTCTAAAAGTTTAAGCTCTCTCTAGTCGAAACTAAAGTAAGCTAACCATCACACGAGAGACGTAGATCTCCCTACTTAAGGTCTTGCGTCCCCGGCAACGGCACCAATGTTTTAGGGGAAACTACTCCCTTGTTCATGCTCACAAGCACGACACAGACAACATACTTATCATCCGATGACACGACTAACCCGTTGGTGCACAGAGGCAATCTTGTTAGCTTGTCAGGCTGAGACCAACCTACACATACACACTTCTATGATGCATCAATCAATAACCCTTGTTGACTGCAACCCACTATATCCCTAAACGCTCACAACACCGTTTACACATCAAATGAACTCGAAATCGCTTCAAACTTTCTAGGCACCATCCTCTCACTAGGATATGCTTATCTATAAGTCTAATCTCACCAGATTTTAACCCTAATTATCTCGAATACAGTCGCGATAGACTCACAGGTCATAATCTAAAAGTGTGCGAAACCTAAGTATATGAGTATCTATGCGTAGCTAATCTCTCCCTCATTCCATAAAGCACTTGATTGTTGAAAACAGACACTGTTTGTGCTACTTACAAGCAAAACAAGCTTGTGGAAGGATCGCTCGCGAACAACTCAAAAATGTGAATGCGTGGCGTGGGCGCGTAGCTCTCGGAGAGGCTATCGCGATGGTATGGTCGCTTCGTGAATCCGGTGAGGGAGATGCGCGTCGCGAAGAGGATAAGGTCACTCTCTCTCTCTCTCTCTCTCTCTCTCTCTCTCTCAGACTCGTACGACACATGATTAATCATTTAAAAATGTTATTTCGAAAATGGTTCTAAGGTGACTTTTATATTTTAGTCACCTTAGCTCAAAAAATGTACATGGGGTTCTACTCATCATAATTACAAAGTGGAAACGCATCTGGGTCCCGACTGACTAATTAATCTTTACATAACCCAGACAAGTGGATCAAAATGATAAGACGTCTTTGGCATAAAAATGGGAATTTGATAGGCTTTACAAGGTGGGCTCATTACAACAGTTGGACAAGTTGGGCTCCAACATACCACAAACAGCCCCCACAACCCCACCAAGAGAATCACAAGAGACTACCAACACGTCTAGGTAGACCACAAAAACTGAAGACTTGTAGACAAAGGATGACGTAGTTCTCCAAGTTAATGAATATGCAAAGCAGATGCAGGAGATGACAGAAAATTGAGATCAACAGCACTTAGCCACATCACAAAGGCTAGAGAATTGGAGATGGTGATCGACGCTCTTCAAGGAGAGCTACAGGACAGATTAAATGTCATCACCGATCTGCAAAAACAAGTCCAAGAGTTAAAATCTTAAGTTGAACAACACCAGCTAGCCCAAAAAAAATAGCAAAAGGAGATGGAAGAGTTAGGTGAACTTCTCATGAAGTTAATAGATGCCTGCAAAACCAAAGACAAACAGCTAACAGAGGTTACTAACGAACTCTTATCTACAACTCTGTCAGTTCAGAAGATCCAAGTACATCTAGATGTAGCAAACACCTCATTGCAATATTTAGAGCAGAGGATCAATGATCAAGCAACCTTTTTGCGACAGATAAGAGAAAATCCCGCAGTTGCCTCGATCAAAGATACAGACAAAGTGTGAAAAGCACCGGAGATAAAGTATAAAGATCTCATGCTAGAGCTAAAACTGGAGCAATTACAATGTAGAGACCTTGCATTAATGTGGGTACAAAGAGAAGAAGAGCTGCTCAAGGAAATAGCCGAGCCGAAGAGAGTCAACCATCTACTGCGAGATGGACAGCAAGAGACACAGGAAGAAGCAGGTACGTCAGAGCAGTCACATATTGATATTCCCTCGGTCTCTTTTTCTGAGATGGAAACACAGTCAGCAGAAGGGCTATGTGGTGAAGAAGAATTTCAGGTACCATTAACAGAAGCTGATGAAGTGCCAATGGTCCAACTTTCAAAAGCTGAGGAAGATGCACTTAAAGAAAAGGTTACTCAAGAGACAGATGAGCAATGGAAAGTAGTGATGGATTGGGAGTTGAGAGTTCTTCACTCTGTCAATGTTACTCAACTCACTCCCAACCAAATCAATGCACAATGGCATCAACAATCACTACCATATTCCTTGATCAAGGTAGAGCTCCTATAGGTCAAGGAAAGACTTTATAAATACGTGCAAGTAGAAGGCGCAGATGAAGTCCACCCTAAGTGGAGAAAGAGCTGGTTGAACAAGAATCCAAGATACTTGATTCTGTTCACAAGAGCACCTACGGCACTTCAAAAGGATCCAACTTTTTGTCTTGTACCAAGAGTAAGGACGTGGCAAGCACATGAGGCAATGACAAAGAAGTGGACTACATGGTTGAATTATCCGAGATTGCCAGCTCCAGAAAAGGGAACGCCGATTGAGGACTACAAGGTGAAAACCCTAATGGGTGCCATGTCATTCTTCAAAAACCTCCCTGATCTCTCATGTGATATGCTCTACAAAATTTGCTGAATGCTGCTCACATGCATTGAAGTCTTTCATGAGCCAGAGCAAGCAAGAGCCCCGTGGATGTCTTTCCTCGAGGGCAATATGGGTTTATGCTACTATCTTAGTGGCCAACCTCCAAGAAGTTTTTTATGGCTTCTACACCCGCTGCATGTTCTTGCCATCTCATAATATGTTGGCGTTCGAGGAAGCGTTCTACTTAGGGTTTTTCACTTTGGCGAACGAAGATTTTTGGGCCAATGATCAGCAACCTGACTTCCAGATTCGTAGGCTACTCCGCAATCTAGCTAAAAAACAGAGTCACTATGCAATTTTTGTAGGTGCCAGACAAAGAGAGAAAGATCAGATATGAAAAGGCTCTACATGCACTTAAAGACCTCCTCGCCAGCCGTCAACTCGAAGATTATTTCAGCCCATAAAGTTTTATCAAGGGACGACACAGGCGAGGAGGGGGGGAATGTTAGTAGAAAGCTAACTCGGATACCATTTTTTTGGAGCTCTCATTGTAAATTGTATCAACCTGTCTTTACCCATCTTTAGCTAGAGCTCCCAGATTATTAGTTTTGACTACCAAAAACCTTGGCTAAGGAATAAAAGCCAATTTTTGTAAGTTATTTTTAAGTTTTTGCATAATGAAATACATAGCATGAGCTAACGAGCTCACTTCTCTCCTTCTCGCGCTTCCTACTCCCTCCCTGGTTGTCACATTGCAGTCGCGTTTGTTGCATTGCAACCCCAGGTAAGAGCTCTACGCATTGATGTAAGCATTTTATAGTATTTTGTAGCTTTTGGTGTCGTCGACCCGCGACCTAATTTCATCATAAGTAAAAATTTACACTTCAAATAAAAAACTAAGTATAGGCGGGGTATTGGGGCATCATTGCTAAGCATTTAGATGCATTCTGGATCGAAAAAGACTAGGTCAAAAATCTACTGCTGTTAATAATCACAATTTTTACACTTGACCTAAAGTGGGATTTGAAACCATAAGCATGTGTGCTTAGGTCTTATAAACTTGTCCTAGAAGTTTCATTACATTTGGATGTCATTTGATGTTGTAATGGAGGTGATTTGTTTGCCAATGAGCGATTGGCTTTTGGTGATTTTAGTCACTTGAGTGTAGCTTGAGTTAGATGTGAGTTGTTTGTTGTTTTTTGAGAGATTGACAACCTCTTGTAGCCTCTAAGCACTAGTCGAGTCAGCTTCGTCCCATGGATCGACAATTTAATCGTAGTTCTCGCTACATCTGCAATAAGACAGAAGTGAGGTTAGACACCCTTCCCACAAAAGGAGATGGAGCTCCTTTGCACTCCACACAATGAGAGAATGTGTGTGTGTGTGGGGTGGGAGGGGGGGGGGGGGAGAGTATACCCCCTCTCAAGCTTGGTCCACCCCTCTCTCTCTCTCCTCTCTTTCTTTTGTATTATTTAATTATATCATTTGGATATGCGTCCTCTTTTTCCTCTTTGAGAGAAATAACTTAATTATTTAGTTTTATGCATCTAAATTCTCATTGGACTCCTTTAAATCCTGTCCAATAGGATTCAAGCACATCTTAAGGGCCACATGTGGAGGATTTTGACATGTATCTTTTATGCTTCTTAAGTCATTTGGTTTGAATTGAACACTTCAAGAACCTTAGTCATTTAAGCATGAAAATCACCTCAACCTTGGGCAAGGTTCCCACAAACACTTTAAGCACGTTAGTTAGCAATCTGGCAAGCACCTCATGCTTGGGTAGGATTCCCACCTCAAGGTCAACCCTAGCTTGCCTAAAGTAAAAGGACTTTTTAACACTAACTTTTGGAGGTTTTTAATGAAGCTAATCCTAAGGTCTTTTAAGCTCCATTAGATGCACGTTTCTCTTTGATAGACTACCTCCTTTTGCCTCCCTATTGGTATGTAGCCATCTCTTCTCTTGGTCCCTTGCTGAGGTAAATCTAGAAGCACTTATTGCACATTGCTCTTTGGTAGACCGTCTCCTTTTGGACCCCTATTGAGATGCAACCATTTCTCCTTTTGGTCCCCTGTTGAGATAGGATATATCCTAACTCTTGTTCCCCTTTTATCTTCCCATATTAAATGATCAATTTAATATGAGAAAATCATTTGGTAAAGTTAGATATTATATTTTATGACAGTAAAAATGATCTTATAGTATTTGTTGTCGTGTCCCAAATAGATCTCATTTGACATTTGAGGATGACTAATCTATATATCCATGATCTTCTTAGATGGAGCTCTGCTTACTATGGAAACTTTCAAGTCATATTGGCTGTATCCTTGGGTCCCTCAAGATGTCCATAAGATTTAAAAATAATAATCTCTGGTACATATGAGCCTTGGCAATGAAGAACTCATAGCTGCTTGACGAATTGGTTGTCCCACCAACATTGACATGAGTTGTTGCAACTTTGATTTTCCCTTATCCTTGAAGTTTTGGAGTTTTATGTTGAGGCTTGTTGCTTGATTGCTCGTTGCTTTGAGTCATGGGAGGCACCATTGGATAGTTTTGAATAGGGTGTATCTGTTCAAATTCTCCAAAAAAGTGTTCTAAAAAGGGTTCCATAACATAGGGATCATCTAACACATCCATTTCTCGAATAAATTTTTTATTTTTCATGCTTCATGGTATGAAGCAACACACACCCACATGGGTGCATTATCTTTGAGACATGATGATAGTTTGGTATTGCTAGAGGCCAAAGACTCAATATCCAAATCTTCTATCGCGGTCCTATTTACATCCCTATAGGAATGGTCCACTAAACTTACTCTCATTATAGTTCCATGTTACTTACATTATAGCCCCAATTTTGAATCATCTAGAGCTGTCTCATAAAAGGCCTTCCCATTATGATTTCATGGTTTGATTTGGCACCAAAGTCCACAATGGCAAAGGTATGTTCATAGTCAATCCCACAAGATGTGCCTATCTCTTGTTCTATAACAATCCTAGAGTTTCAACATGCCGATTTGCAAGTTGCGATTTCATGTAAGTCTTTGTAATAGCTGGTTTTTCCCAATCTTCCCAATTTTTTTGTGGGAATGGAAATTTCTACTCCACTATCCAATATAGCAAGAGATTTAACTTCAACGTTCAATACGTAGAGTGGTATTGCCTTCATCTCCTTCATAATATTCTCCCACTTTGTTCACAAGAACCGATTTAAGTAATTTTCCCAAAGAATTTTCTTGGTTTAGTTGCTTGAGATGTTATTTGGTATACCCATCTTTTCCAAATTGTTTTGCAAATCATTCCAAAGTTGTGGTCTAAGTTTCATCAATTCTCCCATAGTGATAGTGTACTTGATTCGAGTAGATAGGATAGAGTGTCAAGTTACTCACATCAAGGGTCTCCTTCATGGTGTGTACCTTGGTGGTTTTGCAAATTATCTATCCTTGTTCATGTTCTGCTAGGTATCAGGGAAAAGTTTTGAGGGTATTGGCATTTGAAGCCTCAGAGGGTTCTAACCCCCAATCCCCATATAACGATTGCATACCTACTTTCATTGAAAGATGTTCCATGCATATTTCTTTAAAAGGAGCTCAACACTTCTCCATGTTTGTACTCCTTACCCTTTCCCATAGCTATGAGGGCCAATCTTCATCAACATGTGGAATTCCTCCCATCCCATCTTCAAGATCTAGCACTTGGTTTTGCCGCCTAGGCAAATCTTTTTTCTTGTGTGGTTTCATTTCATCAAGCTTTATTGGTTCTTGTTATTGCAGTCTAGCACTATTTGGAGCGTTTCCTCTTTTGAAATGGTTTGGTCTCACCTAGGCAGATCATTTTCACTAATAGGCTCCTTTGGTTTCATCAAGCTTTATTAGTTCTTGGTTTTGGGATTCCAAAATCTTTTGTGTTATCTTGACTAATCTTTGAAAGGCTTCAAGTTTTGTTGCTTCAAGCTTAGGATGTAGGTAGTTTTTCCATTGGTTTTCCATGTTTTTCCCTGTGTGTAATCCTACTTGTTATGCTTTTAGGGATGCGTTTATCCGTTCAAAATCTTGCCTACAAAGATAGGTCCTCTAGATTCCATTTTTGATTCCTCTATCTTGACCGAGGTGGAATTGGCTCTTGTTCTAGACAATTCTTTAGTCTTTTCTTCAATTTGTAACTTTTGTTTTTGCTTTCTCAAGGAGTCTCTATGCCTTCTTGATCTTTTTGTGGCTTGTGACGACTTCTTACTTTTTGCAACATCCTCAACATCGTTTTGTTTTTGAAAGGGAATGGCGTTATGGTAAAAATGAGAGAGACCCATTCATGGTTGTGTTAGTGTGTTAATCACTCAAGATTAGAGAGAGAGAGAGAGAGAGAGAGAGAGAGAGAGAGAGAGAGAGAGAGAGAGAGAGAGAGATAGATAGATTTTATTATCATCCTCGGAGGTCAAATATGACCTATGGGACCAAAGTTACATGTGATGTAGTATGTGTATGGTTGATGAGTGACTCTTGATGCTCCAAAATTGTAGTGATGAGAGTCGCAATGGGGAGCCCACACTTTGGTTGGGAGAGGAAAGTGTGTAGGTCTAAGTTATGGCTGAAAATGTGAGAGAAGCAAGTTCGGATGTGATCAAAAGCTGAGCACTTTAGTAGTGTGTGGTACTCAGACTCTCGAACTTGCAGTGAGCATAATGTGCACAATCGATTTGACTCTTCTCCATTGCCCCAACGCCCTATCTCGCACGAAAGAAATGGGAGCTAAGCCGAATTGCTGCGATAGTGCATATCGCGGACAAGGGAATAGGCTCAAGCATGTAAGTGTGAGTACGGTTTCCTCTCTCAGCGAAGAACATGGTTTTGTAGTTGAGAGAGAGAGAGAGAGAGAGAGAGAGAGAGAGAGAGAGAGAGATTTTATTATCGTCCTTGAAGGTCAAATATGACCTATGGGACCAAAGTTACATGTGATGTAGTATGTGTATAGCTAACAAATCATAAGTAAATTGATCATGAATTAGATGCAAATGGTGGTTACAAAGTGGGTACAAATTATGGGTAATGAGTGGAACGTAGTTGGATATGAATTGGATACAAAATGTGCACCATAGGCGTCTTTTATAGAATTGAGGGAGAGCATGTGATGACATAAGCAGTGATGTCAAAGTTTAGACTTCCAATGTAGAGAGAATTCTCACTCGTGGTGGTGCAGTTGTGTGACACACCCCAACAAGCCTCCCAATGTGTGTCATAGTAGCACTAGATACAATATGTGTCTCACCCTAGAGATTGTCAAGTAGGGTTTAGAAGTCAAAACGTCTATCCTAGAGAGTATGATAGTAGGATTAGACAAAAGTACCTCCCCTTTAGAGAACGTATGCCAATCAAGGTGGTTGGCCAAATCAAAACAATGCTTTCTAAACCCCCAATGTCGGATGGGCCAAAATGAAGCCTACTTTAGATATTTCAAACACTTTTGTCATTTTGTGTGGCCAATGTTGGCATGGCATGTGTGCTAAATTTGTGAACAAATGTGTGTGAGGATGGTCTTACCTGTTGTCGGTAGTGTTTGATCCTTGTACAAGTTCAGTCATCTTCATGAAGCCAAGCAATGTGATTTGTGTCTGTGCAAAGGTAAATGCAAATTATTTGTGCAAATGATGAAATAACTTCATGCAAGTGCATGGTTTGGTACTAGCAGAGGTGTTGCTAATCTCAAAATTGGATAAGGCATACATATCAAGTTGTGCGTTTGAGCTTGCAAAGTGTGCTTTGTGATCATTGTGCACGAGTAGACAATTTGTGTGCAAAGTGTAGCAATAGGTACACACACAAAATTCCACTAGGGTAGCTCAAATTTAAGGCAAGCTCTCAAAAGTGGCAAAAAAACCCCTCTGTGTGTGTCCGGCCTTATGAGCCATTGTGTGTGTGTAGACCCCCCGTATAGACAAGCTTTGTGGTCGAGGTTGCTTGAAAGCCTTAAGTGGGCGTGTGAAGGTGTCCTAAAGTTGAAAGAGTTTTGGGCTCTCTAAAGCCATGGGAAACTCCACTTTGCTGAGGCCGGTAGTTGGCAGCCAAGCAGTGAGTAGAAGTTCAAGCAGATGCACTACATGATGATGACCGTTGAGAGGTAGTTGGGGCAAATGAGTTAAGGGCACTGGATATGATAGGTTGGCACACGATATCCGTGACACGGCAAAAAACAACAGGTTGTTAGTTGTTGTTGATGACAAGGTCCAAGGGCGGTGAGCAAGTGATACCGATAGATAGAATGGTGTGTAGTAGCCTATCGCAAGGTTGAAAGCAAATGACAAAAAATGGGCAATATTTGTTGTGTGCCACAACAGGTCGATGAATTGAGGGCCTCAAGCCGGGCACAACAAAGTAGAGTAGTTGATGACGTGTGTAGTGGGGCCATTAATGATAAAGGGGAGATCTATTACTTGGGGCAACAAGTAGCCGAAGCTTGCAAGTGCTAGGAAGCTCTAATTCACCTCTTTAGCACAACGATGGTGCTTTACAAGCCGAGGGGCATACGCCAGCATGGGGTTTCACAACAAGTCGATGAATTGAGGGCCTCAAGCCGGGTGCAACAAAGTAGAGTAGTTGATGACATGTGCAGTGGGGCCATTAATGATAAAGGGGATATCTAGTAGATGGGGCAACAAGTAGCTGGAGCTTCTGCAGGTGCTAGGCAACTCTAAATCACCACTTTAGCACAATGATGGTGTTTTACAAGCTGAGGGGTAACCACCAGCCTAGTGTCTTCACTTGTTGTATAGGCAGGGTGTGTGTGCAACAACCGAGGTAGTAGGAGCCAAACAAAGCCTGAATTTGATGGCTATGGGGATCATGATGGCAATCGAGTAAGAAAAGGAAGTCTCCATGGGTGCATGGTAGGAGGAGAGGGTGCTTGCTAGAATAAGAAATGACCAGTTCGACACTTTCCCTTTCACCTTTTAAAAGCAATCTCAAAATGTCCCACGTTTTGAAAGGCTCAAAATTTATATTATCCCCCAAAAATGTTTCGAGAATTAAATGCTCTCTCCACACAACACACACACACACACACACACACACACACACACACACACATTTTTTTCAGAGTTATTGTTCTGCAGAGAGCAAAGATCCACTAATTCTTGCAAATGTTAACCAAGAAATTAGATACTCGTATGGAACCCGATTAGAGTGAGTAGACATTCAACGGGTTGCACACTCGATGAGACCTTCTCCCACACACAAATAATGTTATGAGAGCACGCAAGTGGAAAGACTAATTGAAGACAGTAGTCACTCAAAAAACCACACTAAATGCAAGAACTTAATTGAAGGTTGTAATTATGCAAGAATTCAATGCTAAATGCGACTTCCCCTTCTCCTACTCACCAAAGGGTAGTGGAGCATGCTCATGCCCAAATGGTGATTAGGGAGTGGGCTTGTTAGGAATGCTAATGCAAGAGATAATTAATCGGCCTAGGTGTAGAACCGTTGACTATGATCCCACATGAAAGGGAATGGCGTTATGGCAAAAATGAGAGTGACCCATTCATGGTTGTGTTAGTGTGTTACTCACTCGAGATGAGAGAGAGAGAGAGAGAGAGAGAGAGAGAGAGAGAGAGAGAGAGAGAGAGAGTAATTAAAGTGGTAGATCATAAGTAGATTGATAATGAACTAGATGTAAATGGTGGTTACAAAGTGGATATAAATTATGGGTAACAAGTGGGATGTAGTTGGGTATAAATTGGATACAAAGTGTGCAGCAATTGAGGTAGAGCAAGTGATGAAATAAGTGTGATGTCAAAGTGTAAACTTCCACCAATGTACGTGGTGGTGTGGTTGTGTCACACACCCCATTAGTTTTTGGAGCTTTATTTGAGCTCTTATCACAACATTCATAGGCACTATTGGTTCACCCTAAGATTGATAGAGTTGACTCTACCACATTCAATGCTAGTTTGTTATGGTTGTTTGGGTTTTTTGGACAATCCTCTGGAAATTGATAACCCTTTCTTACTACAATCACAACAATATATAGTTGGAGGTACCTAATATTGGCCTAGCTCTCTACACTTATTTTTCCATTGATCATGGGACCCACATTTATGAAAACCCTCTAACTTTTATTTTGGTTGAGGCCCAATTGTACCTAAGTAGATTGAATTTACTTTGACAGGCATATGATGGTGCTATTTATATCCTAGGTGATGGCATATACCAATCTTCAATAGCTGGCCTGGAAGACATACTTACTCCATAGGACATAACAAGAACCATGGCTTGTTTGCTCAATTATTCTTTAGGTTGCCTCCACTCAAGGGAAATTCGATTTTCACTAGGTAGGTAGTGTTTTTGCCCTTGTGTCTCCATGGGTATAAAATGTGAATTTCCATTGTACCTTGGCCTATAGTAACACTCGAGGGTTTCATGGTTTGTCCACTTGCCTTCTATTGTGAGGTCCCCAGCCCCAGAAGATTGGGGAGACTTGATAGATGGCCTTCCTTTATTCTCAAGTTCCATTGATAACACCCTACTCTGTTTCCACAAAGTAGAGATACAAGCAATAGAAGAGAGGTAGTCCTCTATCCATCGTGATCATGACTGTAAGGGTCATACCCACAAGCCAGGTCGATAAATTAAGGGATTCTAGTGAAAGCAGATTTCTATATCACAAAGATGAAACCTCATTGACATACTTAAGATCTATAAACAACGCCGTTTTTTCCATGTTTAAGAGGCATGGCCACCATTCATAAATCATAGGTGTGATATGAGACTTATACTTAACTAACTAATAATCTTGTGAAAAGTACCCAACTAATCGAGTCCACCCATCTGTAGACCTAGATCCATTAAGATATTAGTCTCCCACTTTCCACACCACACTCACACGTTATTCTTATTTTTAATTACTACCACACTGTTTTACATATATAAACAGTGTTCCTTAATTAATTCCGGACACAGGTTCTTTTATACAACCCTTTAAACAATACCAAAACAATTCAAACAATGCCTAAGGAAGACAATCATATATTTTAACAAAAAGAACTTTTCCAATTTCTTATGAGTTGCCGCTACCCATGGACATTCTCTATCTAACCAATAGAGCCTTTGCAAAGGATTTATTTATTCACTAATTGCAAAATACGCAACCTTCCCTTCTTGCTAATCTCGAGGCATCCTGTTAACCACGAGGCATCTTGCTAATCGCCAGCATCTTGCTAGCCGCGAGGGATAAAAAGAGAGCCAATAACCTCATCTTAATCTTTGCTAACCACGGGATCATCTCGCTAACCGTAAGGTATCTTACTACCTGCAAGGCAGGTAGTAAGGCATCTCGCCATTTACAAGGAACAAAAGATATTCTTCCAATAGTTCTTCTCTTTAAATGATTCTTCAAACATGATCAACTAACTCTTCATATCAACCAATAACAACTTATCAAACAATAAAGTAAAAACAATTTAACAATCAATCATAATTTATCAAATATTTATTTCACTAATCTATGAAACATATGCTTGTTTCTTATGATAGAATCACGTTTCTTGGACGGTTTAAGGGAATCTCTATGCTTGGATTCCTAGTTAAACCATGAATAAGAATGCAGAATAATAAAGTTATCTTACCGGATTAGCAACATGTTCAATTACCTCCTGTATTTGAGGTTGGGCGGCTTCAACTTCTTTCAGAGTCAATAACACCGCTTAAGTTATGATTGGAGTAGATGATGTCTTCCTTTGCACCTTTCTTGGAGGTGGAGCGGCATAAGCATCCTTTGAGCTTCGAGTCATCCATTTTGGGGCCATCGTATCGAGGTAAAGAAGAGGAAAAGGGAGAAAGAGAACTCAAGAATCCGAAGGGCAACACAACGATGGTAGGGAGGGAGTTGGAGATGGAGATGGGTTGAGGGTGAGAGGTTGAGAGAGAGAGAGAGAGGGTAACTCCGACATTATGGCAAGAGAGCTTCCGCTTCTGAGAACTTTTGTGTGTGTGTTGATAGTGACGGAAGAGGGGCCTTTATATAGGCTCTCAAGAGCCAAAAGCACAAGCTAAGAATAACAAAAAGCGTAGAGATAAGTTCGTGCCCATTCGCAACTTTTTTAAAAAATATATTTAAAAATATATTTTTATTTTAAGGAAACCCATCTCGATGTGCGACCTTGGGTCTTTAATCTTAGGAGAAGCTTAGCTTCCAAGACAAGAAGCTATAAACTTGACTCCCTCCTTTCCTAAAAAAACTCCTTCTACTCTTTCTCTTCTAAAAATACTCCTCCTTTCCTAAAAATACTCTTTCTACTCCTTCTCTTCTAAAAATACTCTTCCTCTCTCTTTTCTAAAATTACTCCTTCTTTCTTGAGAGTCGACTCTTATCTTTAGAAATAGTCTTGAGGCTTAAGTTTTCCATATCAACTTATTGTTTCCAAGTGAATAAAGGCATTAGTTAATAGTTCTAGAGTCCGATTTCCGATCCGATCGTTCCGTTGGAATGCTCTACGACTTAATAAAATGCGATCCTTAAATACTTTTCTAAAATGAATGAAATAGTTTTTATTGCAAAATGTTGGGTACATTACAATCTCCCCAACTTAAGAATTTGAGATGTCCTCATCTCGAGAAACAAAAGAGTACTCCTACTCTTATTACTAGCTCGACCATCATTATGTCCAAAAGGGTGGTGTCCTTAGTTTGCCTCACTTGCTACTGCTACTCCATTAGTAAGTAATGGACAAGTTTTCTGATAATGTCCCAACTCTCCACATTCAAAGCATCAAACATTCAAGCGTGGAGGATCTTGCACATTAGCAGCATAAGCTCTCTGTGGTTGTCTATCTCTGAAGCTCTGATTTTGTTTAGTTCTTCTTGTAATCCCTTGTTCTTTCATTAAGGGTTTAGCTTGTAGTAAAGCATCTTGTACGATGGTAGGTTTCAGGGCTTCCAATCACGAGCTAATTGGTTCTCTTACACCTTGATAAAAGCAAGCTACCTACTGCTCTATGATCATTGGTGGTGCGTAACTTCTAGGCCTTACAAACTTTGAGTAGTACTCTTTCAAGGATAAGCTATATCATTTGAAGCTAAAGAACTCATTCATATTTATCACTTCATGGACAGAGGGTAAGTATCTTTCCTTCATCGCTTGTTTGATTTTCCACCAACTCTAAGAGTTTTCTAATACTCCCATGTCACGACAATGTTGTTTCCACCATATTTTTGCTTCTCCTGAGAGGCAAAACATCCCTAGCATCCCTTGATTTGCAGGTGTGGTCCTTGCAGCAGACAAGTAATCATCTATAGATTCAATCTATACTTCCACATCTTTCTCAATAACATCACCCTCTCTTTTAAAAGGAGGTGGTTGCATTTGTTTGAGCAACAATTTCTTTTCTTGAATTTCCATGTAAATAGCATCATTCAAAGGTTTTTCCAATGTAGAAGTGATTTGAGGATTCCCTTGAGCGTACATCAATGTTTATAATAACTCAAATCAATAGGATATTTTCCAAACTTGGACTTATCCAGTCCACTAAAGCTCAGTCACATGACTTAACCAGTCATGACTTAACCAGTCATGACTTATACAGTCCATCAAAACTCAATCACATGACTTAACCAGTCATGATTATCTCAATCACATAACTTAACCAGTCATGCCTTATCCAATCCACCAAAAATTCACTTACATGACTCAATCTTTTAAACAACTCAATCTTTTATTCATAAACACATAAAAATGTCATATATGTATCTAGAAAAATTGATCAATGAGAAGATACAATAGAAGTTTCAATCACAATTGTGATACACATCAAATGAAATGTCGTAATATCTCCATGAGTTCGGTGATGGGTATAGAAAACCATACACACGAGGAATCTTGAAGGAATCTATACCCGTCACCCGACTCACGGAGATATTATGACATGTCAGTTGATCATGTGTATCACAATTGTGATTGAAACTTCTATTGTATTTTCTCATTGAGAGATTTTTCTAGATACATACATGAATTTTGATGTGTTTATGAATAAAAATATTGAGTCTTAGTAGATTGTATAAGTGGTGATTGGTTAAGTCATGTGATTGACAAAAGCTATGATCGGTTAAGTCATATGGTTAAGTTATAGACTAGATAAGTCATGATTGGTAAAGTCATGTGGTTGAACTTTTAGTGGACTGGATAAGTCTAAGTTTAGAAAATACCTTAGTGTTTTTAGTTATTATGAATATTAATGTTAATATATGCGTACACTCAGGAGAACCCTCAAATCACTCCTATAATGGAAAACCCTCAGAACGATGCTATCTATACGGGGATTCAGGAGAAGAAATTATTGCTCAAACAAAATGCAACCACCTTCTTTTAAAGGAGAGGGTGTTGATATTGAGAAGGAGGCAGAAGTATGGATCGAAGCTATGGATGATTACTTCTTGGTTGCAAAGACCACATCTGCAAACCAAGCGATGCTAGGGATGTTTTTCCTCTCCCATGAAGCAAAGTTATGGTGGAAACAACATTGCCGTGACAAGGGAGTATTAGATAACTCCCAGAGTTGGAGGGAAATTAAATAAGCAGTGAAGGAAAGATACTTACCTCCTGTCTATGAAGCATTGAAGATGAATAATTTCTTTAGCTTGAAACAATACAACTTATCCTTGGAAGAGTACTGCTCAAAGTTTGTGAGGCTTAGACATTATGCTCTACCAATGACCATAGAGCAACCAATCAGCTCGCAATTTGACATGAAACCTACTACTATGCAAGTTGCTTTTCTACAAGCTAACCCCTAAAGGAAAGGAGCAAGGGATTAGAAGAAGATTTGCACAAAATCAAAGTTTTAATGGTGCTAGACGTCCAATAAGGCTTCTCAATAATAATGGACAACCACAAAGATCTTATATTGCTAATGCTCAAAATCCTTCATGCCTAGATGTTTGATGCTTTGAATGTGGAGAGTTGGGACATTATCGGAATAGATGTCCACCTCTTACTAATAGAGCAGCAGTAGCAACTGAAGTAGATCAAAGACACCGTCCTTTTGGACATAACAGTGGATGAGGTGGTGGACGAGGTAGTGGGCAAGGAAGAGCAGCCAGAGCCTTTGGAAGAGGTCAAGGTATGAATGCCCATGCGCATGCAGTCGTAGGAGAGCCTACCCTTGGTGGAGAAGAAGAGAGAGCAACTATTTATACGGCCATTGACAATCCTCGAGCTCAAAGACAATTTGATGTTATTCAAACACCAGCCACCCATCAAGGTAAACCTTTTAACCTCCTCATCGATTGTGGCAGTACTCATTCTTTTCTATCCTCGAAATGCTTGCGAAAGTTAAA
This sequence comes from Adiantum capillus-veneris, assembly GCF_014529385.1. NCBI lineage: Eukaryota > Viridiplantae > Streptophyta > Polypodiopsida > Polypodiales > Pteridaceae > Adiantum > Adiantum capillus-veneris. The sequence goes on along the minus strand of NC_140959.1, from coordinate 9,756,398 downwards.
GCTAAATAAAAAACAAGCTAAACCCATTACAATAGAATTGGTTAATGGAAAAACTGTGGTATCACGACATTCTATGGGAACCCTTGACTTTGAACTAGGGGGACATGCTACTTCAGCTTTCTTTAGAACCCTACCAATTGGGATGTATAATGGAAGCCTCGCCCGCAAATGCCAATAAGAAAATTGCTTATACCGAAATCTAGCACAACATAAAATTTTTCCATGCATTGACAAGACCTGCATTGGCACAATTTTTTATTGCCCGAGCACAACACATACCCTTGACAATACCCTGTTGTCCAAGAGGACTCCAAGTAGGAGGGGGAGGCATTCTCAATGTGGACCTAATATTATGAATATTAGAGGGCAATGTTTTGTGAGATGCATTGAATTTTTGCGTTTGATTGTGATAATTTTTTACAAAATTTAGAGTAAGTGCTCTCATAATAGCGTCACAAGAGGAGTACGGGGACAATAGCCATATATGAGTCCCTAGGGACATGTGTACAATGTACATAGCGTTTTAGAATTCTATTTGAATGATTTTGATTTTTGTTGAGTTATTTTTTGTTTTATTTAGTTATTTTGAGATTTTCTTGAGAGAAACGTGGAAAAAATTCCATAATCCAGATGAAGAAAAGACTGAAGAGATGCTTGAGCTATACAAAGAGCAGAAAGTACACAAAAATGCCAAAATTCACGCGTATGTCTCGAAAGCCATATGCACAAGGCTATAATGTCAGAGGTAAGAAAAGAATGTTGATTAGTCTTCAACAATAATATGAGGCCAAACATGACTGAGAATGGTCATAAAACTCCGGGATGGCCTACAAGCACAAAGAAAGTTGGTGATGCGACTAAACAAAAGCACCCATCAAGTGTAAAGTTTCCGATGAGACACTTCATGTGACTACAAGTCCGTATATAGGAAGTATATCTTTATATTGTAAATCTTCTATCTTGTTTGTGACTTAATGAAGCCTAACAAAGAAAAGGGACTAACATCACTGACAAAAAAAGGGGGCAGAAATGACAATTTAGTCATCTATTGTGATAGATGTTTGCAAAAGCAACCAGGGGTCAAGCCAAATTTTGGCCATCAGTATTGGTTCTACATGTTTAGAGGATGCTCAGGGTATAATTCATTTCAAGTTTGGCAGCCAAAAGGTGCCAGAGATACCCATCAGTTGTTTTCAAAACTTGAATCCACAAAGTTAGCTTAGAAAGCCAAATACAAGTCCAAATCAAGCAAAACTTTGTCAATAGCCTATGACAAGCTAAAGGTGAAGAAAAAAATTGAAAAAAGATAGAAGTCTAACCCCTAGCCAGAGATGCAATTTTTCAAATTTGAAGCCATGATAGCCATCTACATACCTTGTACATCTATATGACTTTTGGGTACAAATGGACAATGATAGATCATAGATGGTCATCTATCATGAATGAGTGTATAAGTCCTTTTTGAAGCAAGTTACTAACTTGGGGAATTAATTGGGGTTTGTCAGGATTTAATTAAGTCATCTATCAAGTAGAAGCAGTATAATGATTTACACAACACACAAAAGCTAACACTGTCAAATGCAATTTTGATCACCTTGATGCAGGAACAAAGAAATCCCAATGAAGAAGAGCAAACACAAAAGGTAGACAATTGAAGACTCAAATCCTTAAGTTATTCCTGAAGCATTGGACATCAAAAGAGATTCTAGAAAGGAATTTACAGAGGCATCCAAAAGACACTGTACAAGCAGTGGAGCAAAAGACAACAAAGACCGCACCGACATTGATAATCAGGTCATGTCAAGGACAACATAAATTTGGAGGGGAGGAGTGTTGACCCATGGTTCAATAGTACGGCATAACTCAATTTTTGTACCAAAGTCTTATTTTTTGAGAGTTATGAAATGATGCGGATTATGGTTAAAAACATCATTTGTAATGAGTAGCTATTTTAGTTGCAAAAGCCGGGGTGCGATGGCACTTCCAGATTGTAAATTAGAAAGCCATTTGACCCATTGAACTCTATTTTTGGTTTAACCTATGGTAGCCTTAGTATATAATGTACCTCGGTCGTTTTGTAAAGAGAACTTTTAATCTTAATCAAGGTATTGTGCTATCGCCGACTCTGTGTGAGAGAGGAAGAGAGAGAGCGTGAGCTTCATCTTGACGCTACTCCTGGCTCGCTCATTGCATTGGAGATTTGATTGCACCATTGTGATAGGCTCAGAGAGAGTTACGCAACAATTCCAAACATTCCACATGAAACGGAGCACATGCGCTAACACATCTATGACCTATTTGTGGTCATAAGTGTATTAAATGACGGTTTTTTTCTGCGTGCAAGTAGTCATTAGAATCATGGAGACATAAGCTAAGCATAAGTTCTCATAGATTTCAATTTTGTGCACTTTCAAAACTCTCCTCTGTCTTCATATGCGTTTGCCACAGTTGGGTTTGGAGTGAGGATTTTGAGTATAGAGGCTTTGGGGTAGGTGTCCCCTAGTGAGGGGATGGTGTTCCTTAAGTTTCATACGATTCTGGTATGATTTGGTGAGTTTCCTTCCGGTTGTGTGTATGTGGGATGGGTGGTGTAGTTGAGAGCAGTGAGATTCTTGATTTTGGTTTAGTTGGCCTTCCAGAGTGTTCTATGTGTGGGATGGTCTTAGCCTGACAAGCTATAGAGATAGCCTCTGTGCACCTATCGTGTCATCTGTGTCCTCGATTGACATTATGTTGATCTACGTAGTGTTGCATGCACTTTATAGGTGGTGTGATTTGCTCCCACAACACTGATACAATCAAGAAGCATTCAACTCCACTTTGTCTGGCTCATAATCACATAAATGTTTACAATTTAAATCCTAAAATCAATAAATTATAAAGGCTTAAGGCTAGAGATGTCCATATTACTCAAAAAAGATAAAAAATTACACCTTGGCAACCTCACTGCTTCTTCAAGGCTTTGAGTAAATTTGTAATACTTTATCCGAAGCTTTTTATCTGCATTTTTTAGGAACTGTAAGTCTATCAGAGTGGTGAGCTCCATACTGGTGTATCCCAGAGATCTAGCATGAGGGTTTTCTACCACAGGGCTAAAGATTTTGGATATGAAAGTGAAGAACCCCATTAGATTGATTCTTTGAATGTTTGCATATAGTACGAGGGCAAGAGCATTACCCTGGTGTATATACCATATATAGGAATTTGTCATCGATTGATCAGATAAGTCATAACAAAGCCCATGATTTCTTTCTAGAGATGCCATGCATGGTGCATCTATTTGCTCTGCTTGGTGGAAGGTCTGGCGTGAGGATCAGCTTTGCTATCTTTATGAGCATGGTGTATGCTATGTGTAGAATTCTCTTCAAGATAGATATAGCCTCTTATACTATCTTGAGCATGTAGTCCTCGTTTGCCTTGCCTTTGGGTGGACTCAATGTCTAGGGTAGTTGAGTCATGTACGATGTTCCTTGAGGATAATTTGATGATTGCCCCAACTTTGGACTACACATGGCAAAAGGTTGAATCCTTGCAAATCTTTGGTGAAGCTTGAGTGTACAGGATCAGGTACCTTGTATGCTTTTTTGGCCAATACTTTCTCCAAGTCGGGTGTGGATCTCTTATGTCCACGGCTTGATCTTTCACCAATATTTTCTTGACTTTGATACTTCTCTACCTCATAAGAGGATATGGGAGAGATTGTTGATTCCATGTGTATATGATTTGATGGATGTTTGCTAGGCAACATTGGCTGAGTGTAAGTTTTGTTGCTCCCAAGCCATTGCTTCCTTCCATATATATTCAGTTGTTGTCTCTGTGCTCACTTTTAAAGCTTTTTCAGCTTCAATTGTGAAGCTATCATCGCAAGCTCTACTATTGATGACTCTAGAGGTACGACGCTAGTGTTATCTTCTTCTTCATACTATAGGAATTGGAGTGCCTTTGTCTCTGGTGGCACTAATTCAGACAACTCTTCTTTAGGAGTTTTTGCTTGCCCTTTAACTACTCTTGGGCTACTGCTAAGTCCACTTGCAATTCTGCTATCTATTTTTGATATGCCTCCTCCTTAATTATGAAAGAGAGTGAGAGCTCCATTCTTTGCATTTGCTCCAACTTGAGCTCAGTTTCCAAATCCTTGTTTTGCTTCTCCATTGAGTGATAGGCCAGGTTGGATCCTTGCAATGTGAGGACTGTGGGGTTGGCCTTTAGCTTCTCCAACAGTTCACTTTGGTCTTTTAGGCATGCCTCGGCTTGTGTTCCTTGGAGATTGGCTACTTCTAGCTAGGTCTGCAACCACTGTGCATGTGCATTGGTGTCAAGTAAAGTGGCATTTACTTCATGCAACTTCTTCTCATGACCTTCATTGATTGTGGTCAGCTGTTGCACCAAGGTGTCATCGGACAACTATATAGTGCTAGCTTCTTATAGGCTAGCAATCTTTACCTATGATTGTTTGTACAGATGGCTATATTCTTCCACAAAGGCATCTGCCAAGTCTATTTTGGCAATTAAGTCTAAATTGGCGGCCTCAATTTGCTTGATTTTATTTTCTTTGCCATAGAGTACGGTCTTCATCTTTACCACAATGTGATGTGCAAATTGTGCATCTCCTCAATCTCCTATATGCTAGTTGTTTGAGAAGTACTAGCTTCCTCTTTGTGATCTTCTAGCTGCTCATCTTCTTGTACTTTTTCTTGTACTGTTTCAACATGTGTGGTGTCTTTTGGGGTTGATAACTTTGGATCTTCTTGAAGCTCCATTTGTTGTGCAAGCTCTTGTTGGTCTTCAGTTTGTTCAACATCTTTCTCAATATCCTCCTTGCCTTTATTCACTACTGCCTCACTAGTGCTTAGCTTTGGCGGCACTAGTCCTTCCATTTTCTCTTCTTGTTGGATATTTTCTAGTGGTGGCTGACTTCAGTCCTCAACGGGGATGGTACATCTCCTTGTGTCGTCTCAGAGATGGGAGAGAGTTGTGCCTTTGCTAATTGCGTTTAGTCTCTGGCCAAAGCAATGGGAAAATTGGATGGTCATGGGAAGAGTAAAAGTCTTCCCCCATCCCTAGGAAGGAGGGGGCGAGCCCTTTTACTAGGGGATGAGAGAGAAACACACACACACACACACACTCCAAGGCCCCCCCTTACACAAAGGGAATACTGGACACATGTCAGGCTCCTAGACCAGTTGCCCCCAATCTCCCCTCAAGTACTATTGGATGGCCATAGAGTTGGACCAATGAGAATTAGGCTAGTGTAAAGTTAGTTTAATCAATTTAAAAAAGCTTGATAAAAGAACCAATAGTTAAGCTCCCTAGAAGACTATTGGATAGTCTACCAAGGGGTCCAATGACCATTTAGCAGCTCAATGGCTTGCACGATTCCTATTGGCCAAAAGACTAAGAGGTCCAATAAGAGTTTAATTGAATTATTTAATTACCTAAAGCTCTCACAAAAGGGAGAAGGGGGACACTTGTCAAAAGGCTATCAACTATGCTTCTAATTTGTGATTGGCTAAGCTTTACAGGAGCCAATGGGAGGCTAGCATGAGCAAAAAGCAAGAGGAATTGACCAAGATGAGAGAGAAGGCTGTATTTTACTCTAACTCATTGCCACACACACACACAACTCATGTGTGCAAGAAGAACTTCATCTCCTTCTCCAAGCATTGAGAAGTAGAGGCCTACACCTACACCTCTTGGCTATGGAATGCAAATCCAGCTTCAATGGCATGCTCATCTCCTCTACCATGATAATTACTAATCTAAGCTATGTAATTAGAGTGATTATGTGAGGATAATACTTCTTTCTTGTAAGATACCCATTCTTCCTCTCAATCTATCCTTATTCCCTACTAGATCTCACCATTTTTGAAGGTATGTGAGGTCTTGGGACTAAGGCTAGGGACATTAGGTGTGTTTTTTGAGCATAATTTGGTGCATGAAGCTTCCATCTTCATTGCACCAACGAGTTTTATCAAGGAAAACAAGAACTATATTGTACAAAGTCTCCTTTGATGGGAGAAGCTATAATACAAAGCCTTTATGGAGGGGGGACCAGCTCCATGTAAATCTGGTCCTCAACTATTGTCAGTTGTTCTATTTCTCTCTTTTTTCAAGTATTGTCAATGCCAAATTAGCTAGGTGTAAATTGCTATGTAGTTTTCTCAAATTAAGTACTCTATGCTCATTAGGAACTTATTCTTAATGAAATGCTCACTATGTTATCAATTTCTGCTACACATAAGTTACTAGTGCATTAAATGTTACATTGGTATTAGAGCTATTGGTTTCTCTTTTCTTGCTCAAGAAGAGAGGTCCTCAAACTTGCTACAAATGGTCGGTGTTATTAGTTGCAAAAGGGTAAGTAGAATAGGGATTTTTCATCCCTGAAGCACGCCTGCTTTATGAAGTTAATGGGGAACAGTCAAGAGCTATGGTCTTAATAATGGAGTCCTATGGGGCTTGCCTATGGCTTAACCATTATTGAGCTAGTAGAAGCTTGACACGAACCGGTGTTGTCTTGGCTCTATTGAACCCTCTCTTCTATTCCTGCAATTAATAATATTCGAGCCACGGGTATAGATGCTTGAGTGCTTATCTTTGAAGGTAAAGAGGGGTAGTAGCTAGGTCTTGAGGCGCCAAAGTACAAGTAAAAGTAAACAACTAAAATTTGCTAGTATGGTTTACAAGGGAAAAGAGATTGAAATAAATGTTTGATAGCTTTGATTTTGCTAATGAAAGAGCAACTAATGATGCCCCTATGCTTGTGAACTATCTTGTTTCTAGACTTCAACAACAAGCCCTGGGCAACCCATCCCTCCAAGGTGAAGTGTTACAGCAATCGCGCACCCATGGTATTCTCCAAACTCCCCACCAAGAATAGAGAGTACCTAGGAAAGCTCCTTGTGAGACTTCCAAAAGAGGATTCTCTCTGATAAGGGAAGAAGAGGAGGATCTGTACGAAGGGCTCAAAAATTTACTACTTGATGATGCATCTCCCTCTCAAAGGAGAACCCAAATTTCAAAGGTAGAGCCCCCACAAAAAGACCGAGAAAGAAGTGAGTCTCCTGTCACCTCGACGGAGATGGTTCCACGAAGACGGCGGGAAAAACGCTCTCCAACACCCCCTAAACCGAGAATACCATTGCATACTTCTCTACACCATAAGTGGGACGAGCAAAAACAAGAGAAGAAAAAGGCAAGAAAGAGATCACCCTCTTCTCCATCTTCTTCATTCTCTTCCTCTTTTGAAGAAAGTGATGGTGCAAACAAGGAGGAACAAGGGAAGAAAAAGGCGAGAAAGAGGTCACCCTCTTCTCCATCCTCCTCATACTCTTCCTCTTCTGAAGAAAGTGATGGTGCAGCTCTTGAACCACCTAAAAGAAGAGGGCATAGGAAATCCTTTACCTCCTGGAAGAGCTCATCCAAGCTCGAAAAGTTTAGAGAGGGAGGAAAGAACATCTTTTTCCTTACCTACAATGGCACCTTTGGTGCTACAGACAAAGTCTTGGCCTTTATCCAGCAACTCGATGTGGCGTTTGGAGATGAGGGCTTCATGGGGTCCTCTAAGCTACATCATGTAGCTATGCATTTTCAAAAGTCCGCCACAGGAAATGGTGGTCTAGCCTAAAAGAAAATGGTGAAGATCCACGAACATGGAAAGCTTTAAGAGCTTCCATCATGAAGCAGTTTTTGGCTACCGATGCCAAAGACAAAGTACTCACCGAATGGCGAAGCTTGAAGCTCTCTCCCTATGAATCTATTCACAAATATGTAGACGAGTTTTGGGATTTACACCTCAAAGCCATTGTCTTCAAAAAGATAGGTTTTGGAGAGCAAAAACAACAATTTTGTGCGGGCTTAACCGAGGATATGGCAAAGTATGTTAACTCCCAACGGCCACACACCATATCTGCGGTCATACACCATACTATGGTGGCTTCAAGAATCAACTTCCAACAAGGGGCTAAGAGAAATCTTAAGCGCACGGAAAACAAGGACCATAACGAGCCTAAGGGGAAGGACAACGTCCAAAAGTCTCCCAAAGGCAACGCCAACAACAACAAAGCTAAGGAGAAGGGAGTTTATAAAGGAAAAATTAAACTCTCTCCTAAAGAGCTAGAGTGTTATCAAAAAGATAACCGTTGTTTCAGGTGCGGGGAGCAACGGCATGCCTATCATGCTTGCCCCCACAAGAATACACGTAATGAGCCTCCTAGAGCTACTATGGTCAAAATTCAAGGAGAGAAGGCTCAAAACAAAGGATCTCCTCTATGCCATGCTTGGGGAAAGGTAAGAGAACATGATGATTTTATTCTCTTTGACCATGGTTCTACTCACAATTTCATATCCACAGAGTTTGCCACCAAGCTAGGCATTCAAGCCTATGAGATGGGAGATGTCCTACCTGTCAATGGTGCTTTCAAGGGGCAAGAAGCCTCAGTCACTCCCTTAATTGGGAAATTGAGGCTCATGTGGACAAGGAGGATTTCTTCGTCTCTCCTCTCAAGCATGAGGATGTAATCCTAGGGGCACCATGGTTTGATTGCATGGTTGCCAATGTTAAATTCCCTAAAAGGCAAATCTACTTTAGGTTCAGGGAAAAATATATACATAGATGCTAAGGAGTTGGGTGGTACCATACCCCTTGTACATAAGCAAGATTTCAATAAGTCAATAAAGAGCTCTATTTCCGTGTACATGATGTAATGAAATTGGCCTATTTAATTTGAGAGCAGCGGAAATTAATGAGAGTACTTTTGAGAAATGACTTTGTGAGCATAGCGGATGAACATAATTGAAGATAGCAACATAATCATAGCAATTAGTTAACTTGGCATGAACAATAATTTTGCAAGAGAGAGAATTTAGAGAACATGACAACAGTTGAGGACCGGATTTATGTGGAGCCGGTCCCCCCTCCAATAGGCATTTGTATTATGATTTCTCCCATTAAGAGAGACTTGTTACAATACAATCTTTGTGTTCCTTGTGACCTAGGTGATGCAATGAAGATGGAAAGCTTCATGCATCACAAACATAACATAAACTTGAATAAATCTTTAACTATCCCAAGCCTCAGTCCCAAGACCTCAAACACCTTCGAAGGTGAAGAGAGCTAGCAGGGAATGAGGGTAGGCAAGAGGAAGAAGAAACATTTCGTAGGAGAAAGAATTAGTTCCTCACTTATCATAACTCTTGTTGCTAGCATACATAATAGCATAGTAATGAAGAAGAAGGAGATGGCAAGCTTAAGCATTGAAGCATGGCTCTTGGTTGGATTTGCACTCCATATCCAAGAGTGTTGGTGTAGGCTCTCAACCTCTACTTGCTTGGAGAAGGAGAGGGAGATCTTGCACTTTACATAGCACACAATGAGAGTGTTTGTGAGTGTGTGTGGGTGAGTATACCCCCTAAGCAACCCCCTAGCTTGCTTGGGTCGACCCCCCCTTGTAGCTCATGCTTGAAGCTCATTGGACCCCTCCAGGCCTAGCCAATCACAAGCAGGAGGCATTACAAGCAGCAAGGGTAGCCTTGAGACAAGTGTCCCCCTTTCCCTTTTGAGAGAGAGGGCTAGATAAATGCTAAATCAATTAATTAAATCTCCTAAATTATTATTGGACCCCTTGGGTGGCCAACCAATAGGCTTCAGGCACACCATGAGGGCAACATGAGGAGGAACTTGACAAGTGTCCCTTTTGCTTTCTTTGTACCATGCATGCCTTGTGTGAGTGTGTGGGTGTTCTCTCTCATCCCCCCTCATGTAGGGCTCACCCCCTCCTTGTAGGGATTGAATCTTTGACTTTTTGACACCTCAAGCCCCTCATGCATAGGCCCAGTTCCCACCACAAGCTTGGCTCATAAGCACTTTAAGCTTGGGTTGGGTTCTCACCTCAAGTGCAACCCTAGCATCTCAAGCATGTCAAGCACCTCAAGCATCTCAATAATTAAGCATCTCAATAATTAAGCACCTCAATCATCTCAAGCACCTCAAGCACCTTAGTCATCAAGCATGACAAGCAGGACAAGCACCTAGAGCTGGGTCGGCTTCCTGCGCCTCACGCTTAGCCCTAGCTTACCTAAGGTCAAAGGCCTTTTACACACATTATTGGAGGTCTTCAATGACGCTAACCCTAAGGTCTTATGCTCCATTTGTTAGCCTTGCTCTTTGATAGACCATCTCTCATTTGGGCCCCTTTACCATTGGCCTCGTGTTGAGATAGATCTATAAGCACATGTCTATATCTTAACACTTGTTCCCGTTTATTCTCCCACATTAAGTGATCAATTTAATATGAGAAAATCATTTGCGTTGGTTAGATATTAGATATTATATTTTATGACACATGATTTTTGTTAAAGATTCTCAAAATGAATCTAATGCTTTAGCAAAAGAAAATATAAACAATCAGAAGGAATTAGAGTTATCCAATTTCCTCAAGGGGTTCCAAGATGTCTTTATTGACGATATCCCTTGTGAACTACCTCCCAAATGAGGCCATGATGACCATGCAATTGAACTTCTTCCACGAAGCTGACCACCTAATAAACCTCCTTATCGAGTTTCTCAAGCTCAACAAGAGGAGATTATGCGGCAAGTGCATGAGTTAGTTGAGAAAGGCATGGTTAGGCCTAGCTCATCTCCATTTTGTTCACCAATATTATTAGTGCAAAAGAAAGATGGCACATATCGTATGTGTGTCGACTATAGAGCACTAAATAGGATCATTATCAAGAATAGGTTCCCGTTCCACGGGTAGAAGACCTATTTGATCAACTACAAGGATCGATCTACTTCAGTAGGATTGAGCTAAAAAGTGGCTACCATCAAATAAGGATAGTTGATCAAGACATTGTAAAGACCGTATTTCGCACTAAGTTCGGTCTTTATGAGTACAATGTCATGCCTTTTGGCTTGACCAATGCACCAGCCACATTTAACGGCGTGATGGAGAAACTATTCAAGCCTCATCGAACCTTTACTGGAGTGTTCTTTGATGATATAATCATCTACTCTAATTCATTAGACGAACACAAACAACACCTCTAGGTAATATTTCAAGTTTTATGAGAGAATAAGCTTTATATAAACCCAAAGAAAAGTGAATTTTCCTTACAAGAGATTTAGTATTTAGGTCACATTATCTCTCAAGATTCCATCCAAATGTATCCATCAAAGTTAGAGGTGATAAAAGGATGGCCTAATCCAAGGAATTTGCATGAACTAAGAAACTTTACAGGTATATGTGCTCACTATAGACGCTTCATAGAAAAGTTCTCACAAATCGCAGGACCATTACATGACCTAACCAAGAAAAACATTAGGTATATATGGTCCACCAAGGAGAACAATGCTTTTGAAAAGCTTAAAGAGAAGCTTATCTCTCAACATGTGCTTACATTGTGGGATCTCTCAAAGCCATTTGAGATCCAATGCGACACTCGTGGTGATTGCCTTGGAGCTGTTTTGCTCCAAGAAGGGCACGCCATAGCCTATGAAAGTCGAAGGCTCGACCTTGTTGAGAAATCTCTAGGCTTATATGCAAAGGAACTCGTAGTAGTTCTACATGCTCTAGATTTGTGGAAGCACTATTTATTGGGGACTCCTTTAAACAGATCACCAAAGCCTTAAGTACTTCATGACGCAGACAAAGCTCTTCGACAAACAAATGAGGTGGGCAAATTTCCTTTTGAAATTTCATTTTCATATTGCTCATTGTTGGCAAGCATAATGAAGTAGCCGATGCACTATCAAGACAACCGAGAGGAGTGAATGCGGTATCCTTAGAAACTCACAATGATCTATCTTCTATGATAGATGAGTACGCTATTAATCTCGATTTTAGAGATGTGATTTTAGCCATTACACTAGGGAAGAAGGAAGAACCATTTACCCTACAAGATGGTTATCTTCTCTATGGCAATAGAGAATGCATTACTAACTCACTACGTGAGAAAGTAATGTATGAATCTCATGCTCCTCCTTATGCGGGACATAAAGGGATTCAATCTATCCTAAAAGGGATAGAAACATATTTCTATTGGCCTGCCATGAAAGCAAACATACAGGAGTATGTTTCAAAATGTGCGGTATGCCAAAAGATGAAGTTTGATAGAGGGAAGAAATTTGGATTGCTTCAACCATTGCCAATCCCTAATTCACCATGGGAGAGCATATCCATGGATTTTATCTTTGGATTGCCCAAGTCTATCCATGGGAATACAAGAATATGGACAATAGTAGAGAGGTTTAGCAAACAAGCACATTTCATACATGTCAAAAAGACTATCAAGGCCCACCAAATGGCAACCCTCTTTATATCACAAATCTTCAATTACCATGGCTTGCCAATGTCTATAATGTCAGATAGAGATCCTAGAATGACCAGTAATTTTTGGAAGGGTCTCTTTGAGAATTTAGGTACAAGGCTATAAACTTCTCTTGGCCTATCATCCCCAAACGGATGGCCAAAGTCAAATAGCTAACCTAACCATTCTTGATCTACTAAAAGATTATGTCACTAAAGTAGATCAAAAGTCCCACTGGGAGAAGTAATTACCCTTAGTGGAGTATGCTTACAATAGCATTGTACATACCTCCACGGGAAAAGCACCTTTTGAGGTGATAGAAGGAAGATCAAAAATTCCCCTGCTACTCAAGGTACATGGGAAGATCTTTGTTGCAGATGAATATAGCCAAGACCTACAAGAATCTTTTCAAAAGATTAAGGATGTTATATCCATCTCTCAACAAAGGCAAAAGGCTACTGCTGATAAGCACAGAAGAGCCCTAGCCTTTAAACAAATTGATTGGGTCTTGCTTAAGTTTCCCAAGGCTTGATTAAGTTATACAACTGGCAAGAATCCTATGGGACACCAAAAGTACTATGCTAAGTTAGAAAAAAGGTACTATGGTCCCTTCCATATTTTTAGGCCAATCAATGAGATGGCCTATCAACTCAAGCTGCCAAGCCATTGGCTCATACACAATGCTTTCCATGTGAGCTTACTAAAGCCTTACAAAGGAGAGCCACCTCAAGAAGCAATCATTGAAGACCCACCGGAGATCAAGGACCAAGAAGAGGTGTTGCAACCCGAGTCCATTCTCTGACACAAAGACAAGGTATTACGAGGTGGTAAGACTATTCGATGATATCTTATCAAGTTTAAAAATTATCATTTTGAAGATGCTATATGGATGCAAGGCATACAATAAAGGATAACCTAAACCTTGTCAATGCTTACAATGATTCCCTAGAGTAAGCAAATGTAAATATCTATAAATGAACAAAGTTTTTGTCTTATAAAAACTCTTTCTTTCTTTATTGTGCACAAATGTTAATAAGTATGCATGCTTAGGATCATGTTTGTGGAGACGATGTCTCTCGAACACCAAGTAGAGCTTGGCACTCTACTAGGGAAGATTGATATGGACTAATGTGCAGACATGCTTGCCGCAGCTAAGGCTCTCAAGCACCAAATGGACTAGTCATCCATTTCGAAACAGTGTCATAGGGTAAAATAGGGATCCTCTACCCACTAGCAAACGGACTAATGACTAGGCTTTATCTTCTCTACCTCATAGTCGAGGACGACTATGATTTTAAGAGAGAGGTAATGTCATAAAAACTAATATCTAATACTCCCAAATGATTTTCTCATGTTAAAGTAATTATTTAATATGGGGAAGTAACAGGGGAGTAAAAGCTAGAATTTTGGTAAGGCTGCCTGACCGGTCTTTGTCAGGGATCGAAAGGAGGGAAAATAGGGACCCAAAGGGGGACGGTCCGCAAAAGCGAAATGTGCTTCAATGGGGCTTCAAAGACGTAAGATTAAGACTTCCATATGCTAAGGTTCCAAAAATTAACTCATTTATCCAATGGCCAAAGCAAGGGGAAAATTGAATGGTCATGGGAAGACTAAAAAGTCTTCCCACATCCCTAGGACGGAGGGGGCGAGCCCTTTTAGTAGGGGATGAGAGGAAAGCACACACACACACACACACACACACTCTCCAAGGCTCCCCCTTTACACAAAGGGAATACTTGACACATGTCAGACTCCTAAGCAAGTTGCCCCAATCTCCCCTCAAATCTTATTGGATGGTCATAGAGGTGGACCAATGAGAATTAGGCTAGAGTAAGGTTAGTCTAATCAATTTAAAAATGCTTGATAAAAGAACCAATAGAATTAAGCTCCCTAGAAGACTATTAGTCAGTCTACCAAGGGGTCCAATGAGCATTCAACAGCCCAATGGCTTGCTTGATTCCTATTGCCCAAAAGACTAAGAGATCCAATGAGAGTTTAATTGAATTATTTAATTACCTAAAGCTCTCACAAAAGGGGAATGGGGGACACTTGTCAAAAGGCTATCAACTATGCTTCTAATTTGTGATTGGCTAAGCTTTATAGGAGCCAATGGGAGGCCAGCATGAGCAAATAGCAAGAGGGGTCCACCAATATGAGAGAGAAGGCTGCATTTTACTCCAACTCATTGCCACACACACACACAACTCATGTGTGCAAGAAGAACTTCATCTCCTTCTCCAAGCATTGAGAAGTAGAGGCCTACACCAACAACTCTTGGCTATGGAACGCAAATCCAACCAAGAGCCAAGCTTCAATGGCATGCTCATCTCCTCTACCATGCTAATCACTAAGCTAAGGTATGTTATCAGAGTGATTATGTGAGGAGAATACTTATTTCTTGTAAGATACACCTTCTTCCTCTCAATCTATCCTCATTCCCTGCTAGCTCTCACCATTTTTGAAGGTGTGTGAGGTCTTGAGACTAAGGCTAGGGACACTAGGTGTGTTTTTCAAGCATAATTTTGTGCATGAAGCTTTCATCTTCATTGCACCAACGAGTTTTTTCAAGGAACACAAGAATTGTATTGTACAAAGTCTCCTTTGATGGGAGAAGCTATAACACAAAGCCTTTATGGAGGGGGGACCGGCTCCATGTAAATCCGATCCTCAACTTTTGTCAATTGTTCTATTTCTCTCTCTTTTCGAGTATTGTCAATGCCAAATTAGCTAGGTGTAAATTGCTTTGTTGTTTTTTCAAATTAAGTACTCTCTTTATGCTCATTAGTAACTTATTCTTAATAAAATGCTCACTATTTTATCAATTTCCGCTACACACTAGTGCATTAAATGTTACAAGCTCGTTCCATTTTGGTGATCACAATGGCTTGAGCTACATTGCTCTTAACAAACAAACTACTTCCTAATCGGCGTTAGAACTATCAAAAATCAACCATGCCACCTAGATGAGTTTCACATGGTAGAAGGCCAACTACCAGATCATGGATGAAGCAGACCCAGTCAGCCTCATCGACGAATAGTCAAAGCGAGCATCTATACTAAGAGAGAACCTGGGAATGAGATAGATTTTCCTTTAGGACCAAGAACAATTAATGAAACAAGGGATTCTCAGTACTTGACCCATTCCACATGAGGACACGTAGAGAGAGTGAAAAGACGAACCCGATCTCATGGATCTCAACATAGCTGGAAACATATTGAGGATAGTGAGGGAATAAGCGGAGTCATCAATTCACAGGTCATAAACCAACAAAGAAGATGGAAGAAGACACAATGGTTGAGATTGGTGAAGACAATGATTTGAAAGCTAATACAAACCACTAAAATAAAAGAATATCCAAAGACAAGAAACCAGCTCACAGAGCCAAAACAAAAGACCATAGATTTGATGAATGCTCACAATGTACATATTGCAAGGCCTTTGGTCATGTATGGAATAATTGTGGCATTAGGATTCATCATTTCAAGAAGGGAAAATATTTATCAATGATTGCATTGACGAATCCTAAGGCAGATCAAGAGACCACAGATTTGATGAATGCTCACAGTGTACATATTGCAAGGCCTATGGGCATTTATGCAACAATTATGGCATTATGATTCATCATTTCGAGAAGGAAAAATATTTATCAATGATTGCATTGATGAATTCTAAGGTAGTGAAGGCAGATGGAACATGTGGTTTCAAGGAAAATGAAACCAGCACATGTATTGGTAATGGCAGAACAAGTGCCAATAAGATTCGTGACTAGAAGTAAAGGTGTCATGATTGAAGAAATTCCAGATGAACCTAAGAAGAAGCAAACCATTGAAACTAAGAAATGGGAGTAGCAGAGAGATGTATCGAAAGTGAAAGGCAAAGAGAAGATAGCTAATGAATGGAAAGAACGACGAGAGCTGGCAACCAAGATTACAAAGAATCTGGCAAAGAAGATGCTAGGACAGCCAGAGTGTTCAAATGCCAAAACAATCAAAAAACTACATCCTCAGCCTTCAGGGGCTCATGAAAAAGCACGGCAAATAGGGGAGAAGGTAATATTGGGATTAAATGAATCCATGATAGCTGCAGTTCAGAGTTTTGTTTGAAGAAGTACGGCTAGTCAACTTAGACTTGACCGAAGTTGGAGGCACTGAACTGATGAAGGACCATCCAGAGAGTCTATCACAGGGTCAGCCAATGACCAGACAAGGGAAGTCAGCCCAATGGAACTGCAAAGACAGCCAAGAGGAGAAAACTTCCAATTCAAATTGTAGGTTTGATAATGAGCTTGACGAAATATATGTGGAGGTCTATGAAAGGATTCAAAAATTGATGATAGAACTAGATGATTTTAGATGCACATTGCTAGAAGCTGCAAAGTTTGTAAGATAAAAGAGGAAGGCTGGAATTGAAGCAAGAATAGTGGACATAACAACCATTAGGGATGATGACATTCTAGTTATTCAGGTTGATTATAAGCTAAGGAAGCACTGGGAAACATTATCAAGAGTGATACTAGATGGGGGAGTTGGAGTCAACATCCTCGGAGAGCATTTGAGGCTAAAACTTGGGATCATTGATTTGAAACTAGCACCATTCATAGCTAGAATGATTGATTATAGGGTGGTCCAGGCTATAGGATGGATTGAGAACATGCATATTAGGGTTGGTAAAGAGAAGTTCAAGACCAGCTTCTTAGTCCTAGATGTATAGACTATGCTAATGGCAGGCACACTAAGAATTCACGGATCCAATAGGTGAATACAAGTAAACACTGATAATATAAAAAGTTGTAAGAAAGCTCTCAAACCAGAGGAGCTATGCAAAAAGTACAGTACTAAGAATATTCAGAAATTGTTGGCTTCAATGAAGATTTTCCCATTAATAGAGATAGATTTGAGTGGTCTTGATGGACAAAGAACAAGCTAAAAGGCACAAAAGACAATACCTAGATCAATTCACTAAGCTAAATCCTGAGGAAAGATCGGTATACTTAGATGGATGACCACCAGAGTAGCAAGCATAAGATAAGTTTGACTTTAGATAAATAGAGGAAACGAGTCAGGGGGACTCAAATCAAGGGTACCAAGTAGTTGATCAAATAGAAACAGGGAATGGATTACTCGAGTTAAGCAACCCCTTCAATGATTATACTGCTAGCATAAGGATTGAAAAGGAATCTGAGTCACTGGCCAAGTGAAAGGGAAAAGGCCCAAATTGACTGCTTCCAAATGATCAAGAAGTGGAAGAATGGAAGCTCGCTGAGAGGAGAACCTTCAAATGATCAAAACTAATAAGCATTTGAAGCCAATAATTAAGGAAAAAGCAATTCCAAAAAAACAAGGATGTATTTGCCTAGGAACACATTGATCTGAAAGGAGTAGATCCAAAGGTGTCCCAGCATCAAATACCACTAAAACCAGATGCCAGATTAGTGAGGCTACAAAGATACAGAATGAACCCCAACTATGCCAAGAAGGTCAAGGAGAAGATAAACAATCTTCTCAAGGCAGGGTTCATAACAAAGGTTGCAAGCGGTGACTAGCTATTTCCAATAGTGGTCGTTCTCATGAAGAATGAAAAGCTGAGGGTACGTGTGGATTACAGGAAGTTGAATCCTCATAGCATCAAAGATCCTTTTCCACTACCCTTTACAAACATGTTATTGGATGAGATTGCAAGCTATGAAATGTACAACTTTATGGACAGTTATAACATCTACAATCAACTAATAATTGCACTTGTAGATCAAGCTAAAAAAAAATTTATCATTGAATGGGGGGCATTCATGTACCTAGTCATGCCATATGGACTCTATAATGCTCCACCAACAACTTTCTAGAGATGTATGATGGAGATACTCATTGAATTTTTACACAAATTTTTTGCCATATTCGTGGATGATTTCACCATCTTCTCCACCAAGGAAATGCACCAAGTCTACTCTGAGCTCAATTAGGATTACAAAGATACAAGAGCAGAATAGCTCTAATATACAAAGCACTAGTCGAAAAGAGATCCAAGATATCCCTCAAAATGAATAGTGACCCTTATATAAAGCCTTCGAACTAAATCTCTCATTGATTGTCCATTGTACCAGTTACTTTAGTAACTACCTTTGAGTTACCACAGTCATCGCCTTTGAATTACCAATCTACATGTCCTCAACTGGCAAATGTTCCCGTTGTCTACATTCCTTCCCTTTTTTCTTTGAATTTTGGTATATTCCAAAATTTCAGTAGTTGTTGGTGATCACTTAGGCAATGTCAGGCCATCAAACCCTCCTTCATTTATCTACCGCCTTCTTCTTTTGTGGCCGGTAAAGGACTCTCAGTGGTGCATTGGAATTGCTTGAGCACTGGAACCACCCCTTTCTTTCTAAATCAATCTGTTAATGGCTTCCTATTTCAGTTGCTCTCTGCACTCAGTTATCAGTTCTATCTCATAGGGTGTTAAGGCCTCCCCAATCTTTGTATTAAAATCAAATAGGGTGTTTTTACCTTTGGTTGATCGGGCCCTTGCAAGTTTGTGGCAAAAGGATACTGTATGGATCCATCGTACTCGTAGTAGGGTTGATTGACTTTAATATCTTTGCTTCAAATAATACTTTAACCATTCCTTTGAATTGTTGTTCAGAGGCTACCCTGTTTGCCAATTCCTTTTACAAAATTTTGGAGGCTTTGACATTTAACTGAATAAGCACATTGGTGATTCTTGATCAATACACTAATATGGCTTCTCCATTGGCCCATTTTGAGACGAAAACTCCTGAGATATTCTTTCATCTCTTCTATTACCAGCTTCTCTTTAGCTTTGTTGAGAGCCTCCCGCCATGCAGCCCATTAAACTTTCTCCTTTCATACCATTCCCTAAGTTGATGACAATGCAAAAATATATTTGGTTGTCAGTAGGCTCAATATACTTTTGGGTATTGCAGGAAAGAGGAAAGGTAATTCTTCCTCCTTTGTAGGAATGGCATAAACTAAAAACAACCAATTTGGAAACGACTCAAGGAAATTCATGACAATCTCATTTTTTTGTTACATCATTTTCCTAGTAATCTTGAGCAGATGGAAGAGGCTCTTGAGATGCATTTCCTTTTCCCTTAGTGTCATCTGGGTCTTTGGTCCCTTGCTATTGGTGGCATTATTTTTCAGTAGTGTCTTGATCCGTTGGTCCAAAACTCCTCTAGCACTTTGCATTTGAATCAACATTTCCTTGATATGGATTCAAATATCCTTCATGCACTGGTAGGTTGGCTTGGTTTCTAAAGGCATCTCTAGTTGCAATCCTACAGCTTGCAAGTTCTCAGGAAAACCATCCTTGATGTGAGGATTATCTGCCATATCATCAGTGTTGATACACCATTTTGTAACTCTCTCTAACATCTGAACATAGCTAGGGTGTGGAGGCAAATGATAGACTTGCTGATTATGATAGATCATCAATTTCCAATCGTTTGCCATTCTTCTGACAGCAACATACAACATCTGAAACCTCTCCAAGTCTGAGTAGATGGTTTCATTGTGCAAGAACTCTTAAATTTGTAATCCTCATCAAGAGTACATAGTGCAACCTTGTTAGCGCATGGTAACCTTAGCACATGAGATAACTCTCATGTAGTGACTTCTAGCAATGTCCCATTCACTTCAGCTATCCCCTTGTCAAGATTAAAAGTTTCAATCACTTGTTGGTGGATGATCTCAGGATCAAAGGCAATCTTTCTAGCTTCCACCACCACCTCTAAGTTCCAAATCTTGATTATCTTTTGTTCCTTCTCTTGGAAGACATACTTCCCAACCTTGGGATGTGCTACAAAGAAAATAGCTATTGCCACCGATGTCAAAATAGTTTCATTTTGTGTTGTCATCTCATCCATAGTGTCTCTCATGTTCTCTAATAGTTTCTTTTTACCCATACACAAATAGTGTGAACAATCCTACGTGGACAGAGAATACTCACTTGATGTTGGAGAGTCAAAGCAAAAACACCTAGGGTTTTAGGTAGAACAATAGCTATTGTGGATGGAGAGGGTGTGAGTGGAGATAAGGTTTGTTGTGCTATAGGTGATTTCATAGATGAAGGTACAGGAATATCTACAGGCCATGACGTGAGCCGCACAAGTTTCTGTGGGTAAAGTAAAGGGTTTTGCACTTGTCACATTGTTATATGTGCATGTGCCATGAATGCTCCACTCCTTTCCTGTCTTGGATTTATATGCACCATTTGTGACATGTAATTCATGTAGTGGTTGGTTTTTTTCCTTTTTACTGACAAGATTCTCTTAATGATTGGTGTATTTATATCCAAATGGTGACCATTATACTGCATTGGCCTTATTAGTTCTTTCCTTGTTTGAACCTGAACTAGTCTTATTGGTTCTTCAATTGTCTGAACCTAAACTGGTCTTACTGGTTGTTCAATTGTCTGTACACTGGTTCTTGAGATGATAATTCCTCTTCCCCCACTGGTGTGATATGGAATAGATATAAGGGTTTTGACTTTAAATTGTCTTCCTAGAGTGGCCTTGGAAGGTTTTTGTGTGATGTGCCATAATATAACTTAAGCTTCTCCCTATTATACACTCTTGGCAGTAGTATGCCCGATAGGTCTTTTAGTCTCTAATTGTGTTATTCAAAAAAACCCATCCAACCTCATAAGACGGTGACCAAGCAATCTTTAGATTTTCCTTTTTGGGTCTAAGTTGGACTAATAAAGTAGTATCAGATCTTCTTTTGTGAATTCCTTGACTTTGACTTTACCATCGTGCCAATGTTTTCTTTTTTGTTGAACTATCTCTTGTTCTAGCGTTGTCCTTTGTCTGACCTCGTCCAGCTTTAGCAACTCATCTAACCTTTGCTTCAAATTTTCAGTATAGTCCATATTGTGCTCCACTGCCAGTCTGAGGCTTGGGATGACATCCTCCATGAGAACTACTACCTCTATGTTGTATACGAGCTTAAAGGGTGTCATTCCAGTGGTTACTTTATAGGTCATACTATATGCCCATAATGTTGTCTAGAGCTTAATACCCCACTGATGTGGTTCCTTTTGGACTATTTTTGTTAGAATGGTCTTAATTGTCTTATTTTTTCTCTTTGCCTGACCATTGCACCTTGGATAGTATGGCCTTGATTTCCTGTGCTTGACTGAGAATAGTTCCATCAATATCTGCATAGTTTCATTGATGAAATGGGTACCCTGATCGAAAACCATCTCAATAGGACAGTCATATCAGCAAATGACGTTCTCATATAGAAACATAACACTTGACTTATCATTGTTATCTGGTAGTGTCTTTGCCTCTACCCACTTGCTTACATAACAAGTAGCCATAATAATGTATCTATTTTGTTTGGGAGTAATTTCCTTAAATGGACCCATAAAGTCCAGTCCTCATTTCATGAAAACTCCCACTAGCTTTACTAGAGTCAAGGGTGTCATATTTGATGATGTTGGTCTTCCCATCTCTTGATAAATATCATAAGTTTTACAAAAAGCTTTGACATCAGCCAACATACTCAACCACCATAAGCCTACCTGAGGAATTTTCTTATAAGTGATGTCAATGGAGAAATGTCCTCCAACATCTCCATTATGGGCCTTCATGATGACTTGCATCCTTTCTTCCATAAGTACACATCTTTTGAGAACTCCATCAATGCCCAGTTTGTGAGGGCTCCCCAATGATGGTGAACTTTAACCTTTTTATGATCATTGCTTTCTTGTTTGCTTGGAATGAACCATCTAGAAATCTTCCATTCGAAAGGAAATCATACATATCCTGTCATTATAGATTAGGTTTTTCTATTGCTAAATTTTGGAATCATTCAATATCCACTGGTTCATCTCAAAGGCAAATTTTTTAATATCCTTCAGTACTTCTCAAAAGGAAGTCTACACCACAATGCGTCTTGCCTAGCTTATGAAAGATTTTGAATTCAAAATACATTAAGAACATCATCCATCTAATCAACCTACCCTAGATAATAATTTATTGATAAAAAATAGCAGAGCCTCATGATCCACATAACAGTGAAATAATTTCCCCGATAGATAATGTCTAAACTTTGTGGCATTGAAGACCATTCATAGTGCTTCTCTTTTAGTTTTAAAATACCCTTGTTTAGCTAGGCTAAACCTGCAATTGGCAAAATAGACTGGGTAGCGCGTCTTTCCATTAGACTGGGCCAGTATTGTCCCATCACCATTCCAGATGCATCAACATGCACATAGGAAATTACATCCCAATTTGGTTGGCGAAGGACTGGTTTCTTGCTAATTGCATCTTTTAAGCACTAAAAACTCTTCTCACACTCTAGGGTCCATATAAACTTATTCCCTTTTTGAGCCAGTTCATACAAAGGAAGAGCTTTTGCTACAAACATATGAATAAACCGTATGTAGAAGTTGACATACCCTAAAAAAGCCATTGAAGTGGTTGTCCTTCCAAGCTTTCTCTCGGTCCAAAACACCACAACATTGCACTTTGTTCCCAATGTATATGGCGCTCTGGCTTACTGAACACACTTAACTTTAACAATGGCCATCTCAATGCCATTTCTAGAGACATTGTGTCCCAAAAGCTGACCTTTCCATACCATGAACACTGATTTGTAAGGGTTTAAGCATATTCTTTTCTCCTTGTATCTCTCAAAAACCATCTTCAAGAATAGAGGCTCACATTTTTGTACTACTTTACACTAATTTAAACATGTTTCAGTTCCAATCTCCAGTTTTAGTGTTTGGTCTCAGTTTCAAGTTCAGTCTATATTTCAACTCCAATCTTTATATTTCCTTCCAGTCTTGGCCAATCTGAACTAACTCTAACTAACCAACCTAGAATAGATGTCCCAACCTAGAATAGATGTCATAAGTGTTTAACTCATTCCAAATGATTGACCGATGACACCCTCACTACATCTTGTAAGGCCATCAAAGTAGTGCTCTATTCCCTAGTGACAATATTTTTGGACCTATCCATAATCTTTCAAATCATGCACAACAAAATCTTTTTAGGGGGGATAATTGAATCTATGCTCTTCCACTATAATTTAATCTCACTCTCCATCTTCTTTTCTTTTTTGTGGCCAATGGGGGAGGTGGGGGGATGTTGAGTTCATCGTAATTTGCTTCTCTGTAACCAAATTTTCTTTTGGCATACTTTCTTAAAATTCTAAGGAAACATATTGGGAGTTAAATCACTTGCTCATTATCTTCTTGTTCCTTTTGCTTATTGGTTTCTTCGTTAGCCCTATTGGATCTCTCTCCCTCTTGTGCCCTTCTTCTCTCCTCCTCTTCTTGTGGCTCCTCATTTCACTCCCCACTTCAGCTTTTTTTTAACTCCTCTTGTTTTTGCATCTTCTTGTGATGTTCCTCCTTCACTTGTTGCATTCTTCTTCTTTGTTCCTTTGGTACGCTCTTCTCTACATATTAAACTTTGGACCTTTGTGCTTGACTATTTGATTCAACAATTTCCCAAGTTTAGTAGGAGTAAACCCCCTATTGTTGCTTGCCAGGTAGCCCTCTCTAAGTCTTCTTAAGCCTTATATTTTGTTTCTTTGTTATTAATAGGGGCTCTCTATTCTTATTCAACTCGCCCTACTCTGCTCCTCTAAAATCTCTTGTGCCTCCTCCCTCTCTCTTTGCTTTTGACCCTCCTTTGATCTTCATTTTTCTTCCTTTGCTTGTGGATTCTCTAATGGTGCTCTTCATGCTGAAGTACGTGCAATTGGGGGGGGGGGGGTGTCACCAAATATTTCACCCCATATTATATACATCATCCCCTATAGGTCATGTTTTAGATTTTGTGTCATGATGTTGGTGTGGCTAGGCTGTCATTGGCTATTGTGTTGGCCAAGACATTAATACATTGTCGATTGCCATATAGGGAAAAATTTTAAGTTCATTTCTAAGTCCTATATAGGTCAAATTTTTAACTTCATTTGTCATGCACACAGTATTCACCACCCTCTCTGATTTCCTATCACACACTCCATGGTTGCCCACTTTTAAGAAGTGAGTTCATCAATGTTCAATTTCATTTTCTCAAGAACCCTAAATAACTTGTCAACATGTTTCCACAGACGAGCACACTTAAGGCCAAGGGATACTTAGTCTCTCTAAAAAGTGGCGAACCTATGTTACACCAAGAATCGACCTTAATCTTCCCTGCAATGCATGCTTTATTGGCTTTTACACAATGCTTGCTCATCAAAAGATATCTATAACGTAGTCTCTCTTCACGCCACTACTTCATTGCAAAAGCTACTCATGAGAATAAATGTGCATAAAAAATAATGGGTTCGTTCTAGTAGGATGCAAAAGCAGATAACATTCTCTTAAGTACATTGATTTGAAGAAGGTTGCAACACCTCTTCATTAGCAAGGTACTTACTATTTAGAGTATCTAAGACCTTGGTTGATATAAGAGGCACACAAAAACATATTTTAATTTCAATGTTGTGTGTAGAAAGTACCAATACAAAATTCTATCTATTTGCATATGACATAGTGGATCTTAGATGGAGGGAAGACCTTGATCTCAAGTATGATGGCTAAAGAGATCTTTATCGAGTCTTGAACTTTATCGCACAACAACTCTTTGAAGTGCAACATATATTTCTTGATAAGCAAGGAGCACTATGATCTTGTATGCAAGTAAGTCTCTTGAAAATAAGGTGTACAAGAGATTATGAAGACAACCCTTTTGGGGACTTATGTTGCTTTCAATGCCATAGTACTTTTAACTGTTTAATTTTTGTTACCTTCAAGAAGAGGGACATAGAAGAATCTCAATTCCTCTTCACACTCTACCATGCATTCTTAAGAAAATGATTTCTTTTGTGCTAAGAAGATAGCTCAGATCATTTTTGTATATATCTAGTTGTGTTGGTCAAAAGAGTGGGGCTCTCTTTACAATGAAGCCTAATGATATTGATCTTTTAGTGATGGTTATGTGGTGATGTTTGTTTTGTCAAAAAATTCCAAGTGCAGGTCTTAAGCCTACCCTGTAATATCTTCCATAATGTACTCGTAGCTTAGTTCTCTATTTGTAACCAAGAGTCATAGGCCCTAATAAGCAAGTACAGGTGGTTCCTTTGCCCATGCATCAAGGTCATATTCCATCACTAAAATTTTGTTTATGACCTCTTAATGCACTTGTATCTTGTAATCAATGCACTTCATCTAATGCAACATTCTAAGCTCATTGTTTAAGCCTCTAATATGGATCTCAACAATGGGTAAGTAAGCTACCATGCTAACTTTGGAAGCATATATATAAAAGCCTAAAGAAAACCTCCTTCCCAGTTTTCTTCTCAAAAGGATCCCAACAAGTCCCTTAAGGGTGACATAGTGATTCTCTAGCAGCTTGGCAGCTCTTGCATCTTCGTTGATTGTCAAGTGCATGATTTTTTTCAAATCTTGCCACGTTTGACAATCGAGAGAAAAAAATGAGCCTTAGGACCATCCAATGGCCCCATAGTCCTCCAAGAAGGGCTACCACAAGGGTGCAAATTTTGGCCTGACATAATCCATTTTACGCCGTGTCAAGCCGAAATTTGCAGCCTTGTGGTAGCCCTTTTTGGAGGACTATGGGTCCATTGCATGGTCCTAGGGCTCAAATTTTGTCCTCAATATTGTCGAGTATGGTACCAAAGGTGGACCATAGGTCGTGCCATAAGACCTTGTAAGCAATTCTCTTGATGCTACAATTGTCTTTCTTTCATCTCTCAACAATAGAGTAGTACGTTTGAGCTCTAGATTTTGAAGGATTTATATCAAAGCTTTAAAAAATATCCTTCCCACTCTTCATATCATTTAGCATATCTTCACAAAGTGTGCATAAGAGCACCACACACTAAAACAAGTTGGCATATCTTCATATAATGTGTATCAAAGTCTTTCCATCACATGATGAATATTTTTTAATTTTTTTGTAAGGATACATTCCAAATGGTATCCAAAAATGTATCTATTTTTACCTTCATGGGCATTGCTCTCCCTTGGATCCCCGTTGGTGACAGAAATAGCGAGAGTGGTTCCAAGCAAACATTGGTGGGAAAAGAGATCAAGCTTCAAGTGTTAACACCCTTTAGTCTCTTATTTTACTCATAGTTTATGTTTACGACATGGATTTGGAAATAATCCTGATGTATAAGTTTGTGTTGCAAGGCTCACCAGCCATTAAAACATTGGGCAATTCTACTTCTCAAGCTATATTGAAGGACTTAGGTTTTCTCTCTATACTACCCTCAATACACACGTGCCTTTGAAAGTTGATTCTATATATTCTTGCACACAATTTATAATATAAAGGAGTTTTCCTATTCTTCCATGCTTGCCTTCATTGTAAAAGCATGCTTTTTCATTGTTGCAATTTGTGAAGTCATGTGTATCACATCAATATTGTTAGCCATGCTTGTAGAGATGAAATCAAGAATTGAAGTGCATAACAATTGGCCATGAAAAGTCAAGCTTTGGCAAGATAAGATTTACCCTTGAGGTGA
Source organism: Adiantum capillus-veneris (assembly GCF_014529385.1). Lineage (NCBI taxonomy): Eukaryota > Viridiplantae > Streptophyta > Polypodiopsida > Polypodiales > Pteridaceae > Adiantum > Adiantum capillus-veneris. The sequence goes on along the minus strand of NC_140959.1, from coordinate 9,729,584 downwards.
ATGCCTACTATGGTTTCAAAAGGATGCATAGTCCTCCTTTGACTATCCATTGAAGCATCACATATCCCTCATGAGTAGACTCTTATTTCTCATATTCCATTTTTCCAACAAGGAACAAGTCCAATTAATTGTTAAAAACCAATCTATTTGAAAATCATGAAGCAAAGAAATAGGTACAAAATTAGCTCACAAAAATATTTACTAGATTATCAAGAAGGTTACAAGGAAATTGTTGTTCATGGAAATTGCTCATTGCCCAATAGAGGTTGATTAAGCTTAAACATTATGAAAATCTTAGAAAAACAAGATTATGGCTCAATAAATTATTACCAAAAGGGATTGGTAGTTTAAACAATTAGCCACTAAGAAGTGTCCACTTAGGCAAAACTAAAAATATAATCCATTTCATGTTGTGCAACTTGGTGCATCAAGGTTTATTTGGAACTTAAGAAGATTGGGTCCTTGAACCTGTAAATTTTCCAATTTTCTTTGCATGTGTCCCCCTCTTTAGTTCTTTTATAATAAGAAATGATGCTAATCAATCACTAATAGAATATACATTGTACATAGAGTGATATACAAACAAAGTTAAGGCTATTACGTGCTAAACCCACCATGAGAGAACTCTTGCTTATATGAATTAAAAGAGGCATAAAAACTTTATTGTTCTATTCAAAATGATCACACTTGGCATTTGAGATGAGCATTTTCAAAAGATTGCAGGCACAAATCAAGCACATACTAAAGCAAGTGACCCTAAATGCCTTGCAAATTTAGAAGAAACTTGCAAACCAATCAAGAATCCTTTGAAGGGTATATGAAAAAGAATCTTACTTGAAGCAATATCACTTATCTTCATATACTAATAGATGCATTTGTCAAGATCTTCATTACATTTGAGAATGCACACTACAAAATAATCATAGAATTGTAGAAGCATTTAAAATAAGCTTCCAAATGTAGCAATATGGACTATGTGAGCATGAGGAGCAAAACCAAGACAGAAGCTACAATTCCTTTCCATGAGATTGATCACCATATATCAAGGATTGGCCATTCAAGGCTTTGAAGAAAAGGGGTCTCAATGGTTTGAAGCTTACGAAGCCCTCCCTACTCTTGTGAGTACCACATGCTTGTGGGAGTAGAAGAAATTGTGTCATTTAATGAGGTGCTTTGGGGGTGGTTAGCAAGCATCACCTCATTGATGTACGCATATACTACCATGAATATATGGGAGAGGCATTGAAGTGGTCGTCCTTCCAAGCTTTCTCTCGATCCAAGACACCACAACATTGCACTTTGTTCCCAATGTAGATGGCTACATAAACAGCCAAGCACACTTGATGAAGGCCAACGGAATCCAAAAACCGTCATCATCTTTTGTATTGTGTGGTAGAAGCTTTTCTATTTCTTATTTGCGTCCTCTATGAGTGGTGGAAATAAACCTCTTTGTTGTGTAGCTATGGGGAGCTTGGGTTTCTAGAGAGAGTGGTAGAGAAAGAGTGTGTGTGAGAAAGGATGGAAAGTAGTGTAAAGATGAGAGGGAAGGGACACCTAGAAGGAAAAAAAGGCTTTTTTTTATGTTAAGATAGTTTGGGGGGAAGTTTGAGAGGGAAAAAGGTCACTTTTAAGAATTCTCAAAAAAATCAATACATGGATTTACTTTTTTTTTAAAGGTGGGTGGATCCTTTTCCCTCATAGAGTCCCTCTCTTTCATGGTAGCCCCCTCCCCTGCCTCCCTTTCCCCCTCTTTCTAGGGACCATTTCCTAGGTAATAGGTGATACCACCATCCTCTTGTCATTGGTGAGTTCCTAACCTTCCCTTAATCCAAAGGGCCCTTTTAAGGTCCAAATATATCCTAATGTGATGCATGCAAAGTACGTCTATAGCTTGCTAATGGTTTTTTATATGTTCTTAGCAATGTGAGACATGTACCTAAACTCACCAAGAGTTTGATTTCTACTAGGTAGCTAGATGATTGTGGATTGGGTGTGGATTTCACATATTCTTTGGCAATGGTTTGGGGCAGTTTTAGAAGGAATCTTTGACCTTGGCTAAGGGAGTTAAGTGTGGTATACTTTTTCCATTGAGTGTTTTCACAAATTTAAGATCATATTATAACCAAGCAACCAAATACCTCTTTTTTTGCCTAGCCAATTAAGTCATTTGGGCTAAAATGGAATGAAAGCCTTACTTCATTTGCATTGTGTACTAGTCTTTAATTTTTTAGTGTTCCATTTGTGTGAACATGTGTTTATGGTCAACATGTTGATCAGCTCATACGAGTTTTCTAGGCAAGAAGAGGTTATCTCTAGGCCATTTGGATGTGCGTGGGCCCATCCTTTCAAGTCACTAAGTGAAGATGATGCAACTTGTAAAGTTTTGGAATATTCACTAAAAGGAAAAAATTTATGTTCTAAGATGGAGCTAAAGTGTTTAAGGATAGATAATGGTGGAGAATATAGCTCTCTACTTGTTTATGATATTATTTGGATATCCTTATTAGGTTTGTTATTGTTGGCAGTAGTATCTTTGATTCATAGTTATTGTTGCCAAGACCTAGAGAAGATAAAGAGATTCGCCTTTTCTAATAGATGACTCTTTACGATCTAATGTTTGTAGATCATAAAAGGCCAGACTACTGACTTCATCAAAGGAGGAACTTGTGTTGGCATGACACCGTCACACTGTTGGCAAGATGATTGTATTTACTTTGATGTAGAATATTACAAAAGTCCTATGGGAGGCATATGGCTATGCCAATCGTCAATATTGTGTTGTTTGTCTCACAAGTCACTTGTGTAAATTCATGCAATTGTCTCTTGTTTATTGAAGAATTTGTTGATATTTCTTGTTTAATTTAACGAGGGTGGAGGTAATTCTATCAATTGTGTCACATGAGCCTCCTCTGAAAATCCCTACAACATCTGAAGGATGCATACAATATATATATACTTTTTGAGTAAAATCCTCTTTGATTAACTCACATGACATAGTACAGTTTGGAAAAGTGCCCCCCTCCCCCCCCCCCCCCCCCCCCCCCCCCCCCCACCCCCCCGGTTGAGAACATACATAGTAGTCGGATGGTGTGCATAGTCTAAGTGATAAAAGCTTATGTGCATGGTGCCTTAGCTTAAAGTGAAGTGACTAATTACTTCTTAGTTTTTTGAGAGAATACCAGGATGAGAAAATTTGTGGTTGGCCATGAATTTACATCCTGAAGTGGAAGGACAGAGTTAGTCAGCGTGCCATAACATATATGAGATCTTCATAAAAAAGAAGCTAAATTTGAGCCTATATATCCTAGGTAGGAAGTCGTCTTGTCTATTTACATATCACATGGACAGTCTGTAAGAGAGCCTCCATTTTGAAGTTTTTGAACTATAAAACCCTCCACATCTATGCGAAAAATTTGATGTTTGATTACATGCCTATTAAGTACACAAAAGCAGTGAACAGTGGATAGATCGAAAAACATTTTGACATGTTTTCATGAGCACTCACAAAAACAAACCAATGGGGATTTAATTACTTTGTGGCTAGAGGAATACTTTCTCTGCTCTCATCATCATCATCAAATAAAAGGATTGTTACAACCAAATTACCAATGCCAGTGGAGTGTGAATTGCACCCAAAGGACAAGACACCAAAGGAACACAACCACATAGGTTACATAAGAGGCTAGTGGTAGCAACATGAGGCCATAAGCTAGTATGCAAGTGGAGAGAAAGAGTACTGCTAGGCTATAGAGGGCCACGCAATTTACCGCATGTAAGGGGGCATTAATCGTCAAATAGGGCTAGATTATGAGAAAAGGATCATGATTTTGTTCGTGGGGTGTGTCACGGTGGTTGTTGAATTTCCAAAGATGAACATACAAAATTAAATCAATAATCTCTGTGGATAGAGTATGTGTATTTGTTTATATGTTTAGTCTATATGAGAGGGTATTGTGATCAATCCTTGCTGTTCAGTCGCATCTCCATCGAGAAGGCGCTGCTCGATGCTAGGCACTCACTACTAAATCTTACTACTCGATGGTCATATTGAACAATGCATGTACTACTAAGAATCAATCATCCCCTTATCTGAGTTTAAAGGAGCCATAAGAATGCATGGCTGTTCCTTTGGCTCAGTAAAATTGGTGTTTGTGTCCACAACCTGCTTCTCATTCCTGCAATGCTTGAACCACTGCATTGGGTTCAAAGCCCAATACCCACTTTTGGTTTTGACCAACTTCTGGGTGCTAGCAGGGGTCTTGCCTCCTTTCACTGAGCTGGCCTTCTTGCCTTTATTTTTGCAATGCATCAGTATCAACTCTTTAGAGGTTGCTGCAGACATGGAAGGGTTTCTAGTCCTGCCCTCCCTCCCACTACTCCCTCTGGATAATGACCTGCTCCTCGACCTCGAACTGGACTTCGCCCATTGATTCACAGGAACATGAGAGGGATTGAGAGGCTGCAAAGAGAGTACTGCCCTCCAACTCAGCGGAGAGCGCGGCGACTGTGACGATGGCGACATCACCCCATGCCCTGCTCCATTTGGATCTGCCTTCACCTTGCTTTGTGCTGCATTCTCTTTACTGTATAATTGAGCACTTGGGTCCCCTTTCCTCTGCGGCTGGGCATTTGGATCTTCCTGCTTTTGCACTTTGAAGGGCTCCGCATCCATTCGCTGCTGCAGAGAGCGTCTTGCGACCGCGTGCAACGTGATTTTGCTCGAATTCCTGCTAGAGTTGGGGGTAGAGCATATTCCAGAAGAGCTGGAATACCCACTGCTTTGCGTCGATCCGATGCTAGAAGTTCTGTAGCTGCTGCTATTAGCAGATCCATTACTAGACGGTGAAGGCAGGCCGGCTTCGGTGAATGAGGTGCTGGCAACCTTCTGAGCATGGACAAGCAAAGACAAAGTTTCACTTGTATTCCGCATCCTCCTTGCGAAAAGGCTGCTGCTTTTTCTTGGCATGCAGATGGGTTCATGAGTAGGTGAGCCAATCTCTCTCATTGCTGCTGGTGAGAAAAGAGCAGTCTCAGACGATCGCATGCGAGTAGACGACCACATACCTGGTTTTCTGTTGAAATCACCTTTGATGCCATGGGCAGGAGAGTATAATGGCAATGGATGCAAGTGACTTGAGTTTGTAGAATCATGGTTTGAATGATGAGTTATGGCTTGCGAATTGCTTTTCTCTGCATTCGCTCGTCGTTTGCCGGATTTGGAAAGCTTGGAGGAGCTCCATGGTTGCAGAAGGCCTTCTCCTGCAAATCTCAAGTTAGGTTCTGCATTTGAATGATCAGGGAAAAGCAACCCTTGGTCACTATGTTTAGTGTTAGCATGATGCATGAATAGATCCACATGGATATTGCCAGTGTTCTGTTCATGCTTATGCTCATTGTCTACCTTCCGATCATCTTGTACCTTAGTAGCATGCTTGTGTGGCCCACCCTGATCACCATTTCTATCATTGTGTCCTTTGTGCATTTGTAAGTTACCTTCATCGTCTCCATAAGGGACGTGTGTAACATGATCCTCACCACCACCGCACATCCCCGAATGCTTCTCCTTAGTAGGGACTCTGAATTGTATCAGAGACTCTTCTGAGAGCTTTTCTTCATTCTCCATATCTGTCAGAAATGAAAAAGATCGTCTAGATTCACGATGCCTTGCCGACTGGCGAAAAGACAGGTCCCCTTGCCATGACCCACTTTTCTTAAACGGAACCAGAGCCGCCGTTTCATGGTCTGCATCGTTACAAAATTCTGCAAAATTGTCAGTCATTGATGATGAGCCAAGGTCACGTGTGTGTGCATGGTTCAGTAGGGGCAAAGTTGATGGAAAATCACAGGGGCCGCATTCTCTCATCTCCGATGAGTTTTCTATGGAGAATGTAAAGGAGATGGAGTCCTCCAGTGCTCTAGGGCTGAGCACGACTGGATCTACAAGAGCATCCTCATCGAGGAAGCCCGAAAGGGAGAAGGAGTAGTCTTCTTCTTCTTCTCTTTCTTTGTCGGCGTCTTGCCCTTCCTCTTCTTCTTCGC